>NC_081407.1:789225250-789577750 GCF_030272615.1 Cryptomeria japonica
CTAATTTCCTAACGTACATGTATATATGTGTGTGTGTGTGTGTGTGTGTGTGTACACACGCATGATGCATTTTTATAATGTTTTTTCATATTTATTTATACATTTAATGTCCATTATGCATTTAAATATCTCAATATATTTAGGGATAAATTATAGCCCAAATTTTTTAAAGGAGCCTGCAGTTCTGCCTCATTATTTGATTCCCTTGCAAGTGGTTTAGCAATCCTTGTAACATGTTCAACTTACAGATTTTTAATATATAATACAACTTGCTTTGGATGCCCCCAAATTTCCTCTTGAATCCTCATCAAAGTTTATCTTATACCATCCTTCAAGAGGCTCTTTCTAACTTACCTTATTTCTCAAATTATGAGTATCCAAACCCCCAGGCCCCATAGCCTGAGGAAATCTCAATCTATACCATTGTTTCCTCATATTTGTATATGTTACTACTTATCAAGTTGCCATTAGTTTTATGTTCAAAGTTATTCTATATACTCTAGTCAGTTATCTCTACTGAGATATTCAGTCGGTATGCACAGTCTAGTCGGTTATTGAAGAAAGTAATCTCAAAACGTAGTTTACACCGAGCTGTCTACCGAGTATCATTTCATGTCTACCAAGCAGCAAGATGGCACACCGAGTTGATATACACCGAGTGAAACATGTTACCAGATTCATTGAACCTAGACATACATATGAAAACGTGTTACAAGATCGAGGAACCTCTAATCGTTATCACATTGGAAATTACACTTAAAGATTGTGTATGATTTTGAGGTCATCTGACCAATGAAATATTTTGCATGGTTATTCATTCGATAAAACATGTTTGTAAGATCTAAGCAATGAATGGATCACCGACATAAGAGATCTATTTATACAACATGAGTTAAGAATAAAAATGTGTGTGTGCATGAGTGTAAGAAGACTGTTACAGAGACACAAAGGTCACCGAGAAGGTTTTCAGAGAACAGTCAAAGAACATGAGCACATAGAATCTGCTATAACATTCCAGATGTAAAG
Organism: Cryptomeria japonica; assembly: GCF_030272615.1. NCBI lineage: Eukaryota > Viridiplantae > Streptophyta > Pinopsida > Cupressales > Cupressaceae > Cryptomeria > Cryptomeria japonica. The sequence continues at coordinate 789,226,277 of NC_081407.1, forward strand.
TTGCAGATATTTGTAATGATTTATTATAATATTTTGAAGTTGTAAGAGAAACCTTTAACAGGGTAAAAGACTCTAATCAAGTCTGTAAATTGTAAAGCCTCTAACCAGGGGCAACATTTAGTTTAAGTGTTGTAAAATCCTTTAGCAAGGTAGATCTAATAGATCTTGTTACTCCTAATAGGGTAAGCTATTAGAAATAGCTAAACATGTAGCTCTAATCGATCACTCTTTATTATTGCAGTAGTGAAGTTGTGGGTGCCATCCCCACCGCAGTTTTTCTCTCTAACCAAGAGTTTCTGCGTAACCAAAATATATGTGTTATGGAGTGAATCATGTATGATTGTTATCTATTTGTTTTAGCTTTATATTATGTTACTGCACTATTCAGTTTATGCATAACAGTAAAGTTATTATTGAAGAAAAGTTTTGGAGTACTGATTCACCCCTCCCCTCTTATTACATTAGCTTTCCATATTGAGCCTAACATTATCCCATTCTATGAACCTTTGTTCCTTGATATTTTTCTCCCAAACCATGTTGTTAACTACTTGCATAATCACAACCTTATTTAAAAATTTACTAAACTCTATCTCTTTATCCTAGAACACTCTTCTATTTCTTTCTTTCCAAATTTCTCAAATTAGAATTGATGGTATTACCAACCAAAGATAAGAAAACAAAGACCGACCCTTCAACAATGACCAAGATTTAAATAAACACATGAAATCATTAGGAAGGACACTTATCTATCCTAATCTTGCACATAACCATCTCCAACACTCGTGAGAAAAAAGGAAAATCTAGTAATAATGATCCATAATTTATTCATTACTCTTACACAATGGACATATAGAAGGTTAAGTAAAAACCATCTTCTTGAATTTATTCATCATCAAAATTTTCTTTTGAAAAGCACCCTATATGAAGGTTTCAGCTTTAGCTAAGCACATCTTATACCAACAGAGTTTGATTGAAATTTTTGTTTCGTCGTGTACCCTCTCTTTTTCAAAGCATTTGTAACCATCTCTTACATTATAGTGCCCCGATTTTGCATCATGACATAAAATAACATCTCTCCCTTCTCTTAAATGTACAATCTTAAAGATTAGGATTAATTTGATCTACTTGTTCTCTAGCCAGTCCTAATCTATCCAAATATTTCCAAGACCAAAGTCTCACTCCATCTTTCTATTCTTCAAACATATAATCTCTAACATGGATACCCCATCTTTTCTTTAGAATTTCCTTAGTTAATTTTACCCTCAAAATCTTATCCAAGTTGATCTTCCCTATCCAAGAGTCTTTAGAAAATAGCGTTGTCCCCCCATCATGAACATCCCAAGTGAGATAATATGTTATCAATGGTCTATAGTCCTGCATATAATTCCAAATCCTAGGTCCTCTTGATGTGTTCAAGGTTGTGAGTATATTAGTAACCTCATTGCTTTCCAAGTATATATGTTATAGGATCTTTATCCACTTGGCTTGTGGTTCTCTTTACATCTTCTATTACTAATTTTGTTCCCAAAGCTTTGTTTGCAATAATTTCTTTCTGATGTCATACCCACCTACTTCTCTTGATTGGCACACTTTATCCAATGCTATTAACACCATTTGACTCTTCTCTTGAGTTCTTTAACAAAATAAATTCCTCGTCAATTGGTTTATTTTTTGTTGGCCTCAACTGGAAAATGAAAGACAAGACATCAAATAAATTGGAATGACATAAATGATAGCCTTTAGCATAGTAATTCTTCCAACCCAAGTAAGTCACCTCCCCTCCCATGAATTTAATAAATTGGTAATCATTTCTCTTAGTTAACCCCAAAGTTTATCCAATCTAATTCCTTTAGCCAAGGGAATACTTAAATATGAATAAGGAAGTTGACTTATTTTGTATCCCAAAACTGTCATAATCTCCTTCTCCTTCCCAGCTAATGTGAAAAAGAAATAAATTTCAAAATTCTCCTTTCCCACTTCTTGACCCGAGGTTGATAAATAGAGCTATAGACTCTCTTCAAACACTCTTACCTCCTATCTAGACATATCTCCAAAAAGTATTGCATCATCAACAAATTATTGATGTGATGTGTGGGTTTACTTATTATTTGTACACTTGACAATATGTTGTTGGAAACTACCTTACCTATTACTCGTCCTTTATATTTTTCCATTATAATTATTAGAAAAGGGGAGAGTTGATCCCCTTGTCTTATGCTTCTCAATGCAATAAAGAAACCTTCAAGGGAAACATTAGTTAACACTAAAAACTCGGGGTTGGAGACAAAATTATAGATCCAATCAATTCATTATTTTCTAAAACTAAATGCCTCTATAACCTTTATCAAAAATTTCCAAGCCACCTTGCCATAAGCTTTTTTGATATCCAACTTTATCATCATTCTTGAGGACTTTGTGTTGTATATGGAATACACTACTTCCTGGGCTATCACTATCCTATCTAAAGTTGATCTTCTTGGAGAAAATCATTTCTTTTTATGAAATAATATCTGGTAGAATTCTCTTCAATCTATTAGCCACTGCCTAAGCCAAATTTTATAAAAAGTGTTAGAGAGAGAAATGGGTCTATATTCATCAAGTTGAACAAAATTTCCCATCTTGGGAATGAGTGCAATAAATGTATCACAAACCTCATTAAAATTTTTACCAAAAGCCCTTGAGTCCTCTATGGACTCTGATATCTCCTTCTTGATGATGCTATGACACTTGTAATAAAATATAATTGGATATCCATCTAGCCCGAGGGCGTTATCAGGATGAAATTTGATTTATTGACATCTTAATTTCTTCCTCCATTAAACTCTAATTAGAAATTTTGTTCTGAGACTTTATCAGAACACAAGGAATATCCTAGAGAATCTCTCTTTGAGCTAGTAGATTTGATCTCTCCTTATTATTCAAGAGTGTAGAGCGGTAAATTAGTTTCACTAGTCTAATAATCTAAACTAGGAATGAAAAACCATTTACATTAACAATACATTCAAGAATGATAAATGGGCTCAACTACAAACCCTTGGGAGAGATGGGCACAATGATTGATTATTATTTTGCTAATGATTTGATTTGATCTAAGAGAATGAAATAACTAGGTCTAAAGATGAAAAAATGATAGTAATTAACATAAAAAATAAGCTACAAAACAAATATGCAAATCTGAGAATAGATCTAGAAACATGGATAAAATAATGAAGCTATGTATGCTATTTGAGCCTTAAAGTGTTGGCCTATGTGGTTAGGTGTCCTAGTCCTAAAGTTATATGATGCAGATATCACGAATAGATTTAGGATCAATAAGTCACTTAGATTATCTAGCTAAAATTTTGTCAAAAAAGTGTCAGACTATATGGCCAAGTCATAGTTTCTAGGATTTTATACTTCCTCAAAGTTTGGATATCTTTGTCTTAGTCTGTACTTTTTGAATCTATAATCCTTCTTTATCAAATTTGAATCTTGCACACATAAGAGAGGGAAACATGTTGTTGGGTTATATAGGGGTTTTCCTAAGTCAAACCCCAGATTTGGAATCAACCACATAGAGAGCTTACCCTATGTTGAATTCACAAGATTATACCTCAAGCTTGGTGATGTTGGTGATGATGCAATGTTATTTTAATAGGACCCTCAATTGTTAATGCAATAACATGACATGACAAGACAAGATCAATCATAAGAAATTACTTGCATGAAGATTGTTGTAACTTGTTGCTCCATAATACACATGAAGAAATTTGCTCATATACTTTCTCGAGGAAGTGATGTAATGATTGAGTGATGGTTAGGATGAAAATGGGCCAAGAAAGATGCTCTTATATAGGTTTCCCATGGTATTTCATAAATTAGGCCAACCGCCAATAGTCATATTAAATTTTCGAGATCGGCTAACAACTGGCGAGAACTAAAATACCAATATATTCAATTTTGAGCTTGTAATAATTTGCCAATAATAAACAAGATCTAGAGCCCAATGAATAACACAACACAAAAGAGATAAATATAGACAAGAACAATCTATATTCTCATCAATATGAAAAAATTGATCAACTATACAATAAACATGAGTCTGCATATAAAAGCAAGGCCATAAGGAAATGAGAGCACACAATCATGACATGTGGCCCAATGATATGCAAGGGTAGGTAGGTGTAGGTAGGATAAATAATAGAATATTCCACTAAAGGTAGATCACCCATTGAAGGTGAAATGTTACAACAAGATGGCACCACAAATGGTATAATTTCTCCTACAATCATCTTCCCTAAGAGTCTCATATACAAACTACAATGAATGTATTATCCTAAGTCAACTTAAATAAAGTGTAATTATGAGACATAATTTAAACCAACACCCCCCTTAAGCGAAAATTAGGTGAATGTAGACTGAAGCTAACAATATAAGATGGGTCTAGACTACTAGGACATGCTAGGTACCCATGTACAAATGCAAATGCAAACAATGTGATGCAATCTCTCACAAACAGAGAAAGGGAGAAAACCTACTAGGAAAAACTCCCCCCCAAAAAGAGAGATGAAAATACAAAAAGAAATCTCAAAGAAGAAGGACAAAACCTCGAGAGAGGAAAAAGTACCTCCCATAAGAGAGGAAGGAGAAGTCAACTGACCCCCCTAATGAAATATCTCGTACCCCCAAGAGAGCTCACAAGTGATGAAACTGACTCGTAGTGAAGGGTTTGGTGAAGATATCTACAACCTGCTCTGTTGTAGGACAATACTACAAATCAATGACCTACTCCCGAATTAGCTCCTTGATGTGATGCATGTGGATCTAAATGTGTTTGGTTTGCTAATGGTGAATTGGGTTCTTTGAGATCTAAATGACACTCTAATTGTCGCAATGAAGGACTCTAGGCTGTGGAGTGGTGAAGCCAAACTCTATGAGAATATTTTGTAGCCAAATAGCTTTATTAGTCACATTAATAGTCCCTCGATACTCAGCCTCAGTCAAAGAAAGAGCAATATCATGTTTCTTCTTGCTTTGCCAACATATGGGGCCCGAACCAAGATGAAAACTATAACTTTAAGCGGACTTACGATCATTAAGATCATTGACCCAATCAGAGTTTGTGTAACCAACCAAGGTAAGTCTTGTGTTTTCTACATAATTAATCCCATAGTGATGTGTACCCTATATGTAGTGAAATATGTGTTTGACAACTTTCCAATAAAGCTCATGGGCTTCCTACATAAATCATGAAACCATGCCAACCAGAAAGGAAATGTAAGGGCATAAGTGAGCCTAGTAGATGGGACTCCCAACAAGCTGATGATACAATGTGGTATTAACAAATGAAGTGGAACACTTAGCCTAAAGCTTGACTCTTGAAAGGAAGTGAGTCAACATAGGCTTACAATCAACCATGTGGAACTGTGCTAGAAGATCAAGAGCATACTTGGGCTGAGCAAGTGAAATTCCAGAAGAAGACTGAGAAATCTCAATCCCAAGACAGTAGTGCAAAATCCCCAAGTCAATCATAAAAAATCTCTCATGCAAAGAATATTTGACACTGCCAATGATGGATGAGGTGCTCCATGTACTGATCAGTTCATCAACAGAGAGAAGAAGGGAATCCATGTTGGCATATCAAGCCCTAGGGGCCTCTTTGAGGTCATAGATAGATTTCCTTAATATACAAACCAAAGAAGAATCTTGAATAAATCTCTATGGCCACTCCATGTAAATCTCCTCTCCAAGATCCTCATGAAGAAAGACACTCTTCACATCCATTTGATGTATACAACCCAACCATTAGCTATGGCACTAGAAAGTGTCAAGAAAATGGAGTTCATCTTAGTTGTGGGTTCAAAGGTCTCACTGTAACCAACACTAGGAACCTATGAGAAACCCTTTGCAACAAGCCTTGCGTTTTACTTATTGACATTACCATCCGCTGAAAACTTAGTCCAATAGATCCACATGCATCAAACCATCTTTCTTCCATTAGGGAGAGGGACTAAGTCCCAAGTTTTGTTCCTCATCAAGGAGCTATATTCTTCCTCCATGGCTAAGTACCACTTGGGAACTTATGATGCTTGTTGAAAGGTTTGTGGAGGGACTAAGTCCCAAGTTTTGTTCCTCATCAAGGAGCTATATTCTTCCTCCATGGCTAAGTACCACTTGGGAACTTATGAAGCTTGTTGAAAGGTTTGTGGATTGGAAGCAATAACAATTTAAGCATGTAGAAGCTCCTGATGTTCTGACCAAGTGCTTCAAGTGTTAGTAGGATCCCCAACAAAAGGAACCTTCTCACTCAAGAGTTTGTTGAGCCCAATGAGGTCTTGGAGGAGATGAAGGACATGCTTCCTCAACCGTAAGTGAACCCTACAAATGTGTGATCCTCCGAGTTAGAGTTGAGAAAGAATCATCATTTGAGTCACTATCATCACTGTCCCTAACGAAGGAATGATGAGGAGGATCAAAGGCCAAGCTAGGAGAGCTTTCCTCAAAGTGAACACTTGTTGGCAATTGACACTTAATTGGTTGGTTTCAGTATGTTGTATTTGATGGCAACATGGTATCTTATTCTGGCTTCATGTTTTGGTTTAGTTGTGTACCGACAGGCACTTCATAAACACTACAAAAACAACTCAACCAACTTAATGCTTAATATCGGTAAACCAGTTAAGTATGTCGGTAGATAGTGTTAACAGTTAATTGCTATACCTGTAAAGATTAATGCATGAAACATAAACACAAAGTCATCCACAACACATAACACAAATATTTGTATGTGGAAACCCTGTAAGGGGAAAAACCACAACGGGAAACCTTACCCACAATCAGATGATACTATTGTATATAGTAAGTGTACATAAATGGGGTCTGCACATGCAGAAAGGCCAACAACCTAGAGCTCACTGCTCAATCACAAAATGGGAGTCACACTGACTACAGTTGGATGATTAAATCCAATAAGAATGTACTGCACAAAATAACATCTTAATATGCTAGATTCAATACCGGTGTAATGCTGATATGCTTCCAGAAAAACCTAGCTTCTCCTTCAAATGATGTCTTCGTGTATAGCTTTGCTTAATCTCGCATATACCTTCACTTAATTCTTTTTCGCATTCCCACATTCGATCTTACAAATAAGATCTTACATTTATACCATAACCTAAGACCAATTTTAGTAGGATATAATGATCACCGACACTTGGAATGATATGGAAGACACTTGGTAATGCCGAAGACATCGTGTGGACACTTTGTTTTGAAGAATTAATCATTGGTATAATCATATTTGCATATTTGCTTTTACCGGCAAATAGGTCCAGGGTTACCTAGGGTTACACCGACAGGTTTATCTTTTCCAGATCAGCATGGCACTTTATGGAGATGATTTATTATTGTTGTAAATGCTTTAAGCCAACATGTTTAATCAGTTATTGCATTGCATATTATATTGTTTGTAAAATGTTTTATTGTAATATCTTGTAGAGCCAACCTACTAAAATTGGTCTTAGGTTATGGTATAAATGTAAGATCTTATTTGTAAGATCGAATGTGGGAATGCGAAAAAGAATTAAGTGAAGGTATATGCGAGATTAAGCAGAGCTATACACAAAGACATCATTTGAAGGAGAAGCTAGGTTTTTGTGGAAGCATATCAGCATTACACCAGTATTGAATCCAGCATATGAAGATGCTATTTTGTGCAGTACATTCTTATTGGATTTAATCATCCAACTGTAGTCAGTGTGACTCCCATTTTGTGATTGAGCAGTGAGCTCTAGGTTGTTGGCCTTTCTGCATGTGTAGACCCCATTTATGTACACTTACTATCTGTAGTAGTATCATCTGATTGTGAGTAAGGTTTCCCACCGTGGTTTTTCCCCTTACAGGGTTTCCACGTACATATATTTGTGTTATGTGTCGTGGATGACTTTGTGTTTATGTTTCATGCATTAATCTTTACCGGTATAGAAATTAACTGTTAACACTATCTACTGGCATACTTAACTGGTTTACTAGTATTAAGCATTAAGTTGATTGAGTTGTTTTTGGTTTGAATTTATTAGACAACTGATTCACCCCCCCTCTCAGTTGTCTCTGGGACCTAACAGTATTTGATGGCAACATGGTATCTTATTCCGACTTCATGTTTTGGTTCAGTTGTGTACTGATAGGAACTTCATAAACACTACACTGGCAAAATAAAAGGATTTCTTTAGTTACCAGCAATGCAGACCGACATGGTTTAGAATAAGGTTATCGGTATTGGAGGCTGACATCTCTTGGATCCGACATGGACAATTGTTATTTATGCATTTATGTTATCTGACAGACATGTAATTTGATATTGTAATTATCTATGTAAGCTGAGATAAGGCATGATAAGTTGTATAGGGTATATAGGTCAGTTGGATTAGATCATTTTTGAGATAGGATATTATGGATATGTGAATGCGATACAATGAAAAATATATCAGAGAGATTATGTATGTGAGGATATTTATGTAAGGGTTATTACGGTAAAGGGTTTAGGGTTTCAGACCGAAACAAACAGAGCTTAAACCAGAACTGTATTCTAGCATAGAAGATGCTATCTTAGCAGTTCAACACTTCTCCAAATTGTAGTCTAGATTTATATGTAGTCAATGAGGCTCCTTTTGTCATTGAGCAGTGTGCTCTAGGCTGTAAGCCTTCTTGCAAGTGCAGGCCCCTTATATTTTATAATATCTCTTCATATGACCAGTGGATTGATATTGTGGGTCACAAATCCCACCGTGGTTTTTCCTCTTTGAGGTTTTCCATGTATAAATTTGTGTGTTATGATTCTCATTTATGTGATCGGCTTATTGGTTGCTTTAATTCTTTCAATTTTGTATGTACCAGTATACCGGTTGGTGTATGCATGTTTTAATAATGCTAAAATTGATCATTTTGGTATAAAACTGATTCACCCCCCCCTCTCAGTGTTATTGGATTGCAACAATTGGTATCAGAGCCTTGTGCCTTGGAGAAAGTTTAACAACTTGAGGAAGATCCTGAATCCAGAATCCATGGATATGGCTTTGGAGAAGCAACTTGAGATGGCATTTCAAGAATATGATATTGAAAGGTTGAAGAACTTAAAGCTACAAGATGAATTGAATTCTGCTAAGGAATTCCTTCTTGTCCTACAAGGGAGGTTATCGTGTATTCAAGCTAGGAGGAAGGAACTTTTACAAAGTCAGGATGATGAAGAGAAAGATGCACTTAAAGAACAATGTCATAAATTGAGTCAGGAGAACATGGTTATGAAAAATGAAATGCAAGTTATAAACATGAGAATGTCTAAGGAGATTAAGGACCGAAAGAAAAAGGAATAAAATCTTACTGTATCCCTAAAGAACAAATTTGAAGAATGTGGTAGGTTGGTTCATGAGAATGATATGTTGAGAACTGATTTAGTACAATCCCAAAATAATGAACAAGAACTTGAGAGACAAATGATAATTATGAGAGAAGATGTAACTACTCCAAGTGAGTATAAAGAAAAATTCAAGATTATCTTAGTATAGCTAGATGAGTTATTGAAGAGACAAAGGTAGATTGGAGATTCCGGTGGACTTGGATTTGAGAAAGGACAGAGTTTTGGTACTGCTAATGAAGATAAAAAACACAAGGCATCGGTAAGGCAATTTACTGCTTATAAATTTAATGGTAGATGTTTTGTTTGCAATAGATTTGGTCACATGGATACAATGTAGACATGGAGCCAATTAGAACCTTGATTTTGCTCTCGGTAAATGTTCTAAATGCAATAAGTATGGTCATAAGACAAAATATTGCAGAATGAATGTTAAATGCTATGCATGTGGAAAATTTGGACATATGGCTAATCAGTGCAGGTCAAGCAATTTCATCGGTTTTAGCAAAGCAATTCAAAGGAACAATGTTACATGTTATGCATGTAATGAGGTTGGACGTATTGCTAAATTCTGTAGAAGAATAAATCCACTGGTTGGAAATGGAAGATCAAATGAGAAAGGAAAAGAGAAGGTTAGTGAAATTCGACAAGATCATACTCAGAGATGGGTTAGGAAGACTGAAGAGCAATCATCAGATGGAAATGCACTGGTTAGTTATCCGACAGATGAGGTTGCTCCTGCACCGACATGTAGCTCATCCGGTAACTGAGACAGATACCTTAGGGGTAGGAAAAATTCATGAAGATGCTGCATATGCCCTGGGAAGAGGTTCTGGAAGATGTTCTAGACATTGAAGATGATTATCCAACATGGATATGTTTTGTTCGAGATCCGGTATCTTTCACCGATAGTCATTTATGTCAATGGAAGATTAGGGTTTTTCTCTAAGGTTAAAAGGTCAAATTCACTTCATTATTGATCACCTTGCATTCAGAGCGATTTCAGAGTGATTAAGAGAAACTAAGAGTGATCAAGGCATTCCATAGCAATCAGATTTCTTCTTGAGTGATTTCTTTGGCGACTAGAAGAATTTTTTAAGGGTTTTCATCGAAAGCGATCAACAGGTATTTATATTTAAACATGGAAGTGAGATCATCATCTATTCCTATCTTTGTTGCAAATTTGACTGTAGTAGAGGTCAAGGACCGCCCAAGGCCAATTTTCAAGCGGTATCCGCATGTGGCTACCCTGGAAGATTTGGTTGGAGCATTTTCCCGTGTTCCGGAGGGAGTTGTTTATGTTGAAGATGTTAGGGCATACATACACTATCACATAGAGGACTTGGGAACATGTAAAATTAAGGGCATGTACATGAGCGAGCTGATGGGAGAATCTGGAAAGATCAAATCGACATACAAGCACATTGAAGACTTAGGGTTTACCAGCATTTTGGACATTCCAGAATTTGAAGATGAGATAATTAGGTATGTTTTGAGTAGAGTACATGGTGAGTTTATCTGGATAGATAGACCTTACAAGATCACCAAGGAATTCATTAGGGCAATCACTGTTTACCATCAGTTGGGAAATATCCTCGATAAGAAGATTTCAAATGATTCTATAGCATAATTCAATGTGAGCACTATTACCGACACAAACATCAGATTCGGTAGCATAATCATCAGGTATAAGGTAACTCAGTCAAACTGACTAAATTCTATTTCCAGTTCCTGCATTTAAGCTACATACAAAATGATGAGAGTGTGAAATTGGATCTATGCGGTTGGATGTTAGATGAGTTATTAATAAACCTAGGAAAGATTAAGGGAGAAAACAAGGGAACCTTTTGGTATGGCAACTTGATAGTTTGCTTGATGTTATTTTTCATGAATGATACACCCGGTTTTGGTAAGAAGCAATGGGAATTTGACATCCAGGTAGGGGGACAATTGAAACAATCAATTGTTGCTCTAGGTAGTCAAAGAGATGATAAGGTATGAGGATATTTAAAAGCATTCCAGAAATCTATGAAGTTTGGGGTAAGTGTTCCTAAGCATATTGTAGAAAAATATTCAATTGACATATGCTTCATGGTGAAGAAGGATGAAACACTTATGGAAGAGGTTAAGTCTTGAAATATTTGGAGTGAGGAAATGGGCTATGAGGTGGATGCACAGATTCTTGATGCTTATGCAAAAATGTTGATTGATGCACCTATTGATGAGGTACAGAATCCATGTGGTACTGCACAACAAAAGACTAATAAGGTTGAAACAAAGTTCAATTGGAAGAAGAGAGAGAAGAAAGAAGGAACAACAAGCAAATTTGTTGAGAAGGTCTCATAGGACATTAAGGCATTAATCGATGTTGTCCTGGAGAAAGGCAGGAAGAGGAAGAATCCAGAAGTACACATTGAGCCTGTTACAACAGAGTCTGAATTTGAGGATGACACACCTTTGGCATTCAAGAGGGTTGTAAGGAATAAAACAGAGGAAACAAAGGTAGAAGTTAAAAAACAACCGGTTAGGAAGGTTACATTCAAAATACCAACACAGAAGAAAGAACCAAAAGTAACCACTTCAGCTACATCTAGTACTGCAAAGAGCAAGAATAAGAATGACACTAATGCAACTATTCAATTTGGTAATGTTCCACCTAAAACTTGTGCAAAATTAGTAGATGAAATCACTAAGGATAGCATGCTAAAGAATGTACAATTTTACTATGATCACTTAGAGGATGATGAACAAAGAGAGGTAGAGGAAGCAGTCTTATTATACTTGGATATTTATAAGAAAGCCTTAATAGAAATAGAAAATCAAATACTGACATAATTATATAATATGTTAGATGCTAGAAGATTGTCAGCTATGCAAGAAGATAAGCATATTAAAATTCAAGAGATTATTTGTTTGTGTTACTATTGTCCTAGAAGAAATGGAAAGGACACTTGAGGTGGCAAATAGAATTTTTTTTAATAGATTATATAGAATAACTAGTCTGATGCTAGGAAGGGTAAATGAAATAATAAAGGAGACTCAAAAAGCATGGGTTAAGTTCTTTAGAGAGAACGGAGGATTCTTTACTTCACCAAAATCTAAGACAGACATTGTAGACACCCCGGTTGAAGGAAAAGGAAAAGGGATTATGGGTATTTCACCCTCAGTTTTGAAAAACATTAAGATATTGGAAATCAATCCTCTGGTAGATAAAAATGTACATATAAATATTGAGATACCGGCTAATACAGAGAGTGAAAAAGTTAATGATGTACATGATACTAATATTTAGGATAACAATCCTCTGGATACAAATGTACAGGTTGAGGTTATAGTTCCTACAGAGGAACCAACAGTTACAGAGACTGCACCAAGTGGTGAAGCCACCAGTGCAAGTGAGGAGGTTATAAAGGCTAAATCATCAAAGGAGAAGAGAGGGGAAACCGAAAGAGAACCAGTAGTTGGTCCATCATTGTTGTCAATTCACACCTCATAGGTTGAAAAGAAAAACATAACAAAGGTGAGTCCTACTGAACTCATGATGATGGAAACACAAAAAATAATGAAGGAGGGATCTACAGACAAAGGGATTATTGATAAATCAATCACTGTTTTACACAAACTAGTCCTGGAGTGTAAAATTGACAATGAAGTGAGCCCATCCGGCAAGCTTAAGACAATTATTGAGCATATTTCAAAGGATTTTCAATCCTTACAACAGATTTCAAACCGGAAAGCATTGGCGAGGTTCACTTAGGCTAAGAGAGTTGCATTTGATTAGGTGATTGAATCATAGAAGAAGAAGATTGATGAAAAGTTGAAAATGACAGATAATTATTTGAAGAAATGTACCAATATTTATAGGGTATGTTGTAACACTGATATACTTACAACTAATGTGGATAAGAAGATAAAAGAATTTCAGGAGAAAATTGCAAATATAGCTAACTCTTTTGATGGATTGACTTCATTGACTACATCCATTGATGATCAAATTTTGATTTTGGAAAACCACATTTTTGTTCTTGAGAAGGAAAGAGACAAAATTATAAGAAGGACCAAAATTCTGAGAGGCTTGGTGAGTCCCTGGTTGGATTCACTTAGTGTACATAAGAAAGAATGTATGGATATGGTGGGAAAGCGCACACCGACAGAGGTAAATGAGAAAGAGTCATTTGCACATATATTAAGTGGACTTGTATCTATTTCCGACACATTCAAAATTGGTTGGGATACCTATCTTGAGCTACTGGAAAAGGCTTATCCGGAAATTTTGAAGTTGGTTAAGCTCCAGTAAGATATTTTTGGGATATTCATTTTATAGTTTTTTTTTTAAATCTTTGACATTCTTTTTAGAATTTTTGATGGCATTGATGTCAAAGGGGGAGTGATGTAGATGTGAAAAATAATAGAAGGAGTTGTATACATTAGGGGGAGTTATGGAGATGTGGATTATTTTGCATTAATGAATATTCAAATCAGGGGGAGCAGGCAGAATGAAACCGACAGATGAAACCTTGACCATTTTTCACATGAGGGTTGCCATCAATACCAAAGGGGGAGATTGTTGGCAATTGACACTCAATTGGTTGGTTTCACTATGTTTTCATTGATGGCAACATGGTATCTTATTCCGGCTTCATGTTTTGGTTCAGTTGTGCACCGGTAGGCACTTCATAGACACTACACTGACACCGACAGAACAAAAATATTTCTTTGGTTACTGGCAATGAAGGGCGACATGGTTTAGAATAAGGTTATCGGTATTGGAGGTAGACATCTCTTGGATCTGACATCGACAATTGTTTTTTATGCATTTATGTTATCTAGCCAACATGTAATTTGATATTGTAATTATCTATGTAAGTCGACATAAGGCATGATAAGTTGTATAGGGTATATAGGTCAGTTGGATTAGGTCATTTTTGTGATAGGAGATTATGGATATGTGAATGTTATACAATGCAAAATATATCAAAGAGATTATATATGTGAGGATATTTTTGTAAGGGTTATTCCGGTAAAGGGTTTAGGGTTTCAGACCGAAACAAACAAATCTTAAACCAGAACTGTATTCTGGCATTGAAGATGCTATCTTAGCAGTTCAACACTTCTACAGGTCGTAGTCTGGATTTAGATGTAGTCAATGACTCTCCTTTTGTGATTGAGTAGTGTGCTCTAGGTTCTAAGCTCTAGGCTCTAATTTTTCTTGCAAGTGCAAGCCCCTTATATTTTGTAATATCTCTTCATATGGGCAGTGGATTGATATTCTAGGTCACAAATCCCACCGTGGTTTTTCCTCTTTGAGGTTTTCCATGTTTAAATTTGTGTGTTATGATTCTCATTTATGTGTTTGACTTATTTGTTGCTTTACTTCTTTCAATTTTGTATGTACCAGTATACCAATTGGTGTATGCATGTTTTAATAAGGCTAAAATTGATCATTCTGGTATAACACTGATTCACCCCCCTCTCAGTGTTATTGGATTCCAACAACACTTCTCTCAATGAATGCCTTGTGTTTCTACGAAGGAATGCGAGCCCATATTGGACACCCAAAGACCTTGAAATGTATCACAATTGGTTTCTACCACACCAAGCCTCAAAAGGAGTGATTCCCTTCAAAGCCTTGTGGGGAACCTGATTTTGGATGTGTGTGGAACAACATATAGCTTTTTCCCAAAAAGCTGGACCAAGAGAACAAGCATGAATCATGTAGCTAGCTATCTCCTTAAGGGTTATATTCTTCCTTTCTACAACACCATTTTGTTGTGGAGTGTAGGAAACAAAGTTATGAAGATCAATCCCCTTAGAGTACAAAATTCCTCAAGTCTATTGTTCACATATTTTCTTCCATTGTCTATGCAAAGGATCTTGACTAGCTTCTCTGATTGCTTCTCAACATGAGCCTTGAAGGCTAGAAATCTGTCAAACACTTCACGCTTGTGAAAAAGAAAATAGATCCAAGTGAACCAGGTTTAGAAATAAATAAAGGTGAGGACATAGTGGGCCTTGCAAAATGAAGGCACTAGAAATGGGCCTACTACATTGTTGTGAATTGATTGAAGAACTTTCGAATATCTCCAAGAATTCCCCTTGTCAAACTTCTCTTTGGGATGCTTGCCCATGGAACACCCTGAACATACACCATCTTAAAAGATGATTTGAGGTAGACCTATGACCATGTCCTTCGAGCTTAGCTACTAAAGATAACATTAGTTGAGGAGACCAAACCACTCATGCCATAATTTACTTTTTGAATTTGAATGAGTGAGCAAGGCCATAGAAGGAGATCGAGGCACAAAGTGGGAGAATAAATAAAGCCGTGAGTTATGATTGGCTTGTCCCATTGCTAGCAAGGCATCATTATCAAGTTATTTTATCACAACTTAATTGGGTGTAAACTCAACTTAAATCCCATTTCTATAATGGGTGATTTGGTAAATAGAGAGAAGGTTAGTGCTCTAGTTAGGAACATAGAGAACATTCTCAAAAGTTCCATCATCCATGGCAGCCAAAACCTTCCCTTCAACTTTGACTTGTGTATCATCACCAATGACAATGTGAGGTATCTTAGATGGCTCCAATGAGGAAAAATACTCCATTATAGAACCTATGTGATGAGAAGCACCTGATTCAAGTATCCACTATTGTGAAGAACCTATTTCAGCCATAAATGCTTGCCCTTTTCCTTTAGATTATGAGGAAGTGGAAGGAGATGAATCCTTCCTCTTATAGGCAGATGGAAAATTGATGTTGTTCTTCTTTAAAATTTTTGTCAACTAATAAATTTTATTTGAGTGGAAAATATTCTCATCATGATCAAATTTCTTGCAATATGAACAAGTTGTCCTCTCCTTCTTAGGTGTATTTCCCTTCTTGGAAGAGGAAGAAGAGTTGCCTTGTTGTGGAGAGGATGATTGTGCTTTATCTTGTTGTGGATTTGTCTTAGAATAGTTTTGATTCTTTATGTTTCCTTGATTTCTTTGATTCCCTTGATTACCCACTAAAGCTTTGAGCTTTGAAGAGTTGAGAATCCCCATATTGATGAACTTTTTCTGCTCAAGTATCAACATCTTTGTAAATGTATCAAATGTTGGTTTAGTGAATGAGGTACCTGAATTAAACCAATGGGTTTGGAAGCTACAAACAAAGGCTACATACTCTGATGGAAGCTTGTCTAACAAATTGTAAATCAATTGAGCATCATTTTTGTCAATGCCACAATCCTTAAGCTTTGCTCTTAGCTCAGTTACTTTCATCACATAATCTTGGATCGTATCAACATCCTTTGGATCCAACATTGCGAGTTCATTGTAAATATTGTATCCCCTAATCTCATCAACTTGGCCATACAATTTTCCAAATATATCCCAAGCTTCTTTAACTGTAGTACATTTATCAATGTGAAAAATGAGGTCATTTGATACATACTTTCTCAAAGTTCCAAGAGCCATTGAATTTTTAGTAAGCCATTCCAATTGAGAATTTGGATCATCTTTAGGATCTGTTGGTGTTGTCATTGCTCCATTTATGTAATGAATGAGTCCTATTTCCATTAACTTACTCCATGCTTTAATTTTCCATGATGCATAATTATGTGGAGTTAGAAGCAAAAATTTAGGAGAACCCATAGCAACAAAAATGAAAGAGAACAAGATAGAGAGAGGCATGATTACACAAGATAGCCCCCCAAATTCACTCAATCAAAGAACGCCCCCCACCCCCCCCCCCCCCCTGCCCACTAAAAAAAAATACACAAGTTTGTCAAACCTTGTTACAATTACAATAATTGGATGCAGATTGTTTGATATAAAAAAAGTATGCATAGGTATGCACTGTCAACAAATTATATACAATAGAAAGATAATGATCAAAGTAAACGAGTGGTTGTATACATTGATGGAAAGCCAAAAGAAACAAGGAATATTGTAGGTTTTATAAATAGTACACGACCTAGGTCAACTAATAAACAACCCAATTGCATATTTGAGGCGCGTGAGGGAAGAGTTGCTAATCGATTACAATTTGAATCGTATAGATACAAACAAAGTTACTATCATGGGGGTGGTACGTACTATATACCATTTAAATTAACCAACCTCCAATTAATGACTCCAATAGACCATTTTATTATGAAGTTTTTTTGCTAAGTCTATTGGTTTAATTTTGCTAACGTTTGTATATTTTTTCTTTGTCACAGGGTGACATGGATCCATCACATAGCGCAGATAAAGATGTAGGTCGTGACACTTCTACCGAGCAGGTAAACTCATTGTAATTGTACAAATTAGTTAGATGCAAACTGTTACATTATTATGTTCTTTTTTTGAGTGTTTTAGACTAATTTTGTAATTGTTAATGATATTCATGTCATAGACGGATGTTCGGGGAAAGGGAAAGGGAGCTACAGTACCTGAGCACCTCTCTAGGGATGTGGACTAAACAGGATTAAGTGATGATGACCTTGCAAATTCCATAAACCCTATGGAATTGATAAAAAAGTCTATTAGAAAAATTAGTAGAGAGATTGTTGCTTTGGCATCCGTGGAGCCTAAGACTGATGAGATACGAGAGAGGGTGCAAAAATTGATTCGAACATCAGAAAACTTGTAAGTAAGTAGTAATGAAAGCTTTAATTACACCAAAAGTTTAATGATAGCTTATATTTTATACTCTTTTATGTCATTAACTAAAATATGTGCATGTTGTTTTTACAACAATTTATGCATCCTCATGAAACTGGTGGCCACGATCAGGGTGTTGCAGGTAGTTCAGGTGCTGACGATTTTCTTGGCTTATCACTTTGAGTACCCAGAATACATCATAACTGATATTATCAATGTTCATAATAAATGTTCATCCTTGTTTAAAATTCTTGCACTTTTCATATATTTAATGTTTTATATATTTAATGTATTATTCTTCAAGTGTTGTCAATGTTCTTGTGCAAATATCGTCGGTGCCTCATCAGAGGTTACCCCCACCTGTATTGTTGACTGCAATGTCGGCAACATGCAACATGCAAACATCCTCTATTGCACATCATATTGGCCCACCCACTGTTGGTAGATCCATATTTTGCTCCATCTTCTGTTATGTGTTTATTTCCCTTCAAGTGTTCATTCTTGGGGGCATTTCATAGTGGATTCATTTTCTGCAGCATGAGATGCACAAGAGGATGCGCCAGAGGCGACTACTGCTGATAACATACCATTATTTCCAGGATCTTCTCGTATTGCTAGTACGAGAACGTTGCAGGCCACATTGGTGGTGTGTGACGAAGAAATGATTCCCTTAAAGATACAAAAGGTTCCAAGTACTTTAAAATTATTATTATATATAGTCTAATTGTAATTTACTTTCTGATCACTCGTTTTGGACTAATGATCCCATGATTTTTTGTAGGAAATGATATTTTTTATAAAAATCTTAATGACATTGCATTGCAGATATTTGGGCCCACCATACGTAAAAGGTGGAAAATCATATGTGAACTAACCCTAATCCACTATTTTGATTTCATATCATTGCTAGAATAGTTTTCCTTTGATCCATTTCTTGAACTATAATAAATGTAGCTTCAATTTATTTATGAATCTAACAGGTTTTTTTTTGCTTTAAAATGTGGAATGACCAAGAAAAAAGGTTAAAAGATGAATTGACAAACCGTATGGTTGAGTGGTTTGGAAATGACACCTTCGATAAAACCAAGCTCCTTGAAAAAGTTGGCACATATCTAAAGTATGTGAGGGACCAATACAAAACCCATTTAGAGAAGAATGTAAAGTACGAGCGTCCCCCATGATTCCAGAGAGGGAGTGGAAGGACCTGATTTTGGATGCCAAGGAGAGAATTGAAAAGAAAAAAGGAAATACACCACCAGACGCCAAAAGAAGGTATGGGATACTATTAAGAATGTAATTATGTTCTAATTAATTACTCTTTATATTTATATAACCTAACATATTTCAAAATTTTCATAGACTGAGTGACACATCAAAGGCAACCAAGGCAAGACAAGAAAAGAATAGGCAACACAAACTCAGCTGTAGTAGTTATATGAAACTTACTACACGAATTGTAAGTATCTGTAAATGAAATATCGCATCAAAATATTTATAAATTGCAAACGATTTTTTTATTATCAAACAATGCAAGCAAAATTCACGATACCAAGCAAAAATTCAGGGCTTTGAATTCAATAGAGTGCCCATAGAAGATGACAAGAGAATTGCCTACCAACAAGGCTATACAACCGTGGTTGATCGGCTACAAGAATTGAGTGGGAAAACACAAGATTCTGGTGCATCTATCACACAGTTAAATAAGCTAAATGAAAATTGTTTCAAATTGAATACTTTACCTGCAATAATCTAATTGATGTTGAGTTCCAACATAAAGTGACTATATTTGTTTTAAATAAGCAAGCAATGATAACAATGTGCATGACATTGGAATTCAACCTTCTAATCGTGAAACACCACCTGCACATGAAGGTTCGGATGTGCATCCCAGTAGTGGAGGTATTCATTTGCTATTCAAAATTATTTATGTAATTATTAATACAATTAAATATCTTAATTTGTAATTAGAGTAGTAATTAATGTAACCTTTTTTGTTAATATTTTAGAGCATGTAGTCGGTGGTGACCAAGTGGAGCATGATCCGGGTACACAACATCAGGAACGTGATGTTCCCCAAATAAAATCTTGTACCAGACAATAGTCTTAATTTTGAGACTGATTATGATTAGATGTTTCTCTATTCTTTCTACTTGCCTCCATTTTTTATATGACATATTGTTGCCCTAAATTTCACATAGGCAGAGAATAACTAAAGTAACAAGCAAACCAAAAAATATTCTTTTGGTTTTTTAATCCCATAATTTTGCATTCCTACATATATTTTGTTGGAAGTATAAAAAATAAATTTAATTTTTTTATTCCTTGTAATGAGAAGATCATAATTTTGGTTTTACTAGTGTTCACCTATATCTTGACCTCTTGACACAAGGTTTCAAGCACTCTCAATTGTTTTCTTTGATTATGAGCTATTATAGAAATTAATATGAGATCATTCACATGTAAGAGTAACATTATTAAATACTTAGCCAATTGAACTCTATTCACACCAACCTTGTTTATACACTCTTCCAACTTATCAATTTATAGCCCAAACATAGTATAGGAAAGTGATGAACCTTGTTTGATGCCAATATCATTGCCAAAGCACCAAAAAATTCCATCAATGGTTTTGATTTTAGTCTTGGACTGTTGCTCTAAACATGCTTGGGACTTTGAATTCCTCCATTATATTTTGTAGCTTACCATGGGGTAGCGTCTTGAATACTTTTAAAAAGTATACAAGGTAGCAAAAATCCTAATCACCTTGGACGTTTCATATGTTTTCAATCAAGAACCTAAGGGTAATTTCCTACTCAATAGTGGAATGTTTTGGTATAAAACTAGATTGCCCCTTACCTCTTTTTCCCTCTTTTTCTACCCAACTGCTAATTCTACGTTCAACCATGCTTCCAAAAAGTTTTCCAAGGAGGGGATTAACCATAATAGTGCAACAACTTGATGGATTATTCTAGTATTATTGTGTTTGTATAAAGGGATAACAACACTAGTTGTCTAATCTTTTGGTAAGTTGTAGATTGAATAATATTGTTGAAGATTCACTTGATATAAGGTGTAAGGTCACCGATATCCCATTTCAAATATTTTTCTTGCAACCCATCAATATCATGTACTTTTCTTCCTACCAACCTTTTTATGCCTTAATTGATATCTTCATGGTGAAAAGTTCAATAGGTGCATTGATTACTAGGGGCTTATGTTTATCCTAGTCACACTCATATAACAAATTCACATATTTAATCTATTGGAAACTTATAATATTATTTCTTATTAGTTTTTTCTTTTGTTGTTGTTTCTTCCAAAATATTTGGGGCTTGTGTTTTTCAAGGGCAATCAACTTCTCCCTTCTAGTGTTCACATACTGTTTTTTTAGAATGTAACAAATTTTTGTACTCATTCTTATTCTCATTGTCCATTTCACATTCACACAAATTTATTTTTGTTATAATACACTCATTGTCGAATGTAGAATTTTCCAAAACACTATTTTTTATTCCTCTTTTAGATCTAGCACTCTTACACCCATCTAAAGCCTTGTGCATTAGGGGAATCAACGTATTTTTCCTTATAAGGTGGTTATTTATGTAAGTTGTATTATTCTCATGCTAAAAAAACTATGAGGGTAACTTTGAAGAGTTTACGATTTTCTTGATTTATAAGGATTCTACCATGTGATGACAATTTGTTTTGGTTCAGGTGGACTTGTTCCCCCTTGTTTCTTGCTTATGTAGATATCTAGCTTTACATATATTGGATTATGATCCAATTTCAACTCTATTGAGCAATCCCTAACCACTAACTCCATTACCCTTGATGTATATTTATGTAAAGAAAATGACATAATCCACCACACTTTGACCATTGTAAGTTTTATTGGTAGCGTTACCTAAATTTAACCAGTTCTGTTATACTATTGCATAGAACCAAATTATATAAAATACTTAGCCTCAATAATTATGACCCTTAGTGTGTAACATTACCTTTACTATCTTATGAGTTCCTTTCCCAAATTTGACCCCTCTCTTCCTCCAATCATAACAAGTCACCTTTCTCTTTGCATTCACTTTTTAGATTAAGAGATTGGATGCTAGTTGTCCTAGCATTAAAGTCACCTTTTATTAAAAATTCACCCATGACATAAAAAATAAAAATTATACTTTTTAACCAATGCAAAAGGATCGTCACAATCTTGATTCTCTTACTTATATGATTATGAGCCTTTTGGAGCAAAGTAATATGTAGCCAGAATTGTTGTTACTTGATTTTCTATTATTTTTTAGTCATATGTATTTATTTTTTTGAGTTTTCATTTTTCACGTTTATATTTTTGCGTGATGTTTCTTTGATTAGAAACACGTCACCGTGTCCTTTGTGATATATTAGTCCTTTCATTCCATATTGAAGTATTTTCAACCCTTTCTTCCTTTTTTCCTTGCGAGTTTCCACCTCGATTTGCTTTGTAATTGATTCTATAGACAATGTTGATCTTACCTCTTCCTTTCCTTTATCTTGTTTTTATTTTTCTTTTTGTTCTTGTTGACATTTTTCTATGTCTACTACGGTCTTATGAATTTGTTTTGGTGAAATAACTATGAATTTTTGGTTCTTTGCAAGCTTCACTTTTTGAGTGTGCCTACACATTATAATCCCCTTGTCCTATTTGCATTTACATAGACATATTTCATTTGTGTTTGAGAGGTTTTTTTGAGGATACTCAAGTGTGCATGTCCCCCACATGCTATTTATTGCTCTTGCATGAGCGTTTAAACTAGGGTATATAAGACCAGCCGAGGGGCCTACTAGAAAGTATGTTGAGAAGTTAAAAGAGATTAAAATTCCTCCTGGGATATCATTCCCATCATAAGCCTCTAATCTTGTTTACCCCCTTGAAATTTTTCTATTGTTTAAATATTATTGGTAGTGTATTCCTTTGATCTTATTATCTTAGTCTAATATGTTATTCTTTTGATGCTAGTTTCTTCAATATATTTGTTTGTTTTTCTAAAGGAGATTAGTGAACTACTCACCTCAACTGTCCCGAAGTTGGGAGGCCTAAACCATAGTGCAAGTGAAATAAAAAAAATCCTCTGACATATCATTCTCATCATATGCCTCTCAACTTGTTTACCCCCTAAAAGTTTTCCATTGTTTCAATACTGTTGGTTGAAATAAATAAGCAATACATATGGATAAAAATAGAGGTTAAAAATATTATAATCTATCTTGCAACATGTTACTTTGCTTCTCATTAGACAAAGAGGACCCATATGTAACCTTGAAAAAGGATATATAAACATACAACCACAAAGGAGAAATCATTTTAATTGGAGACTTTAATGCTAGGACAAAAAATAACCAAGTCTCTTTGCCTTAGTAATGAAGGGGGAATAGGAGACAATCCTTTATGGTTAGAAGAGGATGAGAGTCAAAAAAGGGAAATAATATGTCAAGATGAAAAAGGAGCTATCACATAATATGGGGTAGAATCATTAAGAATTTGTAACTTATATGATTTGATTATATGCAAGGGTTTAAAAGCTTGGCCAATCTCAGGGAACATTACGTGCCACAACTACAATGGTCAAAGTGTGGTAGATTGTGTTATAAAATCAAAGAAACTTATAACAATTTTAATAGGCATATAAGTGAAGGATTGTCTTGTAGAAATGAAATCATATCACAACCCAATATATATAAAGAGTAGCATGCAAAAAGATAATCAACACCAAGAGAAGATGCAACAAATAGAAAAGAAAAAGGCCACTCATGGTACAATCCTTTTACGCATGAAAATGAAGAAACCTTTTGAACAATATTGAAAAAATAATTGCATGAAATGGGAGCCAATGGGTTGGCAAATTTAAACATGGAATTAAAAGGCAATGCCAAGTTGACCTCAATAATCCTCAAGGTTCTCAACTAATGCAAAAGGTCTAGGCCTTAAAAAAGTAACAAGAACAACTTCCTGATAAATCCATGGTATGATGAAGATTGAAAGGTAACAAAGAAAATTGTCAAAAAATGGGGTAATAACAAGAAATATGCAAAGCTAGTAAAAAGGGAAAAGGAGGATTATATACAAACAGGAAGAAACGAGTTGATTATTCTTGGGAGCCATAATCCAAGAGGCGTTTGGAAAGAGTTGCAACAAAAAAGACACAATCAAAGAGAACAATATCATAGATCTTCAATGGCTAGAATATGCAAAGCAACTATATGAGAGAGTGCAAGATAAAGACATCCCTTCAGTAATTGAACTAAACTCTTCTCTTTGAACAATATTAAAGAAGGAATTAAAAAACTTGCAGTGGGTAAATATTAAGACGTAGATGGCCTACAAGCATAATACTTAAGATGGGTCTTGGAAATCCTCATGCCTCACATCAAAAAAATATTTAATGGGGTCATTCAAAATGGGTTTTCGACAAATTGGACTAGTGTTGTCATCCCCTTGCTCAAAAGTGGCAACATTAACAACCCCTCAAATTATCACAACATAATGATCAATCCTCTTTTTGGTAGACTTTTTGGGAGCATGATAGAAAGATGAATCCGTATTTGGGCTAAAAAGGAGGTAAAGATGGCAAAAGGGAAAGCAAGCTTTAGGCCAAAGCATTCCACCATCGACCATTGCATTGCACTCAGACACTTGACTGAGAAGGTTTGGGGAAAATAGGTAGGGGAGGTCTTTTGTTGCTTTGTTGATTTTAAGAAAGCTTTTGACAAGTAGGTAGAAGCAAATTGAGGAGTAGAATGGAAGAATTAAAAATTCCAGAACAATATAGGGTTGTTGTTTCTAGGCTGTAAGACCAAGTTTGGGCCAAAATCAGAACCAAACAAGGACTATCCAAATGTTTTGGAAGTGACATTGGGGTCAAGTAGGGCTTCCCATTACTCCTAATTAATTTGGGATATACATTGACAAATTAGAGAAACAGATAGACAAGTTTGGTGGCAGGGGAGTTCATTTGACTAGTTATGTAATAAAGTTGCTTTTATAAATTGGTGATCTTATTTTAATGGCAAAAACATCACAAGATTTGAAGGAACACTTGAAGACTTTAGAACCTTTTTAACATGAGTTGGGAATGCAAGTGAACACTAGCAAATTCGAGGTCATGATCTTTACGTCAAAGAGAGAGAAGGTTCATAGGGAATTTGTTTTTGAAGGCAACCCCTTACAATTGGTCAATGTATATAAGTACCTTGGCCTTGACTTCCACAATAAACTCATCTGGGAAACATATAGAGCAAAAAAGATTCAAGGGGGATGGAAAGCCTCATACTCATTGCAAAATAGATGTAGAATAGTTGAACAATGGGACTGAAAAAATAAGAAAACTCGTTTTGGTCTTCTCGTGTTTCTAGTGGTACTATATGAATGTGAGGTATGTGGTAGCAACACTTCAACAAGAAAATGGAGACATATAGAGAGATTACAAAACATTTAATCACAAATAGTTTCAAGATTAAATCATCTATCCCATATGAGATTGTCCTGGTAGAATCGAGGGCTTTTCCTATTGAGGTGTCAACTATGATTCGGTTGCTAGGTCATCTAAGAAGATTATAAAACATGGAGATACATCATTGGCCAAAAATGACAACAGAAGAGAAACTAGACAAAAGCAAGAGCACATCAATGAAGCAAAACATTAAATGGATGAACCCGTGGGAAAAATAACAAATTGCCCAAATAACAATGTGAAAATAAAAAAGTACATGCAAGAAAAATTCAAAGAAAGCATGTGAACATGATTACTCGAGAGGAAAAAGGATTACTATATATCAAACATTTCAATCACACATATGGCCATACACAAAAAACCTACATATGAATGGAAATAAAATGGAAAGCAAAAATGTCAATCACTTAGATAAGAACCAACTCACATCAATTTATATGCGAAACTTGAAGATGGGTGATACTTAAAGAGGAGTGGGCAAAAAGAAGACATAGCTATTGCACTTAAGGAGTGGTGGAGACAACATGACATTGCATCATGGAGTGTCCAGTTTACAAGAATGTTTGGATCAACTATGTTGATATGCTAAACATAAACACATTGAGTAATTTGTTTGAAGAAGAAAAGATAACAAGAGTTGCAGATTTCTGGATCAAGATACACAATAAAAAATCCAAGATGCAAAGGAAAATGAAATTTAGTAGACACAATGTTTTGAGCTTTACATGCTTTTCTTTATTTGCTACCTGTGAATCCCATAAAAGATTTGACTTCCAAGACATTATTAAAAATATTCATTCATTTAGTGATCTTATTATATTAATTACGCCGAAGGCGTCTCCTACTATGAAATGCACCGAGGTGATTTTGTCTATCAACGATCTACGTTTCCCGAGAGGTGTGCAAGACGATTCAGATGAGAATAACCATCAGATCATTTTTTTCGTCGATTTTGCTTCCTTTAAAACTTTTGTCATCGCCTGCCTTTACGAACCGCACTGTTAATGTCAGATAGTACTTTACGGCTTCATGTGCTGATAAACTTGGGGATATTAAATATGTTTTTTTTAAAACCAAAACTTTAAAACGCTTGAATTTATAGGATTATATTCCTCACACATACTTATATGATTAATGACAAGTAATAATAGTTGTCAGTGCTCGGCACAACGAACAATAAATAAAGGGATATTACATATCAATGGTGCTTTTTGTCCTTACGTGGTGCTTTTAGTGTAGTATAGAACATTAGTTAAATATCACTTTAGTTTTTATTATAATATATTTAATATAATTTTAAATTATATTATTTATTTGTACTTATTTTATTTTTTAATTAAAATTAAGAATGTTTATTATTTTATTTAATAACTTTACGATATTAGTTAAATTATAATAATTTTTGTTAAATATTTTTATTTTAAAATTTGTTCACAAATATTTTTTTGGGTTATTTTGAAATAGATTTAAGATATTTTTATTTATAATTTTAATAAATAATTTACTCATCTATTATATGACTAATATTAAAATTTTATGAAAACAATTAATCTTAAGATGATTTATTAATTTAAATTATTTTAGTTACACAAAAATAGTTTATTTTACTTTGAAACTAATTCATGATAAAAAAACTTATTTTTAATTTTTTATTTATTTATTTTAGAATTAATTTATGATAGATTTTATTTATTTATTTATCTTTTAATAATGATTTTATTTATTTATTTTAAATTTATGATTAAGAAAGAAAACTCAATAAATATTATAAATTGATTTCATTTGTATGTTTACATTTATATATTATTAAATACTAATATAATAAAATAACACTCAAATAATTAAAAATAATTCTAAATAGGTAATATAAATAAGATAAAATAATTAAAAAAAAAATTATACTAATTTATTTACTATTTAAAATATCATATTAATATTCAATTTAGTAGTTTTTTTTTAATAATGAATAGGTTCCTTTTCAAATGTTTTATTTTTCATATTTATGTTCCCATCGAAAAAAAATTATTTTTCATATTTATTTGTAAATTTGAAAAATTTTAATCTTAATTTTTTATTGCTAAGTGTGTTTAAACTACATATTGGGACAATAGGCTCATAAACCATTCACAATCATAACAAAGCAATTTCTATTCATTAAAAAATGTCTTGAAATTCGAAGCCATGCAATTGAATTTCAATACATTTGGTATAATTTGATTACTTTGTATTTGTTAAAAATAGTTTTCCAATATATGCATGATATCTTTAGATCAATGTCAAGAGGAAAGAAAATACCTTTCATGGAAGGTATGTATATCTGTTTGTCATTCATTTTGAAAACAACTCATAAAAAAAAATTTGAATTTGTGAAGTAGCCTTTAATATATGGAGAAGTTGAGTTGGTAGAATAGATACCACTCAATTTTCTAGTTGAAGGTCATCAATTTTCATTCTAATGATACCTATGAAGATTTATCTTAAAAATAATGTCAATGTATTTTGATATTTTCCTTAAATATTTAATGCGCTAGAAGAATGAAAACAACCCATAAAAAAAATATTTGTGAAGTAGCCTTTAATATATGGAGAAGTTGAGTTGGTAGAATAGATACCACTCAATTTTCTAGTTGAAGGTCATCAATTTTCATTCTAATGATACCTATGAATATTTATCTTAAAAATAATGTCAATGTATTTTGATATTTTCCTTAAATATTTAATGCACTAGAAGAAAAATAACTCAAAAGAGCAAGTTAAAATGGTAATAAACTAAACATGTAGGCATAGAAACAAAAAAAATTGCATCTAAACCCATTGTGTCTTATAGTCAATTAAAAAATCTTTATATCTTTATTTATTAAACTTGAATATGTCTACTATTGACTATTAGGACACCAAACTATCCAACTTGAACTTAATATCACTAATAAACCTATCCACATTTAAACATCCATCCCTATTCCCATCCTCACATTTCTAACATCTATAATGCTAGCACATTACAATCTTCCTATATGTTCAAAATGGTCTTTTTTTGCCAACACTTTTACTTTTTTATATTGTAAACTCTAATCCGCCTCTAACCAAAAAAATTAATTCAATAAATAAGGCTTAAAGAAATAAAGTAAAAAAGAACACTTAGTAGCACTTAGTGCATACTTCAGAGTAGCAATCACACACAAGCATCGCTATTAGTTGACCTCCATTGTTGAAGTTGTACGCACACATCTTTGCATCTAGGGCATACACATTTCACTTTGTTGAATTAGTCTCAAGATCTATTTGAGATAGATCTCTAAATGTGCCACATGCATCATTTTTTGTCAAGACAATCATTGTCAATGCAAGTACATATATAGAGCTTGTCATCAAAAGTTATAGTGGATGTCCATTTATGACACTAACATATTAGGAGGACATTAGTAATGAATGCATAGTTGATTCGAAACTATCACTTCTTCATCAAGACCATTTTTGCATAAATAAACACCATTTTATTAGTGGCTTTATTTCGCTTATGTTTGGCTCCCTCTCAACCTCTTCCTCTCCCACTCTATCTTCACCTCTATCTCTATCTTTCTACTTCTCTATCTCTAGAAATCTCTTTCTTTTTATCTTTCCATTTCTTTGCTTCCCCCCCTCTCTCTCTCTATCATTCTCTCTACCTCTCTCGCCCCCTCTCCTCTCACTATCAATCTCCATCTCTATTTTTGTTGCTATCTTTATCTTTATCACTATCCCCTATCTCTATCTCCTTACCTCTCTCTCACTCTTCCACTCTCTCTTCCACCCTTTCTCTTTCTCTCTCTATCTCTTCCTCTCCCTCTCTCTCTATTTTTGGATTTGTACAAGTAGATGTATAGTTTATTAGAAGTTATCGCTCCATCATTTTGACCTTTGTTTCACAAACAATATCATTTTACAAATAGCCTAGAGATTGATCATATGTACTACACAAATGTATGCACAAAATAGACCCTTTTTTTCCTAATTGACCTCTTCCACCTCTTTACCATACCTACCTCACCCGCTTCATATTTCTATCTCTCCATTTATCTTCCTATATCTTCCTATACATATCTTTCTCTACCTCTTATCTTCCTATCTCTCTATCTTTCTCCCTCTACTCTATCAATTTCTCTATCCCTCTTTATCTCTCTATATCTCTCCCCCTCTTCCCCCCCCTCTCTCTCTTCCTCTCTCTCCCATATTTGCAAACATAACGTAAGCATATCAGTAATGGAAATTGATTATCTTCCTAATTCATAGGGCTTGTTTTACCTTTGTTTAGATCCATGTAAGTTGATGCAAGTTGTTTTAAAGATATCACTTCTCTATTGAAACCATTTTTACACAAACATCAGCTTGTAATTGCCCCTAAAAATTGACCTCATGTATTGCACAAATGTATGCAAAAAAATAGAACCCTCATGTATTTCTAATTAACCTTCCACACCTATTCGGCGTACCCATTGTACACCAAGGTACAATTGCTAGTTTTTATTTCAATATCAAAAAAAAACTTTCTTTTGGTGCTAACTTTTTCAAATATCTTGGTTTGTATCTCCCGAATTGACGGCCGCCGCTATTTTACCATATCCTTTCCAGGGACCGCTGATTGACGTTTATGATTTGGTGAAATGACTGCAATGCTTTCTTGTACATAAAGACAATAAGAAAAGAACGTAAGACAAAGACAGGGCGGGGCTTACCTTGTTTTCCTCTGTTTTCCTATTGCGGCTATTCCCCACTTTAATTGGTCCCCACAAAACCCTCGGACGCCCGCGAAAATCGGCGGCTTTACCTACAACTGCTCAGGCCCCACCGCGGGCAACTCCACTACATCGGTCCCATTGAAAATCTCCTGCCACCCGTTCTAAGTTTGAACGCGAATTTGGAACGAGAGCAAACTAAATCCCTCACAGCTCATCCATTTAAAATATCTCATATAACAGACAACAATAAACTTCTTCACATCGACCTCATCCGTTTAAAATCCCTAGCATAGAACCTACAGCGTAAATTTCAAAAACTTTTGAGACAGCTCTCCGACCCGTTAGAGAACAGTTGGCAACTGTAAATAAAGCAGCAGCAGCTCTCAAAAAAACAACAATAAGTAACCACTTAGAGAATAGGAGAATTTAGGAGAATTGGGAGCGTGTTGAATTCCGCTCGAACTGTAATAAATTTCCATTAGGTATATATTTCGCACATCTCTGTTTCTGTGCCTGAAGTTCGATATGTTTCTTGGATTGCATAAAAATGCAGCTAGGTAATAGTGTATGGGCACCTGGGGAGTTCGAACTCAAGACCGAAGAGGTAAGAATGATAATAATTTTTAAACATCTTCTTATTTTATGCTTATGGCGGTCTGTAAGAGTAGATAGCTTAATAATTTTCAAACATATTCTTATTTTAGGACGTATACAATGTTATTGTGCCCTATCTATGCAGTTAACTGAACCTGCTGCTGGAGCGAGGACAAAGATTTGTTGCGGGTGTTTTTTTCAAAAGCATTCTCTCTGTTCAGTCAATTATGGTCTTTAGGGCAATCTTCACCCAATGAACAAATTTTATGACCGCAAGCCGTACCAAGATCATGTCAAATTTTGCTCGCTCTATCATCTGGTAGGTATGCTTCATTTTGTAATTTGACAATTCAGTGTTATTAGATAATTTTTACCCATTTAGATCTTCCTCTGAATTAGTTTTAGAAATATTACGCCAAGCCTATTTGGATAGATGATAATTATATTTAGTGTTATTTTTTAATTCTAAATTCAAATTTAGCAGATAGTCTGTATATATATGCATTTTTGTGTATATCCAGACATATATTTGTTGTGTATATACTCAGCTGTAAATATTTGAATAGACCAGAATTTAGGCATGCACATATTTTCTACGTGTAAAGGTTGCGTATATATACACAATGCTCGTAATTATCTATTTATAGATGACGATAGCAAATATATATATTTGGGCACACATAATTGGTATATGCACGATTTTTGGGTCTCAATCTATCTCTAGTTGTCAAATTCTCTTCTCTCTATTCCCTGGTATGTACATTTTCTTTCTTAGTTTTACAATTCAATATTGCATAGATTTTTCATACTCATTTCTAGATCTTCACCCGAAGACTATTTTTAAAATATGATCCTAACCCTGTTTGGATAAATGATTATTATGTTTGGTGTTATTTGTTTCTTTTTAAGCTCAGATTTAGCAGAGACCAATTGATTAATATGGGTATAGTTTATATATATGCATATATGCATGTCCATATGTATTCAGATGCATATATGTATATACCCAATGACGAATAGTTTGTATATTTATAAATTTGAATACAGTTCAAATTTGTATAATTTGTGTAAATATAGACAGTGCACATAACTGGGTATTTCATATGTACATACAATTAATATATACATTTGGGTATATATGCTTGGTATATATGCACAAGCATATATGCCTAGAATATACTCATAAGGATACATACAATCATGTGCATTACACATATACATTACTAAATGAATCTCGATATATGCATAAATCCTCCTATGAACAAACTCTATTTATTTGGGTATGGTTTAGGACTAGAGAAAATGTTTAGCTGTTTGAGTTTCCAACAAACACATTAAGGATGGGCATTGACAAGAATCACACATCAAGTATCTTCCATATCTAAGCATTGTGAATGGCGCAAATCCCATAAGCCCTGACATGTAAAAGTTAGGCAGAAGTTTTTTCTCAGTCCAGCATTTTTCTTATCATGTGTTTGAATATTCTCTTTTTTATATAGGAATAAGAATGTGGCTGAAACAGTACGAATAGTATGAAGATTTACTAGTATGTTCTTATTTGATGTTAATAATCTTTTGTAAGGATAAATAGCATCATGGCTAGTATTATCAATGTCTTAAAAAATTACTTTGAATTATTTTGTGCTGCCTTAGAGTAAATTGAACATAAAAGAGGAGTATTCATTGCAGGTATGTTATTAGCGGTGGCCCCCAATGTTGTGAAATCAAAACTAGTGATATCTTTTAACATGGGTTCATTCCAAGACATATCACATTATTGGTCTATTAAGCAATCTTCATTTGGCATTAACAAATTTCTAGGCCTCAAAGCATCTTAATATCTTCTCAAATTCTTCTCTGTCCTTACGTAATATCACTGCCTTTTTTATTTATATTAAATTATAAAGTTGAATTTTATGAAAATTTTAATACCAACTTTTAGATCTTTAACTAACAGATAAGTTAAGGATGCATGACACTAATGGTGTTTGTACATATGGCTACAAGACTTTATTTCTTTTTGATTTAGATTTTCAAGAGATTGGTCTATTATTATGTATATATCCTAGATGAGTATGCTAATGTGCATGTATCCAATTGTGAATAGTCTATATATACATATTTGTATAATTCTCAAATGTGTATAGTTTGTGTGTATGTCTATATACAATTGGTTGTATAAATGTAGTTTCGTACACAATGTGTCTACATACACATGCAAAATGTATAGGTTTGGGTATATACATAGACTATACACATCAAAATATTGGTAGTAGTGTAACAAAAACTACATGGTAAATCACTCATGGATCATAACCATATGACTTGTATGAGTTGGCGCAGCTTTTTTTATTAGATAAATGTATTTAAATGATAGTGACATTTTGATAAATTAGTTGCATTCTTAGGGCAAGCAATTGGTATAGAGGCTATCATGTCTAAGGCAGTGATTTTGCATATGACATTGACGAAAGTATTGGACACAAGCATGTGAGATATTGGAGGGAATATTTGGCAAGTGAAAGGATTTGTCCCTCACTATAATCAAGCAAAAACTTTTGTCCCAGTTTTTATTGAAAACCCATTGCTTTAACAAAATAAATATGAACAAGCAAGTACCGTGATATTTTTACCCATTTGCGCCGAATGTATTTTATATGTGATTAAAATACAAGAGTTACTTAATCCTTCTTGCAAGTGTTAATACTTATGTGCTCACAAAAAAATATGCCTGCATGTTGCCCTTTAGAAGCTTGTGGCTGATCTAAATTTATGCGCACATGCACACACACATGCCTACATTTTCATTGTTGTTATTTAGAAGTTTGTGTTTGATCTAAACTTATGTGCACACACACATGCCTAGCAATATAGGTTTTTGTTTCCACGTTTTAATAACTTTTAGTCATATTTTTGATCTTTACATTTGATAAAAGTTATCTTTTTAGCCTAATCAATTTATGACAATTTCACTAAGTTTGTATATTATGTTATTTATTTAATCAGGTCATACTAAAACATACATCTTTTATGCTGTACCGCACTTAGTAGGAAATGCATGCAATCGGTGAGAGGGCCATCCACATTATGATGGTCGATTGGTATGCTATGTTCTACACATGTATGCATAATACTTCACTACAATATGTGAAATTTCTGTGATAGAATTTTTGTTAACTTTTTGTGGGCAACTTAATGGCTACAGGAGACATTGTTTCCATGTTATTCTCATCTTTAATAAGTAGTTTTTTAAATTTTTTTTGAAGGTTTCTCTAAGCAAATCCATGCTGTTTTCATTGAAATTGTGTGTTTTTTCCTTGGGAATTTGATTGATGTAAACTTTTCAATCATACAATTCTCCTAAAAATAAAAGTGTTGATTGGTTGAGATTTTTTAGGAGTTTGTTTTCCTAAAAATTTAGCTTGTGGTAACTACTCTAGTTGGGGGTGGAATAAGTTTTATTATTTGATTTTAGGGTCTTTAAGGTAGACAAGGAGAGTCTAAAAGACAAGAGGTGTAATAGTTCCTTTTTTGAATTAATGGCTTTATGCTTAAATTTTTCTAGGTCATAACTAGGATTATATACAAGAGATAGTTTTGAGTATGTATGTCCAAATTCTTCCTTCCTATATATCATAATATATTTTCTCTTGTCACCCTCTATATCATAATATATTTTCTCTTGTCACCCTCTATATCATAATATATTTTCTATTGTCGCATATGTCTTGTAGTTTTTATTACATACCACCTTTGAGATGCAACACAAGGTGAAGAGTCAACTCCTAGATATTGTAATTATACCAAAGTGTGGCCATCCTTTGACAATTTGTTGACAAAAATCAATGCTTGCTAGTTTGGGGGAAAACTCTCCTTATTATGGGCCTTGGCCTTACAATTTTCAATATTGTCAAAATTCTCAACTTCTAGGGTAATATTTTGCTGGTGAGGGCTTTGACAAAGATTTGTATATTTCCCCTTAGACAGAGCACAAGGTGGAGTGTGGAGTCTTTTTGAATGTTCTATTTCGCTAAAGTATGGCTATCTTGAAGTTATTTCTTGACAAAGATGATTCAATGCTTGTTTGTGGGGATGCCCTACACTAGCAATCATTATATAATAGACCCACAAAAACTACACCATATGCAACAAAAACACAGATTTAAATAGAGGAAGGAAGATTTAGACACACACTCAAAATCGACTATTGCATTATCGAAATCCTGGTTATGGCCATAGAGTATTTAGGCATGTAGCCGCTAATTTGGAGCAACTACAACTCTTTCTTTTAAAGACTCCCCTTGTCATCTCTCCTAAAGATTCTAAATCAGATATTAAAGCTTGTTCCATCCCCACATAGGGCAGCTATCACTAGTTCCAATTTTAAGAGAACTCTCTCTCTCTCTCTCTCTCTCTCTTCTTCTTCTTCTTCTTGGCAGTGTTATCTTTTTCATATGTGTCAAGATACTATCAAACAAAGAAACAAACAAAATGGAAAGGGAATTTCTAACCAGGCATGTTTTCTCTCTATTTTGGAATTTAGTTTTAATCCCCTTATTTGTTGTTTCGTTTTATTTTTAATGATTGTTCTTGAATATCAACGAGGGGCAGTTTGAGGCTTCTAGCAAGGAGAGATGAGGAATTTGGATATTACAAGGCTGCTATTATTCTTCAAAAGGTATGCTCTTTGTTGATTTAGTTTTTTCCTCGAAAACCGATTGTTTTTTAACTGTGTGGTTTATTCTAGATGGACGTGGCTAGATTGAATTATGGTCTTTGAAAAGGAAAATATTTGATATAGATATAAGGGAGTATGTTGTATTTTTCTTTTTTATATCTTTTTATATCTCTTATGTGCCTTGATGCCTGAAATTTATGATGCAAAACTAAATTGCTTATCTCAAATAAAAACTATCTTGGGAATGCTCACTTGTTTTGAGTAGACTCCAATGTAGAAGAATAGGTATGTTTTTCAAAGAACTTGACAACAAGAGCATTCCTTGAATATTTATGAGAGGAGGATTCCAAGTGCATCTTGGTTAAGAACTATTGAGATGGACTTAGGGATTAGAGAGGGTGAAAATTTTAGGAAGAATATGATTAGGATTATCAAAGCCATAATTTAACATACCATTATTAGTTCACCAAGTCACTTATCTAGAATAGAATTTGTGCTATAGGAATAGATAGATTTCCCAAATTTCTTGTGGCAACAAGGACCAAGTGTATATTGGTTAAGGCAACTATAAATCTTAAGAGGGAACGATGCTATATGAAATATACACTTAATATTGTCGAAGAGGGTAGGAGGTGAATGAGGAAGTTGCAAGGAATCAAAATTCAAGGCATATTGTTATCAATCCTTTGGCCAAAAAATCTAGATATGCTCATTAATGTTACAAATAATTGTGATATTTGCTGACACACTATAGAGTGGTTTTTGCATTGATGGAAACCCTTTAGATGGCAATTGGCAACCACCTTTTGATAAATGAGTTATGGTCTTTACAATACTTTTAACATGCTTTCCCTTTACTGCCTAGACATGAATGTATCATAAAATGTGACTTGAGAGATGCCAGATGTTGTATGTATGGTATTTCTAACCCATCTCCAAAACAAATGGGAAGTGTTAGGTGCTTTGTACTTACTATTGTGCAATGCTATGAGATTGGTTTGTTGTCAATTAAATTTTGAAGGACAATTTGACTCCTAAAGTTTAGAACCAAAGACCAGAGTGTAATATTAAAGCAATAAGAAAAATATTTACTTTTAGCGAGATTCTGAAGAACATTCACTATTAAATTTTTATTGTTATTTATGGAAACTGCAGCAAGCAGATCCCTAATGTCCTTGAGTTTCAGTAGATGATGGAAACAAAATCCAATGCAACCATCTTTGTGGAATACAACTATTTATTAAATGTATAAAAATTCTTTGTTCTTTGAAATTTCATAAAGCACGTTTATGAAGTCTGCAATTGATTGTGAAGTCCACATTGAAGCCTCTACTGTTTTATTGCCCCTACTTTAAGGAGTAAGCCTTTGGTATTTCATTGGCCCTTGTAGCTCTTTTAGCAGCAATAATATTGATTACAATTTGTATTTTCCATTTAATTTCTACTATATGCTCATTTAAAGAGTGCATTGATGGTTTACTTTATTATCTATCTACTTTTTTTAAAATTCCCTCTTGGCAAGTTGGTGTCATGTGCCTAATTGCTGTCAGCAAGCTATGCTGATTCTTTTCCCCTCCTCATTGCTTCAGTCGTTTGATTAGACCTATTGATGCCATTTATCATGTATTAGTTTATTTCATAGTGTTGAGACGCATTCTTGGTAGAGACTCAGCAAGTCATTTTTTGCTTTGAACTCAGATTTGACATCACAGCTTAACACAGATTCATAATTATTAAAAAATAGCAAATTTTTAGGGAACTAATTATATTGCATCTCATATCAGAATAACTTCAAATACACACATAAATGAATCAGCTAGATCTATCATACACATTTATAGACAACAAAATAAGTATTTGATGTAATTGATCCATAAATTTATGGACAATGAAATAAGTAACTAACCTGTAAATATGTAACAAGTGTCTGATATTAAGGTAACCTTGGGGTTGATAGGCTGCAAAGATGAAATCTAAAGTCATTAAGCCTCATACTCTCTCAAGTCTTTTTCATAAACCATATCTGTTTTCATGGGTAAGTCTTGAATTCTAAGGTTTGACATGCAAACTGAGAGAGTGTTAGCATCTAAATCATTAAGGGTCCAAAGGGAAACTACGGCTTTGCCATTCATCTTCCATTTTCTTTAAAGAACATGCTTCCCAATTATTTAGAATGTGCATGATCATGTTCAGTATTTTGTCTTTATTGTATATGCATTATTTAACATTCTATCTGTGATTCTGTAGTATTCAGAAAGTATATTTATTGTGATTTTCATCCACATCTTATGTCATCACTTATTTATTTTCCTAACCAAACATTGTCCCTAATAAGCAATGCCTCATTTCCTTATTATTATTCTGATTCTCTCATTAGAAAGCTTTTTCCTCACTAGAATGTGCTTAGAGCTTAAGAGTCTATTGCACTTGATGAAGACATTATTAAAAAAATCAACCTTTGCAGTCCATCAAATTGCAACAAGATATTTTTGAATAAAAATCTGTAATAACCCCTACCTAGTCTGCCTTAAATTCTTGATTTTGTCCTATTGGCATTGTGTCAAACAGTTTATGTGCAAAGCCTAATTTTGTTTTCTGAATCCTGGTTTGTGGTCTGAATGCTTGTTTTATGATAACAATTGGTCATATAACATCAAGAAATTCAAGTACGGTGAAGCATGATAATAGACAATTATATAACTTAATTAATGACCATTGTGTTGCATGAAATCAAGTCTGAAACAATTAATTATAGCCCTAATTACAGTCAGAAATCAGACTGAGACAAATCCATTAAATATGGTATTACATAGTCATAAACGTGTCCTTGCATACCTGAGTGTTAGCAAACCTTGTACAAACTGTGAGTGCTGTCCAATGATGCTGGAAGTGGATAGGACGAGGTCTGAGACTGAAATGTCCAAGACTGGAGAGACTGTACAAAATCTGGAAATGCTGACCCTCTTATATTCCCCAAAATGTTGTCTTCTAGGAAGCCGACAATGACCAGAATGAAGGCAAATATCTATTTGTTGCTGTCAATAGCTAGAAGTGCAGAGTACACATGCAATTCATACCCGTTAGGTTTCATTCAAGCCCTTTTCCCATACTGTAGACTGCCATCTTCAAGATAATCGCCTCCACAAGATGTAGGAGTTATGCCTTCTGTATCCCTTATTTATGTCATTAGAAGAGCAGACCTGTAAGAACCTCAAATTGGCTCTGACTGCTGTACTGTGTCTCTTTTTGGTTTGTTTTCAAGTTTTCCAATTTTTTTGTGTTTTGATGAGGTTTTTGGTGAAAAAGCAATGCATAAACTGAAAGTAATACTACTGAAAATTTAAACAACTTGCTATAGATGCAACAAGGATAATTTTATTTAATTTCCTTTATTATTCAATCACCAATACACTGCTTCAATCAAAGATACATACCATTTTATTGAAAAAGCTATCTTGTAACCCTTCCTGGTCCAAAAAGCACAATGGGTAGCTCTTAATCGTCTTGTAACTGATTCAGAATCACCATACAATGATGCCGAAATCTTCTTTCCACATAGGTGACCCCTCTTTTGACACTTTATGAATTTTGTGCCCTCTCCCAATTAAAATCGAACTCCTCCAGCAATGGCGCCACTTGCTGCAGCTAAACCAGGTCGTACTCCCTTTATTTATTGTGCAAATAACATTCAAACTCCTTATTAAGACCTGCACTATAATCTGAAACTCCTTTGTATGATTGAAGCGCTGAATCCCTTCTCAAATGCACTGGAACTGTTGGATCATTTGCAGATTTGAAGCACAACCAGAGCCCCTGTGTGAAGCTCTCCCGGATACCAAATTCAGAAGATATTCTACTTCCTCAAATGGTTGCACAATGAAGATTGATCGTTCTCCAATGGCAGATGAAAGACAGAAACCTTTGGTCTCCTCCTCTCAGCAAACTTGATGAAATAGATGCACACAACAATAATATCGAACTTCTCATAGAAAGCCCTTATATCTCCTTGAAGAAGTTCGATTTTCCCAATAAAGCACTTTAATGACATAATTTCTCGTCGGCATCATTAAATTAAATATCGACCTTGGGTTATGTGCAAATAAATAAATTAATAACTTGGCCCCCTTCTCATGATAAATAGACCCTCATTTAAGTGCTTTATAATATAAAGTTATTTTATAACTTAATAATATAGCTCCAAATAATTAATGTTTAATTGAACCAATTAAACATTAATATCTCCATGAATACTCTGTATTTTCGAATGCCGTCTGAACTGGGAGCTAACATGAAGGGACTGCATATAACCATACCCACTTTACTAAAAATAGCAGGGGTTCATCTCTAACATCCCAAGACTTACTAAAAATAGTAAGTAGAGCAAATGATGCCAAACGAAGACCAAACTGAAGCACTTTGTACACTGGAGACGATATAAATCCACAGGAGACCCTCTAACCAACCTCATTAGCCTACGAGAGTCAGGATGATAGGCTAATCCTTACTGAAAAACTCATGTCAACAAGAAGGGGACATCACAAGACTGCATCTCTACCCAAGGATCCGATTTGAAGAATTGCAGATTATTGCCATTTTGACAAGTTGGATTGGAACCCTAAAATATTTGCCCAGCAAGAAACGTTTATTCTTCTTTGTTGTCCTTGCTAATACAGAACTGGCGCTATGTTCTGAATGTTGTGATGTATCAGACCAGAGATGGGTTCGCCAAAGCTTTGACCTAGAGTGTTGTCCAAGCCAAAGAATACCAAGGGTTTCGTCTTGGAAGCTACGATTCCTCAGAGCCAAAAATCAATTAAAAACATAAGTCGTGAATAATAATCCTCTAACCCCCGATGCTCCTCTTTATATTTCCTTGTTTCATGTATTGGCTTACTTTTAATAATTAAAACATTTTGAAAGCTTGGTATTCTCCAAACTTTTATCAAGGAAATCGCCACATTACAAAATATAACCATCGGCATCAATATTATAGCTCCTTATTATGAGCGATCTATACATTTAATATGAATCGCTTAATAAAAATCAATTGGCCAATGCAGGAAAGACGTTTCCCCCTAGTCTTTAAGTGTAAGATACCCCCTTGATCTGATAATTTTCTTTTGTCTTCGACTCACAGGAATTTGGTCAAACAGTTTGCTTGTAATCTAATTTTCTAAGTTTCCCAGTTTGCTGTTGTTTATGTTTGTTTCCTTGCTTGGTCTGTGCTTCATATGATATACTAGATAGGACACATACATAGAACAATATACTAGCAAAGAACTAACAAAGCATAATGATAAACTTCAATATCTCATTTAATAGTCTGCTGATAACAATGTATTGATCTCAGATTTATTCCAGAACCTTTAACATCACAAATCAAAGAAGGATACTATTGCAGACCTGGTTTTTTCCAGAAAACATACAATATGAAGTATAGATAACAGCAATAACTCCCAGCTCTTACGCATCAGCACTCAGAAATCTTCTCGGAGTTTTGGTTAATACACAGAATGTTAGATGCTGGACAGCAGGCCTGGAGCTGTCTGTAGCACTCCTCAAGATGATTCCGAACATAGTGCAGGAGTCATAACAGCAATGCAAACTCTCTCATTCCTCCGTTAACCACAATTTCCAGCTTAAAGTACTGTTAATTCAAAAGTACCCATCATGCCCATACACAATTAATTCAAAAGTAACCAAAATAGCATCCATTGCACATTAAATGCACCACCTCCTTCAAATTCGCCCAACATGAGTTGAATATTCATCCATGCAAAAATCACCCCTTTATGTCATAAATGCTCCATCATTTCCACATGCGGCGGCTGCATGCAAAAGGAATCTGCCATAAATTCAACATGCAATGACCGGGTCGCCATTTGGTCAAATATTCCGATAATGAATGCACCACTCTACTGCCACGTGTTCAATAGATCCTCGCCATGCAAGTGGACCTCGGTGTCGTATATCCGCTCTTGCATATCTGGAATTGTTGGAGAGGGAAAATTCGATTCAGGAAGAATTTTGTTGAAGTCTCCTCAACTTTCCTTGCTTGAAGAAGGTTTTCCATCAATTTTCACCATCTCCTATTTTTTAGGAACTTTCCTAAAATTTAGGACTCGGGTCCAACAGAGAGAGAATTCTCTCATGATTCCAAATCTGTAAAACTTTTGAAATTTGGATGTGATTTGGTGTCTAAAAATAGGATTTTTCAAAATTATTCCCGAGGGGATTTCATGCATTTCCATTCTTCCTTGACCCTCGAAATTCTCCTTTGCCTTGGAAATTTCCATCTTGGACTTTCAAATTTAGGCGTGGAACGTGGAATTCAGCTTGGTGAAGGAATTTCATTATTTCCATGCCTTAGAAAATTTTCAACTTCCTAACTGGGCCTGAAATTTTGACTTTGATAGAGGAAATTCATCCTTCCCATGTCCTTCCTTGATACCTGGATTTTCGCGTTCCTCAGACAAATTTTTCAGTTTTCCAACTTAGGCGTGGAATTCACTCTTCATGGTGGAATTCATCATTTCTTCCTTTTTTTTTTTTTTTTTGACTTAGCCATTTCAACATCCTTTCCTTGGCCAAGGCGTGGATCCCTCCATTCCCTGGAATCTTGAATTTTCTCCAT
This sequence comes from Cryptomeria japonica, assembly GCF_030272615.1. Taxonomy (NCBI): domain Eukaryota; kingdom Viridiplantae; phylum Streptophyta; class Pinopsida; order Cupressales; family Cupressaceae; genus Cryptomeria; species Cryptomeria japonica. The sequence continues at coordinate 789,268,400 of NC_081407.1, forward strand.
CTTCCACACCTTGTGTGTTTTGGCACCTTAATGATCCCTTGGGCGCAAATTCTCCATGGAGGAGGAATTCATGAGTTTGAGCATTCTTCCATGCCTTCATGGATTTGGCGCCCCATCTTGTGCTTGGGCGCTAATTTGCTTGGGTCATGGATTTTCATTGTTCTTTCATTTTCCTTCATCTCTCTTGTTTGGCGCCTTGATCATGGCTTGGGCGCTATTTCACTTGAGGAAGGAATTCACAACTTTTCCTTCCCTCCTTGACCTCTTTACTTCAGCGCCCTGCCTAAGTGCTGGGTGGAATTTTGCACTGGAGGAGGAATTTTGTCAATTTGTGAATCCTCCATGAGACATCCATTTTGGTGCTTGTCCTTGGCCTGGGGCGGAATTTTGCTATGGAGGAGGAATTCATCAATTTGTGAATCCTCCATGAGACCTCTGTTTTGGCGCCCTGCTGAGTGCTTGGGCGGATTTTGGCCATGAAGGAGGAATTTGATGTTTTCTACCAATTCAGGACATGTATATATATGAAATATAACATTTTAGTATAAGTGGCATCTTCTTATACTTTAAGTTATATTTCATATATATTGTCAGGATGTTTGAGAGTGGTTTCAGGTCCCTAGGAATCATAATGCAAATTCTGGATTTTGGAAGATCTTTCAAATTTTCAGACCTAGTCAAATTGCAGGTCATTTTTGGATCAAGATGACATTGGTGGATTGATGTGAATTTCCAGACTTATATGATTTTGCATGCTTTCTTCTTCTAGAATAGGAGCTCCATACTTAACCATTTTTTTGATCCAACTTGTCTGCCTTCTGACTCTTCCGGATTTAAAAATGGTCTTCAGGAACATTCAGTCTTCGGCGTCTTCAGAAATATTCAGCTTTCAGTGTTTTCCTATGAAGATCTTGCTAAAAATAGATTTTCCCAAATAGTAAGTGTTTCAAAATGTCAAGGTTTGGGCAAAATCAGTCAGAAAAGCACTTGCTAAAAATAGAAACTTACTAAAAATAGAACTTACTAAAAATAGTAAGTTTGATTTTTTTGGCAAAATTAGACCAATCCGGGTGGCAGTGAAACTTACTAAAAATAGTAAGTGCTTAGAAATCGCTCAAATTTTACTGGGAGGTTCCTTGAAGGGTCCCGATTCCAGTTCTAAGTTCAGTTTTTCCAAAACCCTAAAAGAAACCCCATAAAATCTAGGACTGAAGGCGGGATGAAACAAGCCCTAGACTTAACCAAATTTGCTCAAACGAAAAGCAGACTTAATCAATATGACCTCCAAACACTTGCAAAGCAGAGAGACTACTACGAAAAAGACCCAAAAAACAAAGCCAAAAGACTGGAAGGGCTTAAAAAGTAGGGGGTCTCCATTTGCAATGGGGCGATGTGTGAAAACGTCTCAACACGGTCGAGTGATTTTTTGTTTGTAATGGTCCTCCTGCTGCATAAGTGGTTGAGTTGAGCTTTGTTGTATGTGTCCATCCTCCCGCTGAGATATGTGGTAGAGTGATTCGTGCTTGGTTATGTTCTTGTTTCTCGTTGGCTGGTTTACCGCCAAGCTTTCTTGTTTCTATCCCGTTGGAAAGTGGAAGGGGCTGGCTTGCCGCCCATCATTGTAATCAGTACTTTTAACAATTTGCGACTAATGATCCCCTGCTACCGTATGCTTTCACCCTCCCATTTTGGGCTCTCGGTGATCAAAAGGTGTAGGGTTCTTTCCATTTGGTTTGGATTTCATTTCTCTAACCCTAACGGGTATTGTTGTGCTTCTAATCTTGTTGAAAAAATAAAAAAAAATTGTTGGGGATATTTCAGTGGTATCAGAGCCACAGATCCTGCCAGCCTGTGTGACAGAAGGGTTCCATGAGTGACAGAGATATCAGATACTACAACCGGGAACAAAGATGGCAGCAGTATCAGATACCGTCAGTACCAGTAGAAGAAACCTTTTCAAAGGTTTTTGAGAAACAGAGATAAGGAAGTTGATTCAACAAACTCAATGGATTCAATGGCAGAGAGAACATCAGATTGGAATGTTGCCAATGGGGTTGTGGAGAGAGTTGAGAAAAAGTTCGACACTATGATGGACATGATGTCCTAGTTGATGGCCACACTGAATCAGAATGCTAGTGGGGGTCAAAGTCAAAATCATGACACCAATGGACACTATGCCAGTACCTCTAGCAATTCAGGAGGTAATGGGAATGGCAACAACCATAGTAGTAACAATGGAGTACTAGTTGGTTCGGTGTCAAGACCCTTGCAACCTGTTTTCCTTCCAAAGGAAGCATCGCCACCTGTGGTAGAAGTCCCAGTAGATGACGAGATACGGGCATGTTACATGGAGTATGCATCACTTCCCACAGAGATCCGTGGCATTTTGTTCCTTGATCAATTAATGAATCAGAAGAAGAGAAGGGAAGGGAGGTTTGATAACAGATACTCCACTCCAAGAGACTATCAACAAGCCCTTGGGAAGGTCACTCTAGCACATTTTGATGGGAGCAATAAGTGCATAGCTAGAGCTTGGGTGCAGAAGTTGGATAATTATTTGTCCTTGAGGCCTATGCCCGAAGAAGATGCCATCAAGTTCGCCACCTTGCACTTGGATGGTGTTGCTCACGAATGGTGGTACCATGGGTTGGTCACCCTTGGTCATAACTTGATAACCACCTATGTTGAATTCACAAACAAGTTGATTGAAAGGTTTGATTCTAAGGATCCAGAGGTTAAGTTCAGAGAGCTTGCTCAACTCAAACAACAAGGCTCGTTGGACAACTACATAACTAAGTTCCAGAACCTATCAGTTATGGTTAGTAGCATTTCGGAAAAGAGGCTAGTGGTTGTATTCACCGAAGGTCTTGAAGAGCCTTTCAAAGGTTGGGTTAAAGCCTTTGATCCACCCACCTTGGCTGAAGCTATCAAAAAATCTAGGAGCATGGTGTTGGCTGCCCCTAAATCCAAATTTCAGTCCAAACCTTCTTCATTTCGTAAGGACAAGAAGAAATTTTCCAATCAGCATAAGAAGTTTGCTTCTCGGATGGATGATGACCTCCGAAGGAAGAATTTGTGCTATTCTTGCAGAGAACCTTGGACCTCGGACATAAGTGTCATGGGAAAGGCAATTTACATCAAATGGAGACCTATTCAGCTGATGGATCTGATTCTGAAATCTCAGAACAACAGACTGAAAATGAGGACAGCGAGTATGAAGAGGCTCCTGAAGGGCCTGAAAGTGAATCGGATGATAGAGTTGTGGTTGCTCAACTCTCCAGCTTGCACAAGAATGATTCCTTTAGAGATAGGGGAGTGTTGGGAGAACACCGTGTCATAGCTCGAATTGATATGGGAGGAACTCATAACTTCATTGATGAAAGAATTGTTGCTAAGAGAGGGCTAGTGACTGAAGAAGTTGAAGGATTCAAAGTCATGGTAGCTGATGGCTCCATTATTTCATGCAATAGGATGATTTCGAACTTGTCTCTAAAGTTGGGAAATCATGAGATTCGAGATGACTTCTTTGTGGTGAGCATAGGAGGGACTGATGATGTAGTCCTTGGCATTCAGTGGCTGAGATTTCTTGGTGAGATCACTCTAAATCTGCAAACCATGGAGTTGAAATTCATGTCCGATGGGAAGAGGGTAGTGTTATGAGAAATGTCTAATGGTGGCCTTAGAATTGTATCACTGAAGAGAATGGAGCAGCTGATCCGCCATGATCAAGTGGAATGGGCAGCAGAGTGTTTGATAATGCCATCAAGTCCACTTGAAGACAAGGCGAGCTACTCTGCAGACATTCAAGCACTAATCACAAAAAAGAGTAAGCTCTTTGGGAAACCACCTCTTGGTAGATCTCCTGAGTGTATGATCATGCCATCTAATTCACTTAGAGAGAAAAGAAGTTATCCTGATGACATTCAAGATTTGCTTACAATAAGGAGTAAGGTGTTTTTGAGAATCCACCTCCTGGTAGACCTCCCGAGCGAGGTACTGAACACATCATTGAGTTAGAAGAAGGAACTATGCCTGTCATGACTACTCCTTATCGATACCCCAAGAAACAGAAGGATGAGATTGAGAAAGCCATTAAGGAGCTTCTTGATATGGGATATATTAGGCCAAGCAAGAGTCCTTTTGCTTCAGCTGTTGTATTGGTGAAGAAGAAGGATGGGACCATGTGTATGTGCATGGATTATTGGACACTTAATCAGAAAACCATTAAAAATCGGTACTCCATTCCGAGGATTGATGAGCTCATTGAGGAGCTACATGGTGCCATGTACTTCTCAAAGATTGACCTCAGATCAAGCTACCATCAAATCAGAATGAGAGCATCTGATATTGAGAAGATTGCTTTCAGATGCCATTTTAGGCATTTTGAATTCTTAGTCATGCCTTTTGGTTTGACTAATGCTCCTGCCACATTTCAGTCTTGCATGAATAAGATCTTCCAGAAGCAGTTAAGGAAATTTGTGCTCATAGTTTTTGATGACATCCTCATCTTCAACAAGTCTTGGAAGGAGCATTTGCGGCACTTGGATGAAGTGCTCAACATATTGGAGTCCGAATCCATGTTTGCTAAGGAGTCCAAATGTGAATTTGGAATGAAAGAACTGCTCTATCTTGGCCACATAATCAGTGCAGAGGGTGTGAAGGTTGATTTTGAAAAGATAAGGGCTATCATTGATTGGCCTCCACCTGAGAACATAACACATTTCAAGGAATTTTTGGGACTATGTGGTTTCTACTGGAGGTTTGTGCGGGTTACTCTCAGTTGGTTGCCCCCCTCACGGATCAATCTAAGGAGATTATGAGCTCGTGCCCTGTTTTGGCATTACCAGATTTCACCAAGCCCTTCAAGCTACAATGTGATGCATCAGGAGAAGGTGTTGGTGCAGTTCTCATGCAAGACAAGCATCCTATTGCCTTTGAAAGCAGGAAGTTGAGAGGAGTTGAAAGGTTATATTCCATATATGACAAAGAAATGCTTGCCATAATGCATGCTCTTGCAAAGTCTAGGCAGTATCTTGTGGGGAGTAAGTTTGTTGTTAAGACTAATCATAATAGTCTTAAGCACTTTATGCACTAGAGGGATTTGAGTGAGAGACAACAAAAATGGGTGAGTAAGCTACAGGCCAACAAAAAAACTTATTATTTAATAAAGGCGTCGGGTGTTATTTTTCTATTGGTTGACCTTTTGTAACCCTAATTTTTTTCATTCTCAGGCGGAGGTTGTAGTGAACAAAGACGAGATCATTCATTTAAAAAAAACCTTTTAAAATGTTTTTTTTGGTCATTTTACTTAACCTAGCCAGTAGCCGAGTTTCAGGCACTGGACTCGCCGAGTTTGGCGAGTTTATGCCAAACTCGCCAACTTGGCGAGTCTGGCGAGTTTGCTCACCAAACTTGTCCGAGCCCGAGTCCGAGTTCCAGAGACTCGACGAGCATGTCTCGGTCTTGCCGAGTTTGGCGATTTTTGGGCGATTTTCTAATCTCTGAAATCTCCTCATTTTCCCACGTAGCATCCTCTGCTGGCAGATTTTTCCACTTGATCAAGTACTCCTTGATCACCCTTCTTCTCAAAGAACTCTCCCTGAAATCAAGGATAGCTTCAGGAATCAAAACCAACTCTCCCTCCTCATCAAGTGGAGGTAACTCTGTTGAAGCTACAACATTATGCCCAAGAGCCTTCTCAAGGCGAGACACATGAAATACATTATGAATCCTGTTGCTCGCCAAAAGTTCCAACTCATATGCCACTTCCCCAATTCTCTTGATAACTCTGAAAGGCCCGTAGAAACGTGGCTTCAATTTCTCAACTCCACTCTTCTTGAGAGTAGATTTTCTGTAAGGCTGGAGCCTCAAGTAATCCATGTCACCCACCTGATTCTGTTGATTCTGTGCATGCTGGAGATTGTCCCTCGAAGACCTCAAAATGCCCGAACTCTGTTGCATCATATCCTTCGCCTGAGGGGTTCTGTTGTCACCAAATATCAAATCAGCAAAGCTAGGAGCTTCATAGCCATATAATGCCATGAATGGTGACATTCTAATGGACATGTGATATGAAGAGTTGTAACAATACTCTCCTAGGTGAAAACATCTCACCCATGCATTCTACTGCTCTGAAACATAGTTTCTAAGATAGTCTTCCAACCACTTATTCACTATCTCGGTCTGCCCATCAGTCTGAGGGTGATAACTTGTGCTTGGAGTGACCACAGTACCACATAATTTGAACATCTCCTACCAAAAGGTACTTAGGAACTTGTTGTCCCTATCACTTACTATATTCTTCGGCAATCCATTCAACCTGAACACCTCTCGAAAGAACATATCAGCAACTTGAGCTACTGTATATGAACTGGTGATGGCGAAAAAGTGAGCAAACTTAGTCAATCTGTCCACCACAACATATATACAATCCTTCCCCTGAGCCTATGGCAATCCAGTGATAAAGTCCATGGATATACTTCCTAGGAATGGGCAAAGGTCGTAACAAACCAGTGGGTAGAGTGTTCTCATTTTTGTTCTTCTGACATGTATGACAGTCCTTGATGTAGCTCAAGACATCATTTTTCAATCCTTTCCAAGAAAATCTTTCTCGGATCTGCATGTATGTCTTGAAATAATCTTGGTGGCCAGCAAGGGGAATGTCATGGAAGGTTTGCAAAATCTTCTCCTTGAGCTTAGATTCAAGCACAATGAAGATCCTTCCCTTATATAAAATCAACTCACCAACCAATTTGTACTTTTCATCATGAAAAGTACCCTCAATGATGCTGGTTGCAAACTGATTTTTGGCATAATCAGCAAGCAACAAGTCCCTCCAATCTGCAGTAAGCTCACACAAAGAGCTCAGGTGACGTCTTCGAGGCAAGGCATCGACCACAATGTTATTCCTCCCCTTGACATACTCAATGTCAAAGTCGTAAGCCTGTAGCTTACTCACCCATTTTTGTTGTCTCTCACTCAAATCCCTTTGGTGCATAAAGTGCTTAAGACTGTTATGATCAGTCTTAACAACAAACTTACTCCCCACAAGATAGAGGAGGAGCGGAGAGCACGAGCACAGACAGGAGATTCAGAGGCAGATAGTGACACGGATGTTCCTGATGTTGGTGAGCATGGCATGGTGTCACGGGGAGCGGCTTTGGCTGTTGAATCATCCAGGACCTACCTTAGACGCCTTCGCAGGGAGCCGGGGCCGGAGGGTGCAGGCTTCTTTGAGCCATAGGCTTGTAGTTGTATTTACCTTTGGTATTTGTAGGAAACATTTGAGGATGATCATATGATGACATGGATTTTTTATTCTATGAGTTTTGTAATATTGTATACATTTGACAATATTTATATATCTATGTTTGTTATTTCCTTCAGCTACAATTTGCGTTTATGCTTATGTGATTGATGTATACTTGTGTATGTAATCAAATGAGCCGAGTTTGATGATGTTATTGTGTCTTTAAGGTGTATTCAATAAAGGGTGCCTGAAACAAGTTTTAAATCTTTAAAAATCTCTAAATTTCTTGAGTTTTTCACTTTCCCGAGTCCAGTCGAGTCTGAAGCCAAGTCTAACAACGAGTCCCGAGTCCAAGTCCAAGCTGAGTCCGAGTCCCGTTTCTTTGGGAGATTTTATTGCATCCAGCCTTATAGTTGCTTGAGGACAAGCAATTTTAGGGAGGGCGGATTGTAATGTCCCCTTCTCAATGAGGAGTAATCAATGGTCCATTGGCCTATCCCCGATACCCGTAGGCTGATCGGAATGAAGAATTAGGGTTTCCTATTTTTGTCGAGCTTTGTATGATCTAATTGGTGCTTATCCAGTAGGGTTTATGCAACTTCATTCGTGGATGCCTTCTGGGTTTTTCGAGAGCTTCACAATAATATAACATGCATTCAGTTTTGAGAGGAATTCTGAACTTACTATTTTTAGTAAGTTGGTGGCAGCTGTTAGGGTTTTGAGATTATTCTGAGTTTTCTGAGCTTCTTCTCATGGTTCGAAAAGCAGGCTGTTTGGAGTTGTTTTTGAGACTTACTATTTTAAGTAAGTGCCATTTCACGCAGTTCTATTTTTAGCAGTGCAGTTCGGAGCCCCGACCTAATTCAGTTGTTGGTTTTTGGCATTTCAATTCATCAGTTCAATTTGGCACAATCAGTATTTGATTTTCAGCGATTTATTAAATATTATTACTTTATGCCAAAGTTAATATTTAATGTGTTTTTGGACGACTTATAGAAAAATACTTTGCACCTAAAAAAAATAATATTATATTTGCCCTAAGTCAGTGGCATGAGAAAAGGTGGCATATTTCATGAGTTTATTACGTTTTAAGTTGTAAGTCATACACCAAGGAAAAAGTTCAAACTTTTTGCCTAGGAGTTGGACGCCAAACACATGAGGGAGTGGGAAATGAAATGCAAATGAAGAAGTTGTAATTTGGATGCCATTTGGAGGTGAATTTGGGGTCTCAGAATCTATAAATATGAGAGCTTGGTCTCTCATTGGTCATCTTTGAACATATTCATAATGAAGTGCTGCCAAAATTGTGCTAGACCTTTGCTTCAAAGTTGCGTGCTTCCTAGCTTGTACCAGTTTCGTGCTTGGGAGATAGCACCTAGCTGTGAGAGAGCCTATTTCTCATTCAGAGGAGTAGATTGAGCTTCAAAGTGATGGAGTTTTCTATTATATTTTCAGTTTTCTGATTGCTGCTGTGTTTTTTGGTGTGTGTTGGGTGTATGGTGGCCGAAGCAATATTTTGATCGTACTGTTGTGACCATTTCACACATCGCCCCATTGCAAATGGGGACCCCTGCTTTTTGCTTTTCTGGGGTTTGTTCTTTAGGTCTTTTAGGATTTTGTTTGTTAGCCTTTGCAAGATGAGTGCTGTCGGGGAGATCAATAGGATAGCAGGTCCTGCTGGAGTGAAGTCCTGATCTTGAAATTTGGCTAAGTCCGAAAGTCCTGATCCTGGAATTTGGCTAAGTCTAGAAATTGAAAAACCTCCAAAAACTAGATTTTGCAATATAACTCTTGGAGGTCTGAAACCACTCTTAAACATCCTGAAAGTATACATGGAATATAACTTAAAGTATGTCACTTATACTTAAATGTTATATTCCATAAAATTAACCTGACAAAGAGTTCAAAAGGTCAAATTTCGCTCCTGACCCTCAGAGAAGGCCCATAGCGAAAAATCGCTCCTGACCCTCAGAGAGGGCCCACAGCGAAAAATCACTCCTGACCCTCAGAGAGGGCCCACAGCGAAAAATCGCTCCTGACCCTCAGAGAGGGTCCACAACGAGATTTTGATTTCCTTTGTTTTGCAATGAAAAGAGACCAAGTTTTGATCATGAAGGGGAAATGAATAACTTTCTCCACCCACCTGAAGAAGTTTTGACTTGAAATAATGAAGGACCTTGTTGAAAATAGAAAAATCGCTCCTAACCCTCAGAGAGGGCCCACAGCGAGAAATCTTATAAGGGTCATTGCTAGCCTTATTTGGTCGACTTAAGATGTCAAAAGCATGGTAAAGGATAAAATGAGCATAATGACGTATCCAGACTTGATCAAAGATGATAAATTGAAGGAGTTTTGCCCAGGAAAGGTAAAATCGCTCCTGACCCTCAAAGAGGGTCCACAATGATTTTCTTTGTGTGCACATTTTTGGACCTTTCTTGGACATGAATTTTTATTCATAGCAAAGAACAAGATGACATCTCCCTTGGCAAAGTGATTTTTAGATGAAAAGTGAAGTATTTTGGTCCAGGTAGCAAAAATCGCTCTCGACCCTCAAAGAGGGTCCACAGCGAGATTTTCAAATATGCATTATTCTTGCAAGATCAAAGTGATTTTATGATTGGAAGGGATGAAGGAAAGCATGTTCTATCCGTTGAATATAATTTGGAGGATCAACACGAGGAAATCAACCCAAAATGAAAAAATCGCTCCTGACCCTCACTGAAGGCCCACAGCGAAAAACCCTCAGAGAGGGCCCACAACGAGAAACCTAAAATGGGAGTTTTTCATCCAAGTTTGAGGAAAGTAAGGTTAGGCATGGGTTTGAAACGATGTTTGAAAAGCCTTGAAGTGAAAAGAAATCGTTGAGAATCAATATTTTGAAGGCAATTACAAAAATCGCTCCGCACCTTTAGAGAGGGCCCATAGCGATTTTCCAGGTTTCTCTCCTTTGTTTGAAGAATTGAGATAAAGTCTTGCTTGGACGGGGGGAGAACGTGATATGTTATTCCTTGGAGGTGATTTGAAGATTAAAAGATAAAGGAATTTGCTTAAAACCAAAAAGTCGCTCCTGACCCTCACTGAAGGTCCACAGCGAGATTTTCAAAAAATGCATGTTTTCTTCAAAATGGTGCTAAGGCAAGGTTAGGATAAGGTGAAGAGACCTCCAACAACATGATGAATATTATTTTACCTTTGAAACTTGATGATTTTGGTTAGAAAATGCAAAAATCGCTCCTGACCCTCAGTGAAGACCCACAGCGAAAAATCGCTCCGGACCCTCAGAGAGGGCCCATAGCGATATTGTTGAAAATCCTCATTTTACCTTGCAACAACAAAGCGAATTTGGTTGGAGTGGATTAAGGGAAGGCATTGCCAAATGATGAATGAAGTTTTAATGAAAAATGATGAAGAATCAAGCCTAAATTGCAAAAATCACTCCTGACCTTCAGAGAGGGCCCACAGCGAGAAACTTCAAAATCACACCTTTTCTCCAAAATTGGATTGAGCTAAGTTTGCAATTCAGTGAAAGGACCTAGTTGAAATGTCTTGAAGAAATTTTGGAGGTGGAAAAGTGCTAAATTTGAGCAAAAAATGAAAAATCGCTCCTAACCCTCAGTGAAGGTCCAGGGCGAAATCCTCAAGAAGTTTCATTAAGCTTTGTTTTAAAAATTAATATTCTCCAAATTGCATTTGATCGACATAATTGCTAATTTTGAGGCATTTGAAAAAATTAAAATTAAATTGGCATTAAATAAAAGGACATTTTGGCATTTAATATATTAATTTTAAGCCTTAAAAAATCGAACTTCTATCTTGGAGGCATTTAAAATTAATCTTTATTAAATTAAAATTAAATATAAAGCGCTCAAGGCCTTATTTTCATTTATTTTGCCAAGTCGGCCCCCCTTTTTTGGAATTTTATTTATTTTTTAACCTCTTTTTGCCAAGTCGGCCTAGAGGGAGCAAAGGGGTGAGCGCTCTATATATTGGAGGTGTTTTTTCACAATTCAAATCATTCAATCATTGCTTCAAGTGTGAATTTGGAAAGCTAATTGAAGGTGCGAAATCTGGTTTGCTTGGAGCGATTTTCTTCTAAGTGTTGAAGGTTAAAGAGGGTGGAGTCTATTCTTTTGAAGTTAGAGGAGGCGCAATTCATCCAAGGGAGAATTTTGATTTAAATTTTGCCTAGCAAAATCCATCTTTTTGCATCATTTCTTAGAGTTTAATACTCAAGAGGAGGTATGGCAAAATCATCTTGACACCCTTGTTTAAGGTTTGGTTTTTGGACATTTGTTTTGGAAAATCTAAGTATTGCATGGTTAATTAGGAAATGATAACTCAAGATTTATCATGAAGTTTCCTAATTAAAATCTTAAATCTTCCTTTTAAGTTTAATTTCTACACTTCAAGATATATTACTAATTGTGAAATGTTGTGTAGGTATCAAGATGGCGACTCCAAAGCCCGAAAGATCTACAAGTTTGCATGGCTATCATCAAAGAAGATCAAGCAAGGATAAGGGCAATCTCCTCCAGTCTAGCATCGACAGGGACGACCTTCTTCGGTCAAGCATCATCAGGAATGACTTCTTCCAATCGAGCATTCCAAGGCGAGGTACATTATCATCCTGCACATCAAAGACAAAAGAAGTTAGAGCAAGGGTTTGTTGAAGAAGCAGATAGTTTCAGAAGAGTTAATTAAAGCTAGCTTCTCAGCAACATCAAATTGGCATCAACCAAGTGTCAGATGAGTTGGCATCCCAGTCATCACTCCTCCAGTCGGATTGGTCCACCTCAGCATGTCCAGACTCAATGTACCTAACTCATGGAAGGTGGCACAAACTTTGATGTACCTACCCCGACTATCCATTGGTCGAATTTTCCAGAGAATACATGTCCTTAAAATGTAATTTTATCATTGGTCAAGCATTAAATTTTATGTAATGGTTGTAACAAACCCTAATTAGGGTTTTCATTATTGAATCTTGGCCATTGATCTCAAATTGATCTTAGCCATTGAATTGTATTAAGAGCACTATATAAGCCCCGACTCTTCATTTTGTAAAGGGAGTTAGAGAGGAGTTAGTGAATAGAGTAGTTAGAAGGTGAATAGTTAGTTGATAGAATAGCAATTAGAGTAGACTAGGAGGACGAGGCAAGAAATTGTTGCTATTGATTGTAAATAAACTCCATTTTCATTGAAGTAATGGTGAAGTGTGTCGTTTCTTGCAATGTGCATGGTTTCTTGTTGAATCTTCAATTCTAGATGGTAGATGATTAGATCGAATGAAGGAAATTGTTGAATGCACCTGTGTGGAATCCGTTTAATCCATACAACTAGCCTCTTACTGATTGTAAGGACGCCTTGTGTGGTCAACTGGAATGAAATGAACTTAATCATAAGTCGTTACACGTCTATTGTTTCATGCATTTTCTTGAATGGTGATCATTGTCAGATGGTGTACGATTTGAACATATTGGAAGCATCCCTTAGAAGATCGCACTGAGTTGGTGTCGAATTGATCAAGCCTGATGGTGAGACCCAGCCCAGTAGGACTCCACCTAGTCATTCATCCATCTTCTCGCATTCTAGGTATTAGAGTAGACTTCCTGAACCTTGCATCTTTTGCCATTTATTTGTCTTCCAGTTAGTTAGTAGGACTTGTGATTCTAGCAAATCAGATGTTCAGGTCATTGAGTGTAAGTCCCCTTGTGATTCCAGAAAATCACATCATACCACAGAGAGCTTATCCACACGTAGAGATCCTACAGCAAAGAACCTTGAAGTCATCCTGATTGATCCTTTTCGCGACATCTTCAGCATTTGGAGACTTTATTCAAGAGAGGATAAGGTACCTTTAGGTATTTTATTCTGTGTTTGGTCGTGTACAAAATACACGTCAACACGTACCTCCTTCCCTACTGAGCGTCTCAATATGGGTATTGGCTCTGATTTTTTCTATCCTATAGGCAATGATGTCCTCCAAAGGGGAGATGATAGTTTTATGATTTGAATTTTCTACTGCTGGGCCACCCCTTCCCTAGCTGCCTTGGGATGCGTGCAGCTGGTCTCGAACATCGAAGTTGCAGGTTTAAGGTTCTAAAATGGTCACTTATGCCATATTAGTCATTTGCTTTTGATTTGGTTTGACTTCGAGTAGATTTGAGTTAGTTATGAGCATTTTGGTGTTTCCGGTAGTGGCTGGTCTGCATGTTATTTACTTCAGAATAAAGAACAACAGTAGTTGCTTTATGTTTGAGTTGGTTTTAGAGGTAGCTATCATTTGTGATCAACATTGTTCTTCTATTCTAATCATTTCTCTCTATATTGTAAAGTTGAATAGTAGTGCTAACAACCACTTCTTGATTGTAAAAGCAAACCACGCTGAAAAGTGGAAGAGGCCGGCTTGCCGCTTACATTGGATATTTGTAATTTGGTTCTCCTGCTGCATAAGTGTTAGAGTGATATTTGGTTTGTAATGGTCCTCCCGCTGCATAAGCGGTCGAGTGATTTTTGTTTGTAGTGGTCCTCCCGCTGCATAAGCAGTTGAGTTGAGATTTGTTGTATGTGTCTATCCTCCTATTGAGATATGCAGTAGAGTGATTCGTGCTTGGTTATGTTCTTGTTTCTCCTTGGCTGGTTTACCGCTAAGCTTTCTTGTTTCTATCTTGCTGGAAAGTGGAAGGGGTTGGCTTGCCGTGCATCATTGTAATCATTACTTTCAACAGTTTGCGACTAACGATCCCCTGCTACCGTATGCTCTCACGCTCCTAGTTTGCGCTCTCGGAGATCAAAAGGTGTAGGGTTCTTTCCAGTTGGTTTGGCTTTCGTTTCTGAAACCCTAACGGGTGTTGTTGTGCTTCTAATCTTGTTGAAAAAAATAAATAAAAATTGTTGGGGATATTACACTGTACCTCCATGATCCCAAATCATTCTCAGGAATAGCGCTCTTCCAAAACGCTGCGCTACTCTAATATCAATGCCAATACACCACCAACTGTGAAGCAACACAATAAAATCCATGTGAAACAATACACCCAACCGATAAATACCTGGATCCAAAATATAGATCTTGCAGTATGAGATGAAGTAGTAATCACTGTTATATTTCAGACCAACAACAAATAGGATGGCAATGATGTCATCATACCAAATCGAAAGTAGAAGGGTCATCTCATAAGGGTTACACATCAAGTAATCATGCTCCCACACCCACATGTATACCAAAATCTGATGTGGATCCAAATAATTTTGAAAATGTAGTGTACAACCATGTAGGATAGTCACTTGTTACTAGACAACCCATGTCATTTGGCTCAAATACCAACCAATAAGCAGTTATAAAGTCATAAGAGTTAGGTGCCAACATCAAATTTGCAATATAGATGTCATCACCAACACCCAAAGTCAACTCATAAGTGGCTGGTCCACTAAGAGTGTCATCCCTAGAATCATTATGTCCACCCATATTATTGTCAACATCAACCAAAATTTCAGTATTCGAAGTTTCTTGCTTAGCATTAACTATGGAGTAGTGTGCATCCCGAATTTGTTGGAGGGGAAACTTAGTTTGCTGGGTTATCAATTTAACTTTGTTTGCCTTCTCAATCGTTATTTGGGACTTATTTAGCTCCGTTGTTCTAAAGCGAACAAATTCAGTCCTCTTGGAGGCTGCATCATCGTAATAACCATGCCCAACATATGCATCTTGCATGCCATCATTTGTAGACTCACCTTTACTAGTTTCTCCATGAATAGGGGTTGCAAGTTCATGTTCTTTTCCAATGCTTTTATAAAACTAGATTGTTTCCACCATTGTAGATGATGTGTGACTAGCCAACTTGAAAACAATAACAGTCCGTTCCACAAAATTGGATATAACACTTGTGACCGATCCATCATGTAATATCCCGGATAATTTTTTTGTTTTTTTAAGTGCAATAAGAATTACCAACAAACACATAATCTGTTAAGGTTAGAAAATATAATCTCAAAGCTTGCTGAAATTGCAACCCTTCCACTTTCTGATCACCAAGTGCCCAATGTGGGAAGGTGCGAGCATACGGTGATAAGGGGTTTGTTAGCTCACTAATTTGCTTTAAATGATAAAGCAAATACAATACTGGACGGCAAGCCAGCCCCTTCCGCTTATCCAGCGGGAAAGCAAGGAACTTGGCGGTGAGCCGGCCAAGAGAACAATACTGCAAACACAAATCACTCTACCGCAATATTTCAGCGGGAGGACTGAATTACAAATTACTCAATTCAACCGCTTATGCAGCGGGAGGACCATTACAACCAACATCACTCGACCGCTTATGTAGCGGGAGGACTGAATTACAAATTATCAGATGTAGGCGGCAAGCCAGCCTCTTCCACTTTTCAGCGGGATATGAGATTACAATCCAGAATGGGTTAGTACTACTACTTATTAACCTTACAATAAAGAGGAAAGTGAGAGTAGAAGAATATTGTTGAACATAAGAGATAATGATCATGAAACTCATTCAACATCAAAAACAGCAGGCTGGAAATGCATAACCAGCAACCCAGGCTGGAAATAAAACGGGGAGATTACAGCATGTATGCTTTGTGTCTGCTTCATGTTATGAATGTTTGATTGGCACCTTAGCCGTGCTGCTCAAAAATTTACTTTGCGTATGGACTTAAGCTAATACCCTTGCTAAAGTGCGGGCTAAATGTATGTCGTAAATTGTATAAACTGGGAGTAGTTGTTGGAAAATAGGTGTAGGTGACATATACAAGCGACTCTCTCATTTTGAAGCTTTATTCAATCAATCTATGCTTCCAAAGTCTATATAGCCGAGAAGCATGAGGACACTTTCAAGCATGATTTTATCTTTTGCATTTGGCATTCATTAGAGAACATAAGAAAAGTAATCTTACTCTATTAGGATATTAATGCTGCTGAATTGAAGTACGTACAAATAAAAATATGCTCATTTGTAGATAGTATTCTTGAGAAAACATTTGGGAAGTAATCTTATTCTATTAGGATATTGTCATTGTTTCAGGTATCATATAGAACTGTGTAGCTTTTTGGTATTCATAGAATAGAAAGTTGGTATTAATGCTAAGTGTGTTAAATTTTCTTTAAACTATTATTGGTTGTTGGATTGTGCAACTTAAGTTAACCCATCATGTGTTTGCATCAATAATATTTTCTGCACAATATTTGTTGGAGCTCCGACATAGGTGCCTTCTTGTATGTGTTTATTATATGTGTGTGTTTTTTGTCTCGATTAAGTTGCTTAATGTGTTTCAAATATTCTAGTGATTTTGGTTGGTGTTGAGAAAACTTGCTGACTTGCATGTGTTATGTGTCTACCTCATGCCTGGCGTGTTTGCTCTATGTCTTGCATATTTTGTATGTGAATTATGTTTCTTCTACTTTTCTCGTGTATGCTTTGTGTTTTGCTTGTCTTCAATGTGTTTTATGTGTATGTTTTGTGTTTTGTGTGTATTCCATTCGTCTTGTGCGTCTTCAACGTGATTTATGTGCATACTATGTGTTTTGCATGTATGCTTTGTGTCTGCTCTATGTTTTGAATGTTTGATAGGTGGGCTAGCCATGTTGCTCTATATTTTACCTTGTGTATGTGCTCAAGCTCATACCCTTGCTAAAAGTGGGGTTTAAATGTAACGTTCTAAATTGTATAAAGTGGGGGTAATTGTTGAAGAAAAGGTATAAGTCATATAAACAGGTGACTCCCTCTATCAATTCAAAGGTCTATTCAATCAATCTATGTTTCCAACACTCTAATGATCAAGGGATCAAAGTCTTTATAGCTGAGAGCTTGAGGAGACTCTCAAGCTTGATTTTAATTGTATTGAAGTAATGTTGTTTTTTATTGTGATTGTTTTGTTTAGCATTAACACTTGCAGGATCTCATGACCACCTTGTTTGGAATCCAAATGAGGGATTCGCGTAGGAGGTAAGCATTGTAAACTCAGCATTCGTTTGTATATATTTGTTTGCACCCTTGAGGTTATGCACTCTTTATAATTCATCATTGTTGTTTTGGAGGTGGGAACACCAACACGGGTTTTGACTTGGGCAAGCCCCTATACAACACAACCATTTTCCCCTTGTTTATGTGTGCAGGTTCAGATTTTAGATCTTCGATGACCAAAAGATACAAATAGATGCAAATTGAAATAGTGTTCGTCGTCTCAAGTTTGGAGCAAAAGTACAACTCTTCGAAACCCAACGGCTCTATCCTCCTAGATTCTGCTGAAATTTATAGTACCAGTTCACAAACCTTTAGAGATCATTCCTAGTTAAATCTTCTACAACTTGCTATTCTCTGACTCAAGAGCCTAGTGCACCTGTCCAACCCAGTTTGGTTGTGTTTTCCGTCACATGTGCCCTTATGTATATCCTTTGCAGTTCTGTGCTTCTGTTTTGCATTCTACTTGTATAATACTTAAACCTTGTAAGTACAATGGTTTGCTAAAAAATAAGTTTTTTCTTTAAATTTTTAATTGTTATATTATTTTCTTTTATTGGAAGAATATATATGTTCAATCAACCCATTTCATAGATGGTAGAAGTGCCTCCTAGTATAGCATATCTACCAACTTCTGATTTATGAGGCCAGTTGCAAATTTTGCTTGTTTAGCATTTGCATCTTCACCATCTCTGCCAGGACATCTAGCCGGAGGAGGTAATTTGGGTCCATTTGACCTTTTTCTACAAGTAGATCACATCATTTTGATTTTGTGTTTTATATTGAAATTCATGAGATCTTATGTATTATATTTTTATGCTTTGGTTGAACTTCTTTTGAATAGGGTGGCACATATTTTGACACTGGCGGTACAAAAGCTAGATCTGGGGCTTAACTTCTCATGTGATCATCTACAATGTGTTTTCTACACCACTTTATCTCTCTAGACAAGCTAGTACCTTTAAATTTTCCGAAAATATGCAATTTTTATATTTATAGTTTTTAGTTTATGTAAAGTAGAAAAACAATGTAGAACACCACAATTTAGCTTGTTTAATGGATGACTATCATCATGATACTAATTGAAACATTGTATTGAGGTCTGTTAACAACTAATTTTAAGTAGACATTCATTTTGTTTATTGATAGATGAACTTGGCCATAGGGGCTCATACACTTTAAATTTAAAGCCAAAACGATTACATATACTGTTTGGCTGCTCCATATCAAGGCTAAAGAAAAAACACTGTAGAGTGGAAAGGTGACAGATAAAAACATATTTACTAAGCTTTGAGTCTATTTGAAACCCAATGCATATACCCATTTTCAAATAGTCTTCGATCTTACCCTTCTAGCATAGTCTCCTTTCTTGAATTGGTATTAGAAATCCTCTGCTTGACCTAAAAGGACCAATCCACCCCTTTTGTAGGTGCAACTGTAGTGGCAGATTTGATAAATTCAATTTCCTATTTTGCTTTTTGAATCATTATCATATCTTTCTGTTTCATTGTCATGATCACAAATAGGAATTAGGCATAGGAAGTGGCAGGGGAAAGCAATGACTAGACCCCTAGGCTAGTGTGAAAGCTAAGCCCAGTCACAGCATCATCCAATTTACCTTGCAGACTATGATGCTGCTGTTCTAGCACCTGTAACTGCACTATCTTTGTCAGCACATCACTTTAGAGGCCCCAATGTGGTTCCATTAGAGATGTTTCCGCATTGGTAGATCATATAATTCTATATTTTTATCTTTATATTCTGTTCTATAATGAAATTTATGAAATCTTATGTATCACATATTTATACTTTAATAATCTAACTTACTTTTATAGTGGTGTGGTAGGTGATATCAATTGTGGTGCAGTTGGTACTAGAACTGGAGCTGGGTCTCAACTTGTTATGTGGTTATCAATAGGTATTTTTCTAGTCCACTTTATTTCCGTAGAATAGCTTCCTTTATAGGTAAATATGCATCAAGTTCAAAGTGTATTAGCGTATTATTGACTTTGTTTGTATCATGAAATAATAAAACTAAATATATTTGATGTTCAGATTCAAGAATATGGCGTGCAGAGTTATACGTGCAAATTAGTGAGAGTTTCATATTGAGCTGGGATTCAACTTGTAATGTGGTTATCCATAGGTATTTTTCTAGTCCACTTTATTTCCGTAGAATAGCTTCCTTCATATTTAAATATGCATAAAGTTCAATGTGTATTAGCCTATGATTGATTTTATTTGTATCATGAAATAATAAAAGTAAATATATTTGTTGTTCAGATTCAAGAATATGGCGTGTAGAGTTATACACACAAATTAGTGATAGTTTCATATTGAACGTAGAAGGAACTAGGTATGGTAAATTTGAAGTTGATGAAGACTGATATATATAAATGGAATGCTATTTAGCATCAACGATGATATTTAAGGAATTCAGGTATGCACATACAAAAATATCACCTTTTGCATTTTAGATTCATTGGAAAACATAAGAAAAGTAATGTTAGTCTTTTAGGATAGTAATATTGTTGAATTCAAATATGTACAAAGAAAAATATCCTATTTTGCAGATAGCTTTTTTAAGGAAACATAAGGAAAATAATAAGATTTTAACACTGTTTGAAGTATTATACAAATTTATGTATCATTTAAGTATTCATAGCATAGGCAACTGGTTATTATTGGAAATGTGTTAAATTTTTTTTAAGGTGTTTTTGGTTGTTTGATGTTGTAACTTAGCTTAGTATTTTGTTATCCACAATTCTTTATTGTAGCAGATTTGTTGATAGAAAATGGACATTCCTCATTTTTGTATGTGTTACTCTACATGTGTGTGATTATTACAGGTATGAAACCTGCTCTTCAGTAGTGATTAAATCTTCTAAAAATTGGATCTTTCAGTATTTGAAAAATCCGATTCTCTAGAATGCCATGAGTTTTTCTCACCAACACAATTTCGGGTATAAATAGAGATTTTAGTTTATGGTTTTTGAGATTAGTGCTGGTTAAAGACAGTAAACAAGATATGGCGATACTTTAAACATAAAAAGGGGGACACTTAGACATGAAATACAAACATAAACAAATCAAAAAAGGGGAATACATTGAACTGCCAATGTGTTTTTTTCTTTAGAGCTCAGTAACATGGTGACCAATATTGTGCCTTGCAAAGGATTTACAAAGGAACTTCTCTAAGGGTGGGACACAATCAAATCATATAAATTCAAGAGAAGGTCAAATAACTAGATTCTTCCTAGTAGAGATAATATAAGAAGAGAGTTTTGTGCCTCTCAATAGTCAGATTAGAACAAAAATTTAGCAAGTGTGACAAAATTGATCATGAGGTCTAACTCACTCCAATGTTTAGGGAAGATACAAAAAAATTGCAAGAAACTTATGTGGCCCTACACAAGGCCAAGTTAAACACCATTCGTGCACAAGTAACTTTGGAGGTTTTCATTATTTCTCCAACAGATTAAACCCCAGGAATGTGTTGGAGAGATAATGCTGTTTTTATTAAGGTCATATGGGTTATTATATTCTTTCCAATGGGAAAGTTGGAACAGATAACACTTTCTCAGTTTAAAACACAAGGGAGAAGACCTGATACTGATCCAATTTGATTTGTGGACTCATGATAGCCTTAGAAAGTGATGGATGTGGGTCAAACCCGAGTTGAAAGAATAAGGTACCAAGGAATTTGCAAGGTTAACTTTTGGCATGGAGTTGGAGTAAAATAGCATGCATTAGAAGTTGTAATCGTTCTTTACCATTTTTTTGAACAAGCTACGTTTTTAACACTGTAAAAATGAAATACTTGGTAGCAAGTAGAATCCATAGACGTATTTTGGCATCCATGGTCATCGCATAAATCAACTTGCTAGACCCATGGGGACGTTTGCAATGTGCATGACCCTTAGCGACAAATTAATCTAATGCTAGAGTCATTGACCCATCATGTTTTTGCATCAATCATATTTCTACATTGTATTTGTTCAAGCTCTTTCATATGCGTGTCTTGTTGTATGTGTTTATTATATGTATATGTATATGTTTTTGTTTTAATTATGTTCCTTAATGTGTTTACTATATTTTGGAGATTACGGTTGGTATTGAGTGTTGGTTCAAATTTTTATACACCTGCGGGATGTGCAAAATTGTGGTTTCAGCCATAGTATGTGAGTATGATACTCTCCTAATTTTGGGAAGGCTCCCACTATCTACAAACTAAATTAATCTAATTTGGGTGAGACAACAATCTTTCTTCTTCTTTCAAGAAAAACTATATTTTTTTCCCTTCACATAAAACTATACTTTTTTCTCTTCACAGAGACACGTCTTATGTGCATCCTATGTGTTTTGCATTAATGCTTTGTGTCTACTTCATATTATGAATGTTTGACAGACGTCTTAGCATTGCTACTCTATACTTTACTTGACACGGAATGTTTGTTTGTCTTATTTAAATACCTTTTATGTTTTGTTTGTCTATCTCATGCCTAGTGAGTTTCGCCTATGTCTTGCGTATTTTGTATGCGACTTATGTGTCTTTTACATGTCTTGCATGTATACTTTGTGTCCTAAGTGTCTTCAATGTGTTTTATGTGCATCCTATGTGTATGCTTTGTATGTTGCGTGTCTTCCATTTGTTTTGTGTGTTTTGAACGTACCTTATGTGTTTTGCGTGTATGCTATGTGTTTGCTTCATGTTATGAATGTTTGATAGGTGCCTTAGCCTTGCTGCTCTATACTTTACCTGACTTGGAATATTTGTTTGTCTTATTTAAATGTCTTTCATGTCTTATACCTCTACCCCATTTCTCATGTGTTTGCTCCTTGCTTATGTGCATCCTATGTGTCTTGCATAAATGTTTTGTGTCTTGTGTGTCTTCAATGTGTTTTATGTGCATTCTATGTGTATACTTTGTGTGTTGCGTGTCCTCCATTTCTCTTACGTGTCTTCAATGTGTCTTATGTGCATCCTATATGTTTTGCGTGTATGCTTTGCATTTGCTTCATGGTATGCATTTTGATAGCTTCCTTAGACTTTCTGCTCTATACTTTACCTGACATGGGATCTTTGTTTGTCTTACTTAAATGCATTTCACGTCTTATGTGTCTACCTGATGACTCGTGTGTTCGTTCGATGTCTTGCTTATTTTGTATGTGATTTATCTACGTTGTATTCGTCTTGCATGTATGCTTTGTTTCTTTTGTGTCTTTAATGTATTTTATGTGCATCCTATGTGTATGCTTTGTGTCTTGTGTGTGTTCTATTTGTCTTATGTGTCTTCAGTCTGTCTTATGTGCATCCTATGTGTTTTGCGTGTCTTCAATGTGTTTTATGTGCATTCTATGTGGATGCTTTGTGTCTTGTGTGTCTTCCATTTCTAATACGTGTCTTCAATGTGTCTTATGTGCATCCTATATGTTTTGCATTTGCTTCATGGTATGCATGTTTGATAGGTTCCTTAGCCTTGCTGCTCTATACTTTACTTGACATGGAATCTTTGTTTGTCTTACTTAAATGCATTTCATGTCTCATTTGTCTACGTGATGCCTTGTGTGTTTGTTCCATGTTTTGCTTATTTTCTATGCAACTTATGTGTGTTGTATGTGTCTTGCATGTATGCTTTGTTTCTTGTGTGTCTTCAATGTATTTTATGTGTGTCCTACGTGTATGCTTTGTGTCTTGTGTGTCTTCTATTTGGCTTACGTGGTCTTCAACATGTCTTATGTGCATGCTATGTGTTTTGCGTGTATGCTTTGTTTGTGCTTCATGTTATGAATGTTTGAGAGGTACCTTTTCATTGCTTCTCTATACTTTACCAAACTAGGAATCTTTGTTTGTCTTACCTAAATGCCTTTCATGGCTTATTTGTCTACCTCATGCTTGGTGTGTTTGCTCCATGTATTGCCTATTGCATATTTGACTAATGTGTTTTCTACGTGTCTTGCATGTATGGTTTGTGTCTTTTGTGTCTTTCATTCGTTTTGCATGTCTTCTAGTTGTCTTGTGTGTCTAACATTGATTAAGTTCCTAATGTGGTAGCTATTTATTGCCGATAACGGTTGGTATTGAGAATACTTATCATTGTGATGTCTCCTTATCTGCTTTCTTGGAATGTTTGGAGTTCTTACTGAAATGCCTTTCATGTCTTGTGAGTCGACCTAATGCCTGGTGTGTGTGTGTTGCATGCCTTGCATATTTTCTCTGCGACTTAGGTTCTTCTATATGTTTGGCATCAATGAGTTTTGTCTTTCATGTCTTGGATGTGTATTATGTGCTTCATATTTTAATGCTTTCTGTTTTGTGTGTGTTTCATTTTTTTTTGCATGTGTTCAATGTGTATCTTATGTGCATCCTATGTGTTTTGCGTGTATGCTTTGTGTCTGCTTCGTATTATGAATGTCTGATAGGCGTCTTAGGCTTGCTGCTCTATACTTTACTTGACATGGAATCTTTGATTATTTTACTTAAATGCCTTTCACTTCTTATTTGTCTATCTCATGCCTGGTGTGTTTGGTATGTGTCTTGCGTATTTTCTATGTGACTTATGTGTCTTCTACGTGTCTTGCATGTATGCTTTGTGCCTTGGGTGTCTTCAATGTGTTTTATGTGCATCCTATGTGTATGGTTTTTATCTTGCGTGTCTTCAACGTATCTTATGTGTTTTGCGTGTATGCTATGTGTTTGCTTCATGTTTTGAATGTTCGATAGGTGCCTTAACCTTGCTGCTCTATACATCACCTAACTTGGAATCTTTGTTTGTCTTATGTGCCTACCTCATTCTTGGCGTGTTTGCTGCTTGCTTATATACATTCTATTTGTCTTGCATACATGTTTTGTGTCTTGCGTGTGTTCAATGTGTTTTATGTGCATCTTATGTGTATGCTTTGTGTCTTGCGTGTCTTCCATTTGTCTTGCGTGCCTTCAATGTGTCTTATGCGCATCCTATATGTTTTGCATGTATGCTTTGCATATGCTTCATGGTATCCATGTTTGATAGGTTCCTTAGCCTTGCTGCTCTATAATTTACTTGGCATGGAATCTTTGTTTGTCTTACTTAAATGCATTTCATGTCTTATTTGTCTACCTGATGCGTTGTGTGTTCGCTCCATGTCTTGCTTATTTTGCATGTGACTTATGTGTCTTGTATGTGTCTTGCATGTATGCTTTCTTTCTTGTGTGTCTTCAATGTATTTTATGTGCATTCTATGTGTATGCTTTGTGTCTTGCCCGTTTTCCATACGTCTTACGTGTCATCAACATGTCTTATGTGCAACCTATGTGTTTTGCCTGTATGCTTTGTTTGTGCTTGATGTTATGAATTTTTGAGATCTGTCTCTTCCTTGTTGTTCTATACTTTACCAAACTTGGAATCTTTGTTTGTATTACCTAAATGCCTTTCATGGCTTATTTGTCTACCAAGTACCTCATGCAAGTTGTGTTTGCTCCATGTATTGCCTATTTCGTATGTGACTAATTTGTTTTTTATGTGTGTTGCATGTATGCTTTGTGTCTTGCGTGTCTTCCATTTGTCGTACATGTCTTCCATTTGTCTTGTGTGTCTAACATTGATTAAGAGCCTAACATGGTTGCTATGCAATGTGGATTACGGTTGGTATTGAGAATAATTTTCATTGTGATGTCTACTTATGTGCTTTCTTGGAATATTTGGTTGTGTTACTAAAATGCCTTTCATGTCTTATGTGACAACCTAATGCCTAATGTGTTTGCTCCGTGTGTTTCATATTTTCTTTGTGACTTAGGTTCTTCTACATGTGTGGCGTGAATGCTTTTTGTCTTGCGTGTCTTCGATGTGTTATATGTGCATCCTATTTGTATGCTTTCTGTTTTGTGTGTCTACTTGCATGTCTTCAACGTGTGTCTTATGTGCATCCTATGTGTTTTGCGTGTATGCTTTGTGTTTGGTTCATATTACGAATGTTTTATGGATGTCTTAGGCTTGCTGCTGTACACTTTTCTTGACATGGAATCTTTGATTGTCTTACTTAAATGTCTTACTTTAAATGTCGTTGATTGTCTTACTTAAATGTCTTTCTTTAAATTTTTATTTTTAATTTAACTTGTAATTGTTTTAAAATTTCCCTACAACAGAAAAACAAAAAAAAAAACTCCTGACCTGCAATGGAAGGAAAATTCTCCACCTGCAGTCAATAAGAAAAAACCTGAAATTGAAGAAAAAACAGAGCAAAAGAACTCGAAATGCGATGAAATTTGAAACATGGATCGAGGATGAATAGAGATCTGTCCAGTTCAACAAAAAACAAAACTTTTGCCTTGGGAAGTGTGCTTTAAGAGTAAAATCCCCAACTTGCAATGACTGCTTTGAAACCCGAAATTGCACAAAAGGATAGGAAAATGAAGACCAAAAATCACCAAAACTTGGACAATGATGGCAACGACACCCCCAAATGATTTGACACTAACAAATGTGAGTTTTGTACCTTGTAAAACGTGCCTTGGAGACAAAAATGACGCATTTTAAGCATGAATTTGTAGGGGTTGTCACATTTTTGAAAATTCGAAAATGAGGATAACATTGAGAATACTATTCATATTGATGTCTCCTTACCTTCTTTCTTGGAATCTTTGTTTGTCTTACTGAAATACCTTTCATGTCTTATTCGTCACCTAATGCTTGGTGTGTTTCCTCCATGTCTTGCATATTTTCTATGTGACTTATGTTCTTTTATGTGTCTAGCATGTATGCTTTGTGTCTGGTGTGTCTTCGATGTGCTTTATGTGCTTCCTATGTGTATGCTTTGTGTCTTGTGTGTCTTCCATTTTTTTTGCATGTCTTCAATGTGTCTTATGTGCATCCTATGTGTTTTGCATGTATGCTTTGTATCTGCTTCATATCATGAATGTTTGACAGACATCTTAGCGTTGCTGCTCTATACTTTATTTGACATGGAATCTTTGTTTGTCTTACTCAAATGCCTTTCATGTCTTATTTTTCTATCTCATGCTTGGTGTGTTTGGTTTATGTCTTGCATATTTTCTATGCGACTTATGTGTCTTCTACGTGTCTGGCATGTATGCTTTGTGTCTTGCGCATCTTCAATGTGTTTTATATGCGTCCTATGTGTATGCTTTGTATGTTGCATGTCTTCCATTTTGTTTTGCATGCTTTGAACGTGCCTTATGTGTTTTGGTGGATGCCGCGTGTTTGCTCCATGTTATGAATGTTTGATAGGTGCGTTAGCCTTGTTGCTCTATACTTTACCTGACTTGGAATCTTTGTTTGTCTTAGTTAAATGTCTTTCATGTCTTATGCGTCTACCTCATTCTTGGTGTGTCTTCTCCCTCTGCTCCCTGCTTATGTGCATCCTATGTGTCTTGCATACATGTTTTGTGTCATGCGTGTCTTGAATGTGTTTTATGTGCATCCAGTGTGTATTCTTTGTGTCTTGCGTGTCTTCAATGTGTCTTATGTGCATCCTATGTGTTTTGCGTGTATGCTTTGCATCTGCTTTATGGTATGCATGTTTGATAGGTTTCTTAGCCTTGCTGCTCTATACTTTACCTGCAATGGAATCTTTGTTTGTCTTACTTAAATGCATTTCACATGTTTTTTATCTACCTGATGTGTTGTGTGTTCGTTGCATGTCTTGCTTATTTTCTATGTGACTTATGTGTCTTGTACGTGTCTCGCATGTATGCTTTGTTTCTTGTGTGTTTCCAATGTATTATATGTGCATCCTATGTGTATGCTTTCTGTCCTTCTGACATGTCTTCAACATGTCTTATGTGGATCCTATGTGTTTTGCATGTATGCTTTGTTTGTGCTTCATGTTATGAATGTTTGAGAGGTGCGTTTTCCTTGCTGCTCTATACTTTACCAAACTTGTAATCTTTGTTTGTCTTACCTAAATGCCTTTCATGGCTTATATGTCTTCCTCATGCCTGGTGTGTTTGCTCCATGTATTGGCTATTTCATATGTGACTAATGTGTTTTCTACGTGACTTGCATGTATGCTTTCTATCTTGCGTGTCTTTCATTTGTCTTACATGTCTTCCTTTTATCTTGTGTGTCTAGCATGGATTAAGTTCCTAATGTGGTTGCTATATATTGCGGATTACGGTTGGTATTGAGAATACTTTTCATTGTGATGTCTCCTTTCTTTCTTGGAATCTTTGGTTGTCTCACTGAAATGCATTTCATGTCTTATGTGTTGACCTGATGGCTGGTTTGTTTGGTCCATGTCTTGCATATTGTCTCTGTGCCTTAGGTTCTTCTACGTGTGTCAAATGAATGCTTTGTGTCTTGGGTATCTTCGATGTGTTTTATGTGCTTCCTATTTGTATGCTTTGTGTTTTGTGTTTCTTCCATTTGTCTCAGATGACTTCAATGTTTGTTTTATGTGCATCCTATGTGTTTTGCATGTATGCTTTGTGTTTGCTTTATATTATGAATGTTTGATAGCCCTCTTAGCCTTGCTTCTCTATACTTTACTTGACATGGAATCTTTGATTGTCATACTTAAATCACTTTCATGTCTTATTTGTCTATCTCATGCCTGGTGTGTTTGGTCTGTGTCTTGCATATTTTCTATGCAACTTATGTGTCTTCTAGGTGTCTTGCATGTATGCTTTGTGTCTTGCGTGTCTTCAATGAGTTTTATATACATCCTATGTGTATAATTTTTATCTTGCGGTCTTCAACGTATTTTGTGTTTTGTGTGTATGCTATGTGTTTGCTTCATGTTATGAATGATCGATAGGTTGCTTAGCTTTGCTACTCTATACATTACCTGCCCTGGAATCTTTGTTTGTGTTACTTAAATGTCTTTAATGTCTTATGCGTCTATATAATTTTTGAATTGTTTGCGTCGTGCTTATGTGTTTTCTATGTGCCTTGCATACATGTATTGTATCTTGCATGTCTTCCATGCGTGTTATGTGCATCCTATGTGTATGCTCTGTGTCTTGCGTGTCTTCAATGTGTCTTATGTGCATCCTATATGTTTTATGTCTATGCTTTTCTTCTGCTCTATGGTATGAATGTTTGATAGGTTCCTAGCCTTGCTGCTCTATTCTTTACCTAACATGGAATCTTTGTTTGCCTTACTGAAATGCATTTGACGTCTTATGTGTCTAGCTGATGCCTTGTGTGTTTGCTCCATGTCTTGCTTATTTATTATGTGACTTATGTGTCTTCTGCGTGTCTTGCATGTGTGCTTTGTTTCTGTGTGTCTTGAATATATTTTATCTACATCCTACTTGTATGCTTTTGTGTCTTTCGTGTCTTCCATTTGTCTTACGTGTCTTATGTGCATCCTATTTGTTTTGTTTGTATGCTTCATGTTATAAATATTTGAGAGGTGCCTCGACGTTGGTGCTCTATACTTTACATAACTTGGAATCTTTGTTTGCCTTACCTAAATGCCTTTCATGCTTTATGTGTCTACCTCATGCTTTGTGTGTTTGGTTCGTGTCTTCTGTGTTTTCTATGTAACTAATGTCTCTTTTGCATGTCTTGCATGTATGCTTTGTGTCTTGCGTGTCTTCCATTCATCTTACATCTTCCATTTTTCTTGCGTGTCTTTAACGTGTCTTATGTGCATCCTATGTATTTTGCATGTATGCTTGGTGTGTGCTCCATGTTCTGAATATTTGATAGCTTTCTTGGCCTTGCTGCTCTATAATTTACTTTGTATATGCACTTAAGCTAATATTCCCACTAAAATGGGTGTTAAATTTATGTCGTAAATTGAATAGAGTGGGAGTAGTCATTGACGAAAACGCGTGTCTGTCTTAGATAGGTGACTCATTTTGAAGCTCTATTGAATCTATCTATGCTTTGAAACAATGCAATGATCAAGCATTGAAGGTCTATATAGCCGAGAAGATTGAGGACACTTCAACCATGATTTTATCTTTTACATTTGACATTCATTAAAAAATAGAAGAAAATTAATCTTACTCTATTAGGATATTAATACTGTTGAATTCAAGTACGTAAAAATAAAAATATCCTCTTTTGTAGATAGCATTTTTAAGAAAACATAAGGAAAGTAATCTTATTCTATCAGGATATTATCACTGTTTGAGGTATGATATAGAATTGTGTATCTTATTAGGATTCATAGTATAGAAAGCTGGTATTTATGCTAAGTGTGTTAAATTTTCGTTAAGGTATTATTGGTTGTTTGATGGTGGAACTTATATTAACCGATCATGTGTTTGCATCAATCACATTTCTGCACTGTATTTGCTGAAGCTGCTGCATATGTGTCTTTTTGTATGTGTTTATTATATGTGTGTGTTTTTGTCTTGATTAAGTTGCTTAATGTGTTTCAAATATTCTAGGGATTATGGTTGGTATCGAGACAACTTGCTGACTGGAATATTTATTTTTATGATTTAAATTCCTGGCATGTCTCATGTGTCTACCTCATGCGTGGTGTGTTTACTCCATGTCTTGCATATTTTGTATGTGAATTATGTGTCTTCTACTTGTCTCTTGTGTATGCTTTGATTCTTCAAACGTGTTTTATGTGCATCCTATGTGTATGTTATGTGTTTTGTGTGTATTCCATTCGTCTTGTGTGTCTTCAATGTGATTTATATGCGTCCTATGTGTTTTGCATGTATGCTTTGTTTCTGCTTCATGTTTTGAACGTTTGATAGGTGGGTTAGCCTTGTTTCTCTATACTTTAGCTTGTGTATGTGCTCAGGCTCATAACCTCGCTAAAGTGGGGTTTAAATGTAATGTTGTAAATTGTATAAAGTGGGGGTAATTGTTGAAGAAAAGGTATAAGTCATATAAACAGGTGACTCCATCTATGATTTCGAAGGTCTGTTCAATCAATCTATGTTTCCAACACTCTAATGGTCAAGGAATCAATGTCTTTATTGTTGAGTGCTTGAGGAGACTCTCAAGCATGATTTTAACTGTATTGAAGTAATGTTAATTTTTATTTTGATTGTTTTGTTTAGCATTAGTGCTTGTAGGGTCTCGTGAACACCTTTTTTGGAATCCAAGTGAGGGATTCATATGGGAGGCAAGCATTGTAAATTCAGCATTCATTTGTATATATTCGTTTGCTCGCTTGAGGTTCCACACTCTTTATAATTCATCATTGCTGTTTTGGAGGTGGGAACACCAATACAGGGTTCGACTTACACAAGCCCCTATAGAAAACAATCATTTTCCACTTGTTTTTGTGTGCATGTTTAGATTTGAGATCTCTGATGACCGGAAGATACAGATAGATGCAAATTTAGACAGTGTTCGTCGTCTCAAGTTTGAAGCAAATGTATAGGTTTTTGAGACCCAACGCCTCTGCCCTCCTAGTTTCAACTGAAATTTATAGTGGGAGTTCATAGACCTTCGGAGGTCATCGCTAGTTAAATCTTCTACAACTTGCTATTCTAGGACTCAAGTGCTGAGCGCCCCTGTCCAACCTAGTTTGGCTGTGTTTTCTGTTACAGGTGCCCCTTTGTATATCCTTAGCAGTTTTGCGCTTATGTTTTGCATTCTTGTTGCATAATACTTATACCTTGTAAGTACAATGGTTTGCTAAAAAATGAGTTTTTTCTCTAAATTTTTCCTTGTTATATTGTTTTCTTTTATTGTAAGAATATATATGTTAAATGAACCCATTTCATCAATGGTAGAAGTGCCTCCTAGTATAGCATATCTACCAACTTCTGATTTACGAGGCAAGTTGCAAATTTCGCTCGTTCAACATTTGCATCTACACTATCTCTGCCAGTACATCT
Organism: Cryptomeria japonica; assembly: GCF_030272615.1. Classification (NCBI taxonomy): domain Eukaryota; kingdom Viridiplantae; phylum Streptophyta; class Pinopsida; order Cupressales; family Cupressaceae; genus Cryptomeria; species Cryptomeria japonica. The sequence goes on from NC_081407.1 coordinate 789,299,379, forward strand.
GTTTGGAGGAGGTAATGTGGGTCCATTTGACCTCTTTTTCTACAAGTATATCATATCATTTTGATTTTGTGTTTTATATTGAAATTCATGAGATCTTATGTATTAGATTTTTATGCTTTGGTTGAACTTCTTTTGAATAGAGTGGCACATATTTTGACATTGCAGGTACAAAAGATGGATTTGGGGCCTAACTTCTCATGTGATCATCTGCAATGTGTTTTCTACACCACTCTATTTCTCTAGACTAGCTAGTACCTTGAAATTTTCCAAAAATATGCAATTTTTTATATTTATAGTTTTGAGTTTATGTAAAGTAGAATAAATAATGTAGAACAACACAATTTAGCTTGCATAATGGCTGACTATCATCATGATACTAATTGAAATATTGTATTGAGGCCCATTAACAACTAATTTTAACTAGATATTTGTTTTTGTTTTTTGATAGATGAACTCGGCCATAGGGGGTCATACCCTTTAAATTTAAAGCCTAAAGGATTACATATACTGTTTGGATGCTCGATACAAAGGCTTAAGAAAAAACAGTGTAGGGTGGCAAGGTGACAGATAACAAGATATTTTCTACGCTTTGAGTCTATTTGAAACCCAATGCATAGGCCCATTTTTAAAGAGTCTTTGATCATACCTTTCTAGCATAGTCTCCTTTCTTGAATTGGCATTAGAAATCCTCAGGTTGACCTAAAAGGACCAATCCACCCCTTGTGTAGGTGCAACTGTATCGGCAGATTCGAGAAATTCAATTTCCTATTTTTCTTGTTGAATCATTATCATATCATTTTGTTCCATCGTAATGATCACAAATGGGACTTAAGCATATGAAGTGACAGGGGAAACCAATGACTAGATCCGTAGGCTGGTGTGAAAGCTAAGGCCAATCACAACTTCATCAAATTTACCTTGCATACTATAATGCTGCTGTTCTAGCACCTATAACTGCACCATGTTTGTCAGCACATCACTTTAGAGGCCTCAATGTGGTTCCATTAGAGGTGTTTTGCCATTGGTAGATCGTATATTTCTATATTTTTAATCTTTATTTTCTGTTGTATAATGAAATATATGAAATCTTATGTATCATATATTTATACTTTAATCTAACTTACTTTATATAGTTGGGTGGTATCAATTGTGGTGCAGTTGGTACTAGAACTGGAGTTGGGGCTTAACTTGTTATGTGGTTATCCATAGGTTTTTTTCTAGTCCACTTTATTTCCGTAGAATAGCTTCCTTCATATGTAAATGTGCATCAAGTTCAAAGTGTATTAGCGTATTATTGACTTTCTTTGTATCATGAAATAATAAAACTCCATATATTTGATGTTCAGATTCAAGAATATGGCGTGCAGAGTTATACACACAGATTAGTGAGAGTTTTATATTGAGCTGGGGCTCAATTTGTAATGTGGTTATCCATAGGTATTTTTCTAGTGCACTTTGTTTCTGTAGAATAGCTTCCTTCATATGTAGATATGCATCAAGTTCAACGTGTATTTGCGTATAGTTTTCTTTATTTGTATCATGAGATAATAAAACAAAATCTATTTGTTGTTCAGATTCAAGAATATGGCATGCAGAGTTGTACGCACAAATTAGTGAGAGTTTCATATTGAACATAGAAGGAACCAAGTACGGTAATTTTGAAGTTGATGAAGATTGATATAGATATAAATCGAATGCTATTTAGAATCAACAATAACATTTAAGGAATACAGGTATGTACAAAGAAAAGAACACCTTTTGCATTTGAGATTCATTGGAAAACATAAGAAAAGTAATGTTAGTCTTTTAGGATACTAATACTGTTGAATTCAAATATGCACAAATAAAAATATCATGTTTTGTACACAACTTTTTTTTGAAAACGTAAGGAAAAGAATAAGATTTTAACACTGTTTGAAGTATTATTCAACATTATTCAACATTATCCATCATTATAGTATTCATAGCATTGACAACTAGTATATATTGTAAATGTGTTAAATTTTCTTTAAGGTGTCTTTGGTTGTTTGATGTTGCGACTTAAGTTAGAATTTTGCTGTCTGCAGTTCTTTATTGTAGCAGATTTGTTGGTAGAAAATGGACATTCCTCATTTTTGTATGTGTTACTGTACATGTTCGTGATTATTATGGGTATGGAACCTGGTTTGCAGTAGTGATTAAATCTGCTAAAAATTGGATCTTCCAGTATTTAAAAAATCCGACTCTCTAGAATGCCATGAGTTGTTTTCAATGAAACAATTTTGGGTATAAATAGAAATTTTAGTTTGCGGTTTCGGAATTAGTATTGGGTAAAGACAATAAACAAGACAAGGCGATACTTTAAACATATAAAAAGGGAGACACTTAGAGATGAAATACAAACATACACAAATCAAAAGTGGGGAATACATTGAACTGTAAATGTGCTTTTTTCTTTAGAATTCAGTAACATGGTGACCAATATTGTGCCTTGCAAAGGATTTAAATAGGAACCTGTTGTGCGTTGCACACTCTCCCTGTTGCCGACAGGGTCCCCCTTCCTCTTTTGAGCCTTTCCGTCTTCGCCCTGTTGAGTTCCACGCAGAGCCTCTCGCGTCCTTTCGAGCGAGCCCGCGATTAGTCCGTGAGATGTTAATGTTGAGCGAAGGAGCCGGTGATCCGTATGGTCAGTCGAGCCCTCGGGCGCGAATTCCAAAAGATTGTTCAAGCTTGTGAAATCGCCTTGAATGGGCGTGTGATGATGGAGACTGGCGAATTCCGCCAAGTAAAAGAACAACGCGTCCGAAGGTCGCATGAGGACCCAAAGTCGCCAGTTTTCATGTAAAATGATGAGAGAGATTACATGATGTTTGTTTTTATAAGTTTGCGAGATTTGTATGAATAGCGATTCTCGCCAGCTGAGGAAAATTAAGAAGTTGCCAAAACGCCTAGCTAAGGGCCGAATTTCAGACCTTAAGGCCGAAATGCCAGAAAGTTAAAAGTTTGGCAAAAATACCCAAAGGGCCGATATTGACAAAAGGTCCGAAAATAAGAAAAGTAGGCAAAATTGCCCAAAGGGCCGAATTTCGGACCCCTTAAGTAAAATGTCAAAAATTAGAAAAGTTGACAAAATGGCCAAAAGGGCCGAAATTGACAAAAGGTCCGAAAATAAGAAAAGTTGGCAAAAATGCCCAAAGGGCCAAATTTCGGACCCCTTAAGTGAAATGTCAAAAATTAGGAAAGTTGACAAAATGGCCAAAAGGGTCGAAATTGACAAGAGGTTCGAAAATATTGAAAAGATTAACAAAGTATCCCCAATCGCTGAAATTCGGAGCTTTGGGGTAAGTTGGAAGTTTCTTTTTTTTAGTTTGTAAACTCCTTGGAAGGCCTAAAGATTCGCGATTTGGAGGTAAAATGCAAGGTGTTTTAAAAATGGAAAATTGCCCCAATCCGCCGAAGTTCGGATGAAGTGCGAAAATCGCAAATATAAAACCACACGAATGTTTTAAAAGATTGGCAAAACTCCTCAAAGCGCCAAAAATCGCGTCATAAGAGAAAACGCAGAGAATGGAATTTGTAAAACCCTTCTAAGTTCCGAACTTCGTGTGACCAGGGTAGTTGTGAAATGTTTAAAGTCTGCTAAATTCCCCATTCCGTTGAAGTCGCGTTGTGGGGGAAGTGACAAAGGCTTAGGTCTGTGCGAACTTGCAAAACGCCCAAGGCAAAATCACTGGAATAAATCACGAGGTTAGAAATCGCTGAAGCAAATCGCCCATATCGCCAAGGTAATTAAAATCGCTAAGTCTCAAATCCAAATTTGAAGTAAAAGATTGCAAATGCTTTTCGAACCATAGCCACGAAAATTTGAATTAAAAGTTGACCGTTGAGATTCAAAATTGCAGACCCTCCCTTTCAAATTTGGAATTTATTCTCGCAGGGTAAATCGTGCAAATTCCCGCCATCCATTTTCACCAGGTAAGTACGCTTTACCTCTTTCGATCGTCTGAAGTATTTACAAATTGGATAGATGTGTGTGCAGAAAATTGATTAAAATGCTTAAATCTTGAGAATCACATCTTTCCGTTTATAAGGCGTCATGCAAAAGCAATCGAAATTAGAATTTGCTCCTAAGATTTAACCAGAAATTGCATTTTTAAACTTAGGAAAATTTCTCAAGCTTTGTCCATTTTTGAAAATTGATCCTGAAAATGCCTAAGTATAAATCCATAATCAAAAGCTTCATAACTATTCAGGTTTAAATCAATCAAGCTTTTAGCTAACAATATCATGCTGTTCCCAATACGATTCTTGAATTAATCCTTGAATGCTGGCATATTCTTTATCTAACCCGCTTTGCTTCCTTTTATCGCCTTGTAATCCGCATCCGACTGTGCAGGATAAATGCCTAAATCAGCGGTAGAATCATCAAAGACGCCTGCTATAGCCGAGACATCGCGAGCATCCAAATCAGATATCCCTCGCCGAGTCAAAAGGATGAAGTACCAATATCAAAGAGGGGGATTGAGGGAGTCAAAACTTCAGAGTGTCTGGGATAATGTCGGTGATACTGACCTAGGCCATATTGATATCCAAGATTTCAGGAGCCGAGTCTTCTCCCCTAATGCCTATGGCAGGCCTAGGCAGATGATGGAAAGTGGCATTGCCCAAGCAGCAGGATTTCCCCCAGCAGTGCAAAACTATGAGTTAGTAGTAGAGGTTGCTCGACATTACCAGCTAGGTTCCAGATTGGTTCTCCTTGAGGACACGGTCCTCGCTAACTTCACTCCTGAGGCCATTGGTGACGCATTTGATATTCCCTTCCCAAACAATCCCACAACCACGACTATAGATGAAGCGCAAGGGGCGTATGATATGAATCCTGCCAGGTGCAGAACACTGATCAATGAAGAGTGGTACAAGGAGAGAAGACCTCCAAGCATCAGAATTGGGAAAAAGACCCCAAGAAGTGACTTTCACAATGAGCATGGGGACATGGTCACATTGCTCAACAGGGTTATGGGACTTACTAAATCCAACTACTTTGAAGAGTGGATGTTTTATTTCATAGAGCAAGTCTTTGCTAGGAAGTCCAAGTTTGACTGGGCCTTGATTATAAGCGACAACATCCACGCTCAGCTAATTGAACTCGAGACAAAGAAGTACTTCACTACGACCTTTTATTTGGTCTACATGTTCACCAGGAACCAGCCACTGCCAGGTTTAATAATGAAAGGAGAAATTGGGAATGGGCCTGGTCAGGTGAAGGTATATGATTGTTACCCACAACTGCATTATCAGGATATAGCTCAAAGAGAAAAGAACAGCCCGGCCTATGCGGTTGGTCAATATGAGCGCGTCAATGACGCCTTCACAATGCGCCTGGTCAGGCTAATGCAGGGAGGATTACACATAAGGCTCTCAGAGCAAGCTACTATCCTAGTACAAAGATACGGAGCCTGGTTCATCCAGTTCCTGAGGTTCTCCTACATCCGGATAGCTGGCTTTGATGGTGCCCCTCTCTGGCTTCCACGGTACCCAACCGACAAGATAGTTCTTATGGAGGTCGCTAGGCAGTCATGTCCGGTCGGCATCTTACTCAGAGACAACAAGCAGGCTGGATTCACATTCCCCATGATTATAGGCAACCAGGATGTCCATCTTAAGACCCCCACCCAAGCAGAGGAATCCTTCGCAGAGCTAGCCTCCTATGGCCTACATGAGCGTTTTCCAAGGAAATGCTTTGATCACGACAATCTGGCAAAGAGAGCCTATGAAAGGCGGTATAGAGCAAAGGAGTCAGTTGAAGATTATTGGAAAAACTGCTCTGATGACTATGAGGTCCGAAGGCGTGAATATTCTAGGCTGAGTGTGTAGCAAATGCGACTCTATGAATATCGTTGGGTCCCAGATCAACTCACAGATTCAGGGAATTGTCTGCAAGTCCGGGAATTTGAGGTAGTAAGGCATCTTTTACTAGGCGTTGATTGGTCGCAAGACTCGATCATTGATTTTGAGGCAGTCATGGCAGCCCCAACAAGATATACCAACCAATGGTTGCATCAGCAGATTGAGCGACTAATTCATGAAGGAGTTTAGTTCACTTACCACTTAATGGGTAGCCTTGATTCTCAGTCCTCTAAAGATGAGGGAACTTCCAGTGCACCTAGGGAAGAAATTGAAAAGCTTGAGAAAAGGAAGAAGGCTAAAGCCTGCAGAGGAACTCAGACATCCAAGAGAATAAGAAGGGAGAAGATTCCCATTAGGAGGCCAGAGGTCACTTCATTGTCAAAGGACCCCAGTTCATCCGACGATGTCGTAGAATTGGATTATATACCTGCTCCTCCTTCCCAGAGTGACATCGATGCATTTGGAGCTGATGATCCTCCCGCACGCAACATGCTAGATGCTGAGTTAAGAGTCATTCAATCAGCCGAGCCGGGTAACCAAATTGAGGAAGGAGAGATTCCATCCATTTAGGAGATCAAAGTACATGAACCCACCCAACAAAGACGCCATGAATTGCTGCTCCATAACACTGCCAAAGATGACTCTACCATTGAAGGAGAGCAAAAGACAGAGGAGACCCGCGAGCTCGAAAAGACTGAAGAGCTACCATCACACGAAGGCACCAGACAATTGTTCAGTGAAGTGGGAGAAAACTCTGCTGCGAGCAAAGAGCTTGACACCTCCTCCACTCCTCCGGTAATGGAACAACTGCAAATTTGTGATGAGTCGGCTGAAAACATCAAAGAACAAAGTACAAACTTAACAATAGCATCGGCCCAGATTGTACCTCAGGAATGGTTGATTGCCCGAGCCCAGCACAAGGCCGCCACAAAGCCACCCATTGATTTGGAGGACATCTTCTCACGTATAGATCAAGCTAAAGCCAAGGGGAAGAAAAAGCCCAAGGCATATTCCAGGATGACCAAAGATGAGCAAAGGAACCGTACTCTTCACATTGCCAACCCGCCTATAGACAAGCCAGCAGATCAGATCACACTGACAGATTATAGCATCACGACTGTCCCCATCGGACGAGCCACTAAGGAACAGGAAAAGGAGGAATTCAAGGATTCAGTACAGAACATGCTCAGGCAACTTGAAGAGATAACAGTTGAAAAGGACATGTATTGAGCTCGTGCCAAGCAGGCCGAGGGATACATCGATCAACTCCTGAGACCATTACACGATGCTTCTGAATCCCACATTCCCCCATCGAGAGGCCACCCTGGTCCGGGTATTAGAGGTAAAGAGGGAATCCCTTAGAATTCATGAAGTGGCTGCCACTACTCTTCCCCTCATGAGAGCTCTCTTCTGGACCCATGCATAGATTCCTACATTATCCACAATCCTAGATCCTTATAACATCAACACTCTTAAGGAATGGTACTGGACTATCACCATGAAGAATGACACAAGAGAAATCATTGATAAAGAACACGATGCATGCGTGACAAGTCTGAACACCATGCAAGAACTCGGCAAAATGATCCTCCGATCAATGGTCTCGGGATGGCAAAATGCCCTGTCCGATGAAGTGATACAGCCGGACTGGGAGGAAAGACTAGGGACGGATAGGATCACCTATTCTGCTAAGGACCTAAGTTTTGCTGGTCAATTCTAGTCAGACATGTTGTGCTTTGAGCGTAATCGTTCTAGCTGGAAGGATGGTTTGAAGCACGTAGACCAATACCTTGAAGACATGCAGTATAAAATTCGCCATCCTCCTATGCCTCCATTCAGTTTTCTATTCCAATTGTGCCTCAGGTTCCAGGAATATGTTCGTGAGGAACGTACAACAGGTTGGGACGTTTGGCGAGAATATTTACACGACGAGGATGAATTCCTGGAAAAGGGGTGTGAAGCTGGAAAAGAAAAAGTCTCTCCTAAAGTGTTTTTCCTTTTTAATTTTGAAAAGTGCACTTTTTTGCCAAAGGGTCATGTTTGACTTCCAAGTCAACTAAATGTAAAATTTTATGTGTATGCACCTTTTTGGAATATTTTTGGAAAGGTTCTAATTACCTTTTGGGGTAGTTATTACTCCCTTTGGGGTAGTTGCTGATATTTACCTCCCATTTATGGGTATGGGCAGCCATGTTTTATGGATGAATGTAGGCCTGTAGTTTAGATTAGATCTTGGCCATTCATCCATTTTTAAAGCCTATTTAAGGGACTGTTTTTGCCTCATTTTGTAATAAGTTTTTGCATTGTTGCTGAAGCTTTGGCGAAATTTACAGGATTTAATGCAAAGTTAAGACTGTTTCAAGTTTCCCTGTGAGTGCATGGTCTCCTTCTTCACTAATTTAAAATTTTCAGTTATGTTTCTTTCTTTTATATAGCATTTTCTAAGTAAACATCCGATAGAATCCTCGCTGTTCATACCATTAGGGAATGGCTGATTGTCTTTCCTTCTGTATGGTTAATCTGAACCTTTTATATGCTTAGTTTGGTTATTGAATGCTCACTAAATGAATGCCAAAGTTCTGATGTTGTATTTAATAGCATGAAAATTCAATTTTCCCCTGAAGATCGCACTAGATTGATGCAAGTATTGTGCTTAAATGGCTGGTAATGCTTAATTTAGTTATTTGGAGGTGTCTGTCTGTTTACTAAATCTGCTATCTTAGTTAAAATTTCAATTTTCTGTAGTTCTCTCTCTCTCTCTCTCTCTCTCTCTATCCCTCCTTTTCCCCTTTTTTTTTTACCAAGAGAATCTGCAGTCTTGCTGAAAATAGTATCAACCCGACTTAAACCATTTGATAAGCAAGACCATTAAAGTTCCGGGGACCTCATCCAACAATTGCCTATTTCACCATAAGTCCCCCTTGTGTTTCTAGCAAAAACACATCAAACCACTGAGCAATCCTACAGTCAAGACCTGACAAACGAAACCTTGAGGTTATCCCCTTTGATGAAACGTAGAAAATAGCATTAGGGATTTCCTTATCTCAAGAGAGGATAGGATACTTAGCAGGTTTATTCTATTCTGCGTTAGCCGTATGGAGTTTGCAGCAATGCGAGTTTAGACACGTCAACAAAACTTCTCTAAGTGTGGGAGATAATCAAATCATATAATTTCAAGGGAAGGTCATATCATTAGATTCTAGCTAGCAAAGATAATATAAGATGAGAGTTTTGTGCCTCTGAATAGTTAGATTAGGACAAAAATTTAGCAAGTATGACAAAATTGATCATGAGGTCTAAATTTCTCCAATGTTTAGGGAAGATACGAAAAATTTGCAAGAAACTTATGTGGTCCTACACAAGGCTAGGTTAAACACCATTCATGGATAAGTAACTTTGGAGGTTTTCATGATTTCACCAATAGACTAAACCCTAGCAATGTGCTGGAGAGATGATGCTGTTTTTATTGAGGTGATATGGGTTATTACATTCATTCCTATGGGAAAGTTCGAAAGGATAACAGTTTTTCAGTTTAAAACACAACAGAGAAGACTTGCTACTGATCCAATTTGATTTGTGCACGCATGATAGCCTTAGAAAGTGATGGATGTTGGTCAAACCCGACTTGAACAAATAACGTACCAAGGAATTTGCAAGGTAAATCTTTGGCATGGAGCTGGAGTAAAAAATTGTACATTAGAAGTTGCAATTATTTTTTACCATTTTTTGAACAAGCTATGCTTGTAACACAATAAAAATTAAATACTTTCATTGATGCTTGAGAGGATTTGAGGAAAATTGGATTCGCTAACTAGCAATAACAGGTTTTTTAAAGCACCTGTTCTTAAAAACCCTTTTGAAGCAAAGTTGGTTCACTCGAGCAGAACAATCTATTGAGGGAGATGAACTGAGCCTTTGGCGGTGAATGAATCACCAAACATAATACAACTTGCTTGGCAATGGTACATATGAGTACCACCTTGATCACCTAGTATATTGTGGCTTGCTAGTTTGTGATGACTTTGTTGTTAGTCATTGACCCGTCATTTTTTTGCATCATTCATATTTCTGCATTTTATTTGTTCAAGCTCTTTCATATGTGTGTCTTGTTGTATGTGTTTATTATATGTATATGTTTTTGTCTTGATAAAGTTGCTTAACGTGTTTGCTATGTTTTGGTGATTACGGTTGGTATTGAGAATACTTTTCATACTGATGTCTCCTTACCTACTTTCTTGGAATCTTTGTTTGTCTTGCTGAAATTTGGTTCATGTCTTATGTGTCCACCTAATGCATGGTGTGTTTGGTCCATGTCTTGCATGTTTTTTATGCGACGTCTTGTGTGTCTTCGATGTGTTTTATGTGCTTCCTATGTGTATGCTTTGCATCTTGTGTGTCTTCCATTTGTTTTGCATGTCTTCAACACGTCTTATGTGCATCCTATGTGTTTTGCATTAATGCTTTTTGTCTACTTCATATTAGGAATGTTTGACAAACGTCTTAGCATTGCTGCTCTATACTTTACTTGACATCGAATGTTTGTTTGTCTTATTTAAATGTTTTTAAGTTTTGTTTGTCTATCTCATGCCTAGTGAGTTTCACCTATGTCTTGCGTATTTTGTATGGGACTTATGTGTCTTTTATGTGTCTTGCACGTATACTTTGTGTCTTGCGTGTCTTCAATGTGTTTTATGTGCATCCTATGTGTATACTTTGTATGTTGCGTGTCTTCCATTTGTTTTGTGTGTTTTGAACATGCCTTATGTGTTTTGTGTGTATGCTATGTGTTTGCTTCATGATATGAATGTTTGATAGGTGCCTTAGCCTTGCTGCTCTATACTTTACCTGACTTGGAATTTTTGGTTGTCTTATTTAAATGTCTTTCATGTCTTATACCTCTACCCCATTTCTCATGTGTTTGCTCCTTGCTTATGTGCATCCTATGTGTCTTGCATAAATGTTTTGTGTCTTGTGTGTCTTCAATGTGTTTTATGTGCATTCTATGTGTATACTTTATGTGTTGCGTGTCCTCCATTTCTCTTACGTGTCTTCAATGTGTCTTATGTGCATCCTATATGTTTTGCGTGTATGCTTTGCATTTGCTTCATGGTATGCATTTTGATAGCTTCCTTAGACTTTCTGCTCTATACTTTACCTGACATGGGATCTTTGTTTGTCTTACTTAAATGCATTTCACGTCTTATGTGTCTACCCGATGACTCGTGTGTTCGTTCGATGTCTTGCTTATTTTGTATGTGATTTATCTACGTTGTATTCGTCTTGCATGTATGCTTTGTTTCTTTTGTGTCTTTAATGTATTTTATGTGCATCCTATGTGTATGCTTTGTGTCTTGTGTGTGTTCTATTTGTCTTATGTGTCTTCAGTCTGTCTTATGTGCATCCTATGTGTTTTGCGTGTCTTCAATGTGTTTTATGTGCATTCTATGTGGATGCTTTGTGTCTTGCGTGTCTTCCATTTCTAATACGTGTCTTCAATGTGTCTTATGTGCATCCTATATGTTTTCAATGTATGCTTTGCAATTGCTTCATGGTATGCATGTTTGAGAGGTTCCTTAGCCTTGCTGCTCTATACTTTACTTGACATGGAATCTTTGTTTGTTTTACTTAAATGCATTTCACGTCTCATTTGTCTACATGATGCCTTGTGTGTTTGTTCCATGTCTTGCTTATTTTCTATGCAACTTATGTGGGTTGTATGTGTCTTGCATGTATGCTTTGTTTCTTGTGTGTTATCAATGTATTTTATGTGCATCCTATGTGTATGCTTTGTGTCTTGTGTGTCTTCTATTTGGCTTACGTGTCTTCAACATGTCTTATGTGCATGCTATGTGTTTTGCGTGTATGCTTTGTTTGTGCTTCATGTTATGAATGTTTGAGAGGTGCCTTTTTGTTGCTGCTCTATACTTTACCAAACGAGGAATCTTTGTTTGTCTTACCTAAATGCCTTTCATGGCTTATTTGTCTACCTCATGCCCGGTGTGTTTGTTCCATGTATTGCCTATTGCATATTTGACTAATGTGGTTTCTACGTGTCTTGCATGTATGGTTTGTGTCTTGCGCGTCTTTCATTCGTCTTGCATGTCTTCTAGTTGTCTTGTGTTTCTAACATTGATTAAGTTACTAATGTTGTAGCTATTTATTGCCGATAACGGTTGGTATTGAGAATACTTATCATTGTGATGTCTCCTTATCTGCTTTCTTGGAATGTTTGGAGTTCTTACTGAAATGCCTTTCTTGTCTTATGAGTCTACCTAATGCCTGGTGTGTGTGTGCTGCATGCCTTGTATATTTTCTCTGTGACTTAGGTTCTTCTATATGTTTGGCATCAACGACTTTTGTCTTTCATGTCTTGGATGTGTATTATGTGCTTCATATTTTAATGCTTTCTGTTTTGTGTGTGTTTCATTTTTGTTGCATGTTTTCAACGTGTATCTTATGTGCATCCTATGTGTTTTGCGTGTATGCTTTGTGTCAGCTTCATATTATGAACGTCTGATAGTTGTCTTAGGCTTGCTGCTCTATACTTGACATGGAATCTTTGATTATTTTACTTAAATGCCTTTCACTTCTTATTTGTCTATCTCATGCCTGGTGTGTTTGGTATGTGTCTTGCGTATTTTCTATGCGACTTATGTGTCTTCTACCTGTCTTGCATGTATGCTTTGTGCCTTGCGTGTCTTCAATGTGTTTTATGTGCATCCTATGTGTATGGTTTTTATCTTGTGTGTCTTCAACGTATCTTCTGTGTTTTGCATGTATGCTATGTGTTTGCTTCATGTGATGAATGTTTGATAGGTGCCTTAGCCTTGCTGCTCTATACATTACCTGACTTGGAATCTTTGTTTGTCTTACTTAAATATCTTTCATTTTTTATTTGTCTACCTCATTCTTGGCGTGTTTGCTGCTTGCTTATGTACATTCTATTTGTCTTGCATAGGTGTTTTGTGTCTTGCGTGTCTTTAGTTTGTTTTATGTGCATCTTATGTGTATGCTTTGTGTCTTGCGTGTCTTCAATGTGTCTTATGCGCATCCTATATGTTTTGCATATGCTTCATGGTATGTATGTTTGATAGGTTCCTTAGTGTTGCTGCTCTATAATTTACTTGACATGGAATGTTTGTTTTTCTTAGTTAAATGCATTTCATGTCTTATTTGTCTACGTGTTGCGTTGTGTGTTCGCTCCATGTCTTGCTTATTTTGCATGTGACTTATGTGTCTTGTATGTGTCTTGCATGTATGCTTTCTTTCTTGTGTGTCTTCAATGTATTTTGTGTGCATTCTATGTGTATGCTTTGTGTCTTGCCCATTTTCCATTTGTCTTACGTGTCTTCAACATGTCTAATGTGCAACGTATGTGTTTTGCGTGTATGCTTTGTTTGTGCTTCATGTTATGAATGTTTGAAATCTGTCTCTTCCTTGTTGTTCTATACTTTACCAAACTTGGAATCTTTGTTTGTATTACCTAAATGCCTTTCATGGTTTATTTGTCTACCAGGTACCTCATGCAAGTTGTGTTTGCTCCATGTATTGCCTATTTCGTATGTGACTGATGTGTTTTCTATGTGTGTTGCATGTATGCTTTGTGTCTTGGGTGTCTTCTATTTGTCGTACATGTCTTCCATTTGTCTTGTGTGTCCAACATTGATTAAGAGCCTAACATGGTTGCTATGCATTGTGGATTACGGTTGGTATTGAGAATAATTTTGATTGTGATGTCTACTTATGTGCTTTCTTGGAATCTTTGGCTGTCTTACTAAAATGCCTTTCATGTCTTATGTGACGATCTAATGCCTGTTGTGTTTTCTCCATGTGTTGCATATTTTCTTTGTGACTTAGGTTCTTCTATGTGTGTGGTGCTAATTATTTGTGTCTTGCGTGTCTTCGATGTGTTTTATGTGCTTCCTATTTGTATGCTTTCTGGTTTGTGTGTCTGCCATTCGTCTTGCATGTCTTCAACGTGTGTCTTATGTGCATCCTATGTGTTTTGCATGTATGCTTTGTGTTTGGTTCATATTACGAATGTTTTATGGATGTCTTAGGCTTGCTGCTGTATACTTTTCTTGACATGGAATCTTTGATTGTCTTACTTAAATGCCTTTAATGGCTTATTTGTCTATCTCATTCCTGGTTTGTTTGGTGTGTTTCTTGTGTATTTTCTATGTGACTTATGTGTCTTCTATGTGTCTTGCATGAATGCTTTGTGTCTTGCGTCTCTTCAATGTGTCTTATGTGCATCCTATGTGTTTGGTTTTTATCTTGCATGTCTTAAATGTATTTTATGTGTTTTCCGTGTATGCTGTGTGTTTGCTTTAGGCTATGAATTTTCAATAGGTGCCTGAGCCTTGTTGCTGTATACATCACTTGAGTTGGAATCTTTGTTTGTCTTATGTAAATGTCTTTTATGTCTTATGCATCTACCTCATTCTTGGTGTGTTTTCTCCCTAGTTATGTGCATCCAATGTGTCTCGCATACATGTTTTGTGTCTTTCGTGTCTTCAATGTGTTTTATGTGCATGCTATGTGTATGCTTTGTGTCTTGCATGTCTTCAATGTGTCTTATGTACATCCTATATGTTTTACGTGTATGCTTTGCATATGGTTCATGGTATGCATGTTTGATGGGTTCCTTATCCTTGCTGCTCTATACTTTACCTGAGATAGAATCTTTTTTTTGTGTTGCTTAAATGCATGTCACGTCTTATTTGTCTACCTGATGCATTGTGTGTTCACTCCATGTCTTGCTTACTTTGTGTGTGACTTATTTGTCTTGTACGTGTCTTGCATATATGCTTTGTTTGTTGTGTGTCTTAAATGTATTTTATGTGTATCTTGTGTGTATGCTTTTTGTCTTGCGTATCTTCCATTTGTTTTACTTGTCTTCAACGTGTCTTATGTGCATCCTATGTGTTTTGCGTGTATGCTTTGTTTGTGCTTCATGTTACGAATGTTTGAGAGGTGTCTTTTCTTTGCTGTTCTATACTTTATCAAACTTGAAATCTTTGTTTGTGTTACCTAAATGCCTTTCATGGCTTATTTGTCTACCCGATGCACGATCTGTTTGCTCCATGTATTAGCTATTTCATATGTGACTAATGTGTTTTCTACGTGTCTTACATTTATGCTTTGTCCCTTCCTTTAATCTTACATGTCTTCCATTTGTCTTGTGTTTCTAACATTGATTATGTTCCTAACGTGGTTGCTATGTATTGCGGATTATGGTTGGTATTGAAAATACTTTTCATTGTGATTTCTAATTACCTGCTTTCTTGGAATCTTTGGTTGTCTTACTGAAATGCCTTTCATGTCGTATGTGTCGACGTAATGGTTGGTGTGTTTGCTCCATGTCTTGCATATTTTCTCTGTGACTTAGGTTCTTTTATGTGTGTCAAATGAATTCTTTGTGTCTTCGATGTGTTTTATGTGCTTCCTATTTGTATGCTTTGTGTTTCGTATCTTCCATTTGTCTTGCATGTCTGCAACGCGTGTCTTCTGTGCATGCTATGTGTTTTGTGTGTATGCTTTGTGTTTGCTTCATAGTAGGAATTTTTTATAAACATCTTAGGCTTTCTGTTCTATACTTGACATGGAATCTTCGATTGTCTTACTTAAATGCCTTTCATGTCTTATTTGTGTATCTCATGCTTGGTGTGTTTGGTCTCTGTCTTGCATATTTTCTATGCGACTTATTTGTCTTCTACGTGTCTTGCATGTATGCTTTGTGTCTTGCGTCTCTTCAATGTGTTTTATGTTGATCCTATGTGTATGGCTTTTGTCTTGCGTGTCTTCAACGTATTTTATGTGTTTTGTGTGTATGTTGTGTTTGATTGATGTTATGAATGTTCAATAGGTGCCGCCTTGCTGCTCTATATATTACACGACTTGGAATCTTTGTGTATCTTTCTTAAATGTCTTTCATGTCTTATGCATCTACCTCATTGCTGGTGTGTCTGCTACTTGGTTATGTGCATCCTATGTGTTTGACATGTCTTCAATGTGTTTTATGTGCATTCTATGTGTGTGATTTGTGTCTTGCATGTCTTCCATTTGTCTTGCATGTCTTCAATGTGTCTTATGTGCATCCTATATGTTTTGCGTGTATTCTTTGGATATGCTTCATAGTATGCATGTTTGATAGGTTTCTTAGCTTTGCTTGATACTTTACCTTACATGAAATCTTTGTTTCTTACTTAAATGCATTTCACGTCTTATTTGTCTACCTGATGCGTTCTGTGTTTGCTCCATACTTTGCTTATTTTCTATGTTACTTATATGTCTTTTACATGTCTTGTGTGTATGCTTTGTTTCTTGTTTGTCTTCAATGTATTTTATGTGCATCCTATGTGCATGCTTTATGTCCTGCGTGTGTTCCATTTTACTTACGTGTCTTCAACGTGTCCGATGTGCATCCTATGTGTTTTGCGTGTATGCTTTGTTTGTGCTTCATGTTATGAAGGTTTGAGAGGTGCCTTTTCCTTGCTACTCGATACTTTACCAAACTTGGAATCTTTGTTTGTGCTACCTAAATGCCTTTCATGGCTTATTTGTCTACCTCATGCTTGGTGCGTTTGCTCCATGTATTGCCTATTTCATATGTGACTAATGTGTTTTCTACGTGTCTTGCATTTATGCATTTTGTCTTGCGTTTCTTCCATTTGTCTTCCACATCTTCCACTTGTCTTGTGTGTCTAACATTGATTAAGTTCCTAGCGTGGTTGCTATATATTGTGGATTATGTTTGGTATTGAGAATACTTTTCATTTTCATGTCTCCTTACCTGTTTCTTTGAATCTTCGGTTGTCTTATTGAAATGCCTTTCATGTCTTATGTGTCGACCTAATGCTTGGTGTGTTTGCTCCATGTCTTGTATATTTTCTCTGTAACTTAGGTTCTTCTACGTGTGTGGCATGAATGCTTTGTGTCTTGCATGTCTTTGATGTGTTTTATGTGCATCCTATTTGTATGCTTTGTGTTTTGTGTGTCTTCCATTTGTCTTGCATGTCTTCAACGTGTGTCTTATGTGCATCCTATGCGTTTTGTGTGTATGCTTTGTGTCAGCTTCATATTATGAATGTTTGGTAGGCGTCTTAGCCTTGCTTCTCTATTATTTAGTTGACATGGAATCTTTGATTGTCTTGCTTAAATGCCTTTTATGTCTTATTTGTCTATCTCATACTTGGTGTGTTTGGTCTGTGTCTTGCGTATTTTCTATGCGACTTATTTGTCTTCTACGTGTATTGCATGTATGCTTTGTGTCTTGCGTGTCTTCAATGTGTTTTATGTGCAACCTATGTGTATGCTTTTTGTCTTGCGTGTCTTTAATGTCTTTTATATGTATCCTATGTCTTTAATGTCTTATGCGTCTATGTAAAATTCCTGACTAGGATTTATTGTAGATAAATGTGTAAACTGTAAAATTTCTGTCTAGGACTAAGTGTAGATAAATGTGTATGTCCAGATTTGCAGATAAATAGCATTGAATTCATTTGTTTGACTATGACTTCCGTTTAGCAGTGAAATTCATGCATCCCAAAATTAACCTTCTAACTTACTGATCAACTTGCATTAATTTAGCAATCATTTTCACACATATTCAATATTGTAATTTGGTTAATGCTGTCATAGTGCACCTGTAATGCGCTATATTGCAGTGTTAACCTGTCGTAGAGGTCCTCCGGAAATGTGATTGGCACATCGATAGGCAAATAGACCAGCACAGGGGATTCCATGTCCCGCTGTTTCCTCCAGCACTGCAAGTCTGCTACCCTTTCTGGGATGGTTAACACGCTGGTTTGTATTCCCGCCACGGTTCTGAGTGTAGTTGCACCAACAGCATCACTCCTGATATCGGGACCCTTGATCACAACCGCAAATCAATAAGTATCAGTGGTGTATCCTGTTACTGCGTTTGAATTCACAGTTTGTGTTATGTTCGGGTCTCTACCTTGCGTTCTGGAAACACCCCGTCATTGCTCCGGAGTTCACAGGTTCGTGCTGTATCGCGTTCTCACACCCGACACACTCGGCAATCACTCTTTGCTCTGCTTGCGGAAATCATTCCCTTCGCTGTGCATCGACAATACATCCCGACATGAACATAAAGTTTGCGCAAACCTTCGGGAACTCATGCAGTATACCTCAACATTGATCACCAGGCGGACTCTATCCTACTGTTCACGCCTCACGTAACCACCAATAGGCCAGGATTTTCCCTGACGAAAGGGGAATTTGTTTCAACAATCCAATTCGGATTCTGTCACTTTGAATATCTTCTTCCAAGCATATTGTCATGTCCCCTCTTTAGCTCTGTCTAGTAGAGACATGTGAGTCAGCTTATTATGGGGTCTTGTAGGTTGACAGTGGTGGATAGAGACTCAGTGAGGATATTTAGTGTTTGGCATTTGGCGTTCTGGCAATAGTAGACTAGTTTGGAGCAGTTCCTTAATTTTAGGAGGCAATTCCTACATTTGTGGAGGCTACTCCTACTATTTAGGAGGTTATGACATTATGTAGGGTTGGGTTTCCAGGAGACTATTCCTTGGTTTCAGTTTCAGAAGATTTGGGTATGTTTCCTAGTTTCTAGGAGCATCCCTAGATTTTAGGGATAAGATTGCCAGTGGATCCATGATTTCCGACTTCAGTCATAGACAGGTGGCAGGTTCCGTTTCAGGCTTTTGGAGTCATTTGAGCCTTCTGCAACTATTTGGGTTATATTTTTAATATATTTAAATATTTCCTAAGTTAGTGTTTAATTAATTAAATAAGGCTATGTTTATAGCCATTTTGGAGTAATAAGGGGTTTTTGGCTTCATTTGGATGCATATGCCCATGTGTTATAGCTCGTTGGAAAGGTCTTGAACTTTTCTAAATGTTTCCCATTTGTTAGGGACCCTTTTGATGAACTGAATTCTTTTATATTAAAAAAGTGGCATTTTCTCTATACTTGGTGACTAAAAAATGAGAAATAAAACTTTATAAGCCCAAGCGCACTTTTCATACACTTTTAGGGTTCGAGCTAGAGGGAAGGAGTTATAAGGAGATGGTAACCTAATTATCAAGCATCTTTTACACATTTCATCTTTGATTTGGAGAATTTGCTCTGGAGAGCGATTCAGCATCTGGGACGGAAACCCCAGGGTCTTGCCTGTCTGGGACGTAGCCCCCAGCACAGTGGTTATTTGGTTCTTGCATTCAGTTTTCAGTGCCTTAGAGTTGGTATGACATCTTTTCTGGAGGATTCAGTGAACAGAGTTAGGGTTCAGCGTGGAGATTGGGGTTTTCAGCTTGGCATCACCTAACAGCCGTACGGCTGTACTTTGCAGCCATTTCTCTTCGCATGTGAAGCTATGTAAGAGCTTTGGATCTTTGTCGTAGCCTCCTTCTTGATTACAGTATTCACTCTTCATCCAGGTTGGACTCATTGTTATTGTAATCTTCCTGGAATTGTTTGGAATCACTCTCTAGATAATTATTTGATTTAAATAATCAGAAATCTGCTTGGTACGATTCTGATTTGGCTGTGTATGAACATTTATTTCCAATAGTCTTTTCATGTACTTGTTCTTCAATTATTACTTGTTGAAAAACTATCAAAAACACAAAAATAAACAAACCTTCTGCAACTTCTATCTATTCTCTAAAACCATCAAAGGAAACACAAGAAAATATGGTTTATTAATTTAAAAACTACAGCAGATTAGGAAGGGGATGCATTAGGGATCTTTCACATATCCCCAAAAGCTTCTGCCATGTCCCTTTTATTCCTCGCCGAAGTAGTTTTTTGAACTACTTTTATTCATTAAAAGATAATAATATTCATTACGAGATAACAATATTAATTACTTATATTAATCCTCCATTTAGAATATTAATATAAAAAGTAATTAATATTATGTCATCATTATGACATATTTATTATGTTCATTTGGGGGACATTACGGTCTCCCCTGCGCAATGTTGCTTGCCCACAAGCAACTGCAATCTAGGATGTTGAAGAATCTGTTCATTTTCCCAAGTAGCATCATCCACTGGTAAACTCTGCCACTTAATGAGATATTCTCTTATTGTCCTATTCCGCAAATGTCGGTCTTGAATGTCCAAAATCACTTCGGGAATCATCTCTAATTTCCCTTCTTCGTTCAATGGTGGTAAGTTTTCTGATCTTGTCACTTGCTGACCCAGAGCCTTTTTGAGACAAGACATGGAATACATTATGTATTCTTCTTTCTTCAGGTAAATCCAATTCATATGCCATTGCGCCAACTTTCCGACTCACCGTGTATGGTCCATAAAAGCGAGGCTTCAATTTCTCAGCCCCGCTCCGTTTGAGAGACCACTGCCTATAAGGTTGTAATCTGAGGTACACCAAGTCACCAATTTCAAAGTGGCGTTCAACACGCTTCTTATCTGCATAAATTTTCTGTCTATTCTGAGCACGTTGCAAATTTTCCTTAAGTGCTCTCAATATATCTAGGTATTCCTGAAGCATGTCATGAGATTGGGGAACATTACTTTGATCAAAAGCTAGATCAATAAGAGAAAGTGCATCATATCCATATAGTGCTTTGAAAGGAGTCATATCGATAGATATATGATATGTAGTGTTATAGCAGTATTCACCCAAATATAGCCAACGGACCCATGCTTTCTGATGACCAGACACATAATTATGAAGGTAACCCTCAATCCATTTGTTCACTATTTCTGTCTGTCCATCGGTTTGTAGATGATAACTCGTGCTGTGATTTAACTCGGTACCTATCAATTTGAAAAGTTCCCCCCAAAATATACTCAAAAATCTGCTATCACGGTCACTGATGATATTTTTTGGCAAACCATGTAGACGGAACACCTCATGAAAGAATAGTTCTGCAAGTTGGACAACTGTGAATTCTGTAGTGATAGATAAGAAATGTGCAAATTTAGTTAATTTATCAACCACGACAAAAATGCAATCTTTACCTTGAGATTGTGGTAAACCTGTAATGAAATCCATAGATATACTTTCCCATTTCTGTTCCGGTATAGGCAAAGGCTACAATAGACCTGCAGGATAAGTATGCTCTGCTTTATTTTGTTGACAAGTGATGCATTCTTTGACATAGCGAAGGACATCATTCTTTAGTCTTGTCCACGTGAATCTTTCTCTTATCTACCGGTAAGTTTTGAAGTAGTCCGGATGTCCTGCTAAAGGAACATCATGCACTGATTGGAGGATTTTCTCTTTCAACTTCGATCCTGGAATCAAATAAATTTTGTCTTTGAAGTAGATAACATCATTAACCACCTTATATTTATCATCTTGTGTATTGCCATCTAACAAATCACAAGTAAAAGAATCCTTAGAATACTCCACCAGCAATAGAGATTTCCAATCGGCTGTTATTACAGACAATGCATTTATTTCAGGCCTTCTAGATAGTGTCACCAAATCCATCCACTGTATGCCCAAGACAACATTAGTGTCAGCCAAATCAATCACATAGAAATCATTAGTAACAGTGTAATTGCCAAGAGTAATATTCAATTTAGGAACTTTATGAGTGCTAGACAAAATAGTTCCACCTGCTACTCCAACATCAAATCTGTCATGATTTTCAGTCTGCAACCCACGTTTTTCCACAAGTGCTGCATCTATAAAATTATGTGTAGAACCACCATCAAGCATAACAATTACACGCTGTCCATTCAAAACTCCTCTAACTCTGAAAATATTATAGTGTGGGGTTCCTATCATGGATGCTATTAATCCTTCTCTTTGTTTGGTACTTGTTTCTGATTCAGTGTTCGATGGTGCTTGTTCTATGTTAGGATCAACATTCTCTTCATCCTCACTGTCAGACATAACCTCAACATAATGAATTTTCCCCTTTCCTAAACATCTGAGTCCAGGCTGCCATGCTTCCCTACAACTGAAACATAGTTTTTTCCTTCTGAGCTCTTCTCATTCCTTTTTATCTAGCCTGTTTTTAGGGAAATCATCTTTGTTGAAAGGTTGTTTGTCTTTTTCTGGTTTAGGAGGTGGTCCTTTGTTAAAATTTTTTCCTTTTGAATATGGTTCCAATTCTCTTGCTCTTTTGACAGTTGTTTGTAAAGTAAGGGGGTTTAAGGACTTAACCCAACCTTTGAGGGAATTAGACAATCCATCTATAAATATTACAATCTTGTGTCTTTTTGAAATTTCAGTAACTAAGACAACCCATTTTTCAAATTTAGAAATGTATTGTTCAACAGTTCCAGTTTGCTTAAGTTGAGTCAAATCTTTAAGATGTAATTCAGGATCTTTAGAATCAAACCTATCAATAAGTTTCTCAGTGAACTCAACATAAGTACCTATCAAATTGTGACCCAAGGTTATTTGTCCATGATGCCACCACTCATGTGCTACACCGTCAAGATGTAACGCAACATATTTAATTGCCTTCTCTTCCATCATAGGGTTTAACTGGAAGTATGTGTCTAATTTTTGCACCCAAGCCCGAGCAGTTGTCTTACCTAAACCATCAAAATAAGGAATGGACATTTGTCCAATTTTCCTTTGCAATTCACTGTTGTTTCCTCGCTGTGCTCTTGGCCTATGTTTCATTCTGACATCTAAGTATTCTCTAAATGTCATTGTTGTCCTGAATTCTTCTCTGGAACCTAACCAATCCTGATGTATTTCTTCTTGTATTTCTCTTATTGTAGGTTCATGTTCAGGTGGTTGGTTTCTAGCAGTAAATGTGGACATAAATGGTCTAGCTGTTCCTGTTCTTTTTGGCTGATTGTTGACTGACTGTTCATCTCTACCCCATTGTTTCCCCCATTATTTTGATGTTGATTATTCTGCCTTCCATTATTTTGGTGCTGATTTATATTATTGGCCATAAACTGGGTCATCAAATTGGTCGTTCTGTTAACATTATCTTGCATATCTTGCTGACTTCTAATTAATGCAGCCAATAAGTCCCTATTGTTATCCGGGTCTCCCATGTTGGTTTCAAAAATAATTTCCTCATCAGTTTCGGTGTGACTATCTTCAATCTCAAATGGAATTGATGAACTATTTTGTGCTAAGGGAGAGTTTGGAAATTTGTTTTGACGGGCCCTAGTACTTCGGAAATTATAATTCCCCAGGTGCATACTCAACTATGCATTAAGTTTCGTGAAATCTCAATATCCTACAAGCTGGCAAGATTCAAATGCTCTGATACCACTGTAAAATTCCTGACTAGGATTTGTTGTAGATAAATGTGTAAACTGTGAAATTTCTGTCTAGGACTAAGTGTAGATAAATGTGTATGTCTAGATTTGGAGATAAATAGCATTGAATTCAATTGTTTGACTATGACTTCCATTTAGTAGTGAAATTCATGCATCCAAAATTAACCTTCTAACATACTGATCAACTTGCATTAATTTAGCAATCATTTTCACACATTCAATATTGTAATTTGTTTAATGCTGTCATAGTGCACCTGTAATGCGCTATAGTGCAGTGTTAACTTGTTGCAGAGGTCCTCCGGAAATGTGACTGGCACATTGATAGGCAAATAGACCAGCATAGGGGATTCCAATGTCCCGCTGTTTCCTCCAGCACTGCAAGTCCGCTACCCTTTCTGGAATGGTTAACACGCTGGTTCGTATTCCCGCCACGGTTCTGAGTGTAGTTGCACCAACAGCATCACTCCCGATATCGGGACCCTTGATCACGACCACAAATCAATAAGTATCGGTGGTGTATCTTGTTACTGCACTTGAATTCACAGTTCGTGTTATGTCCGGGTCTCTACCTTGCGTTCTGGAAACACCCCGTCATTGCTTCGGAGTTCACAGGTTCGTGCTGTATCGCGTTCTCACACTTGACACACTCGGCAATCACTCTTTGCTCTGCTTGCGGAAATCATTCCCTTCGCTGTGCATCGACAATACATCCCGACATGAACATAAAGTTTACGCAAACCTTCGGGAACTCACGCAGTATACCTCGACATTGATTACCAGGCGGACTCTATCCTACTGTTCACGCCTCACATAACCAACAATAGGCCAGGATTTTCCCTAACGAAAGGAGAATTTGTTTCAACAAATCCAATTCGGATTCTATCACTTTGAATATCTTCTTCCAAGCATATCCCCAAAAGCTTCTGCCATGTCTCTTTTATTCCTCGTCGAAGTAGTTTTTTGAACTACTTTTATTCATTAAAAGATAATAATATTCATTACGAGATAACAATATTAATTACTTATATTAATCCTCCATTTAGAATATTAATATAAAAAGTAATTAATATTATGTCATTATTATGACATATTTATTATATTCATTTGGGGGACATTACAGTCTACTTCGTTTTCAGTGTGTTTTCTTTGTGCTTATGTGTTTTCTATGTGCGTTGCATACATGTTTTGTATCTTGCGTGTCTTCATTGTGTTTTATGTTCATCCTATGTGTATGCTCTGTGTTTTGTGTGTCTTCAATGTGTCTTATGTGCATCCTATATATTTTGCTTCTATGGTTTTCTTTTGGTCCATGGTATGAATGTTTGATAGCTTCCTTAGGCTTGCTGTTCTATACTTTACCTAGCATGAAATCTTTGTTTGTCTTACTGAAATGCATTTTACGTCTTATGTGTCTACTTGATTCCTTGTGTGTTTGCTCCATGTTTTCCTTATTTTCTATGTGACTTATGTGTCTTTTGCGTGTCTTGCATGTATGCTTTGTTTCTTGTGTGTCTTGAATGTATTTTATGTGCATCCTATTTGTTTGCTTTGTTTCTTGCGTGTCTTCCATTTGTCTTATATGTCTTATGTGCATCCTATATGTTTTGTTTGTATGCTTTGTGTCTGCTTCATGTTATAAATGTTTGAGGTGCTTCGACTTTGCCGCTCTATACTTTACGTAACTTGGAATCTTTGTTTTCCTTACCTAAATGCCTTTTATGTCTTATGTGTCTACCTCATGCCTGGTGTGTTTGCTTTATGTCTTATGTATTTTCTATATGACTAGTGTGTAATTTGCGTCTCTTGCATGTATGCTTTGTGTCTTGCGTGTCTTCCATTTGTCTTGAGTGTTTTTAACGTGTCTTATGTGCATCCTATGTATTTTGCATGCATGCTTTGTGTGTGCTCCATGTTGTGAATGTTTGATAGCTTTCTTAGCCTTGTTGTATAATTTACCTTGTGTATGGACTTAAGCTAATATCCCTACTAAAATGGGGGTTAAATTTATGTCATAAATTGTATAGAGTGGGAGTAGTCATTGACGAAAAGGTGTAATTGTCATATATAGGGTACTCATTTTGAAGCTCTATTGAATCTGTGTATGCTTCGAAACAATCTAATGATCAAGCAATGAAAGTCTATATAGCTGAGAAGCTTGAGGACACTTTCAAGCGTGATTTTATCTTTTGCTTTTGGCATTCATTAAAAAACATAGGAAAATGTAATGTCCCCATTTTCCATTTCTCTAGCAGTTTAGTTGTTGCTGACTTATTCGGTTTGTGTTAGCATGTTCAGGGGGGTAATTTGGTGTTACTAGTGAGCTCAATTGTTTTTGAGAAGTCACATGACGCTTTCAAATGTCATTTGCAGCTTTTGGTTTGGGCTCTAAGATTCTTTGAGGGAGTGTATATTTATAGTATGTCACCTGATTGGCTCCATTTGTCGTTATTGTTCATCAGGGTCACTCTAGTACAATCAGATTTCGATTCCAATGCTTTTTGACAATCTTCGTCAAATTGGTGCATTAATAGTTTATTTTTAAGTATTTTACTAAGTTTGCAAAAAAATAATTAAAATATTTGAAATGCACCTTAGTGTGATAGCTCGTCGGAATCGGGGGAAGGAGTTTTAAATCTTGGAAGCACAAAACGGGGACCTTGCATATCAAATTTTCATTATTTTAATGAAGAGATCATTTTTGGAGCTCAAAAAAGAAGTTTAATCTATAAAGTGATTTTATAAAGGGCTACTTGGGAGACATAAGTTAATGTTTCTTTATATTTATTAAAGATTCTCTTAAGTGGGTGACTAAAAGGGGGAAATAAAATAAAGGAAAAGTTATTTATCCCACATTGGCAAGGCGGACGAGCAACTTCCAAGATGAAGTTATAAAATGAATTGAAGAGCTCATTCTTGAGCATGTTTGGATATATGTTATTGTGATGCTGTTGGACTTCTTGGAGGTCCGATTTCTTGGGTCTAGAGGACGAAATCCCTCTATACCAGCATCCTCTTCTCTCTTCGAAGACACAATCAGGAGGATCGTAGATTGAGCTTTCAAGGTAAAACATATTGCTGAAGATTTATGTTAATTTCTTTGTCAAATTCTAGCTGCTAGGAGGGTTTTGATAAAGAGAGTTATTGCTGATGTGACTGAGATTTCCTTGCTGGGATTCGAACTGTGGCTGTTAGAGTTGTTTCAGTTAGGAGAGCCATATATGCCGTACAAGATGGGAACAACCCAGGGTCTGAGCCGCACCAGTTAGACGATTTGCTGAGTTCGTATAAGGCTGTGAACTCATACATACAAGCTGTTTTCCATATACAATCCCTCAGTACCAATTCGTACCAATCTGAAACACATTTGGACAGGGACGTACAAGTTAAGGGAGAGCCAACGAGATTCGTACAGGAATGCAGCTAACTCTTGTGCATTGTAGGTGACGTACCAGTGCTGGAAACGGTGACTTGGGGCCGCATTTATGGTGGACAGCTCTGTTGATTTGGCATCGTCATTGCTGGAAAGGACTGTAGCTTCTTTGGTCATCCTTATATGTTGGAAAACATTTCCAGGTCTGCTATTTTGTTAAATCTGACTGTAATGTCTGACAACTCTTATGTAGTGTGAATGAAACAAGTCTGAACAACAAATATAAATATATTTGTTAGGGTTGATTTGTACGGTTTCTTCCATTGAATGAAATCTGAAAAATACTCGGCAAATATTGTTGAAAATATTAGCTAGTTCGGATACCTGATTATCGAATTTTAATGTTATCAATGACAATTAAAGTATGTATCATCTCAATTAAATGTGTTATTGGGCTGGACCCAAATGTAACGTGGGAGGCAATTACAATGACAATATAATATAATTCAATAATCAATGCAAACCGACTTGAGGGTACAATGAATCAATGTAAGCCGACATGAGGGTTGGCACTAAGATGGATATAAATATAACAGCAAATGAAGCCATTAGTCAATCATATCATCAAATGCTATCTGCTCTCCTAGCAACGATCCTTCCTCATGCGAACTTGTATAAGGCGATTGTGCAAACTCTTCAAGGTTGATTGTGTGTGGCGAAGTTGTCAAAGATCTTCATAAGGTCTGTTCTGCGAATCAGATCTAGACATCTGCTCCTCCTCCTAATCATCCGCTGTTAATGAAGGGCTGCATTCATCATCGATATCTTGAACAACAATTTGAGATAAGTCATTGCCTTGTAAATTGTCTACATTTCAGATAATACATATCATATTGAAAGGCTGAGTTTTTCACCTCCAAGAGGGAGGTTTTCCCAGGGTATTGGTGTCTTGTGTTTATTATTGTTACTGTTTATTCACAGTTTGATTATAATCTAATTTCTTAAATTAACATTTGATTGCTTCAAATTAACATGGCATCTGAGCTTTAGGTTCATTCAAATAATCAGATTATTAGTTGCCCTTCACTTCCAGTTTACTGTTTTAGTTTTGCAAGATGGTTAGAGGTTTGAAAGTAGAGGATAGACTTGAAGGTGCCCTCAATTTTGTTAATGCATTAGTAGCTTCTGCAAGATAAGACTTTCCTGACCCGTTAATCTCCCATATTCTGTTTTGGTTTACTCATCTATGCTATTAGATTATCTGATTTATGCTTTCCGAACTAAATATGTTTATCAAACTGTAACATTGATCATGATTATGATATTGACATTGGATAAAGATGGATTAGATCGACGACTTGCTTAACATAGTTAAGCGTCGATCTAAATGCTATCGGGCTAGTAACCCGATAGCATATTAATGTCGATTCATTTATGAATCGGCATTAATATACTATCGGGGTATTAACCCAATAGCATATGTAATGCTATTAGTTATCGGGCTTGTTTGCTTTGATATCGATTCATTAATCGGGTGCGTTTATATCGATCTATTATCATTTACAATGGCACCGATTAGTTATTATAGAACCGAGTGGATCGGTTGACATTTGTAAGAGTCACGACCAGGTGACATCTTGGTCGGACATGTCTAAAAGACATGTCCGATCAAGGTGCCACTTGATTGTGACTACCTTACTATATATGCATCATTCAAAAGAAAGGGGATGACATTGAAATCGATACATGTTCATCCTCCATACCTGCAGCAAAAGAAAGACAACAATATTATTGTCATAGTCATAATACCAAAATCTTAAATACACCACCTTGCATATAACTTGTTCATTAAATTGGAAATTGCAATAACATTTACATGGTATCAGAGCCACATTGATCGAACTTGAGGCTATTCAATTTTGTGAATAATTTAAGAACAAGGTTATATACTACATCACATTTCTCCAATGGCCAGCACTATCAGATTCGAAGACAGACTCGAAGGTGGCGATGATTTTTCAGCCTGGAAGTTCAGAATCCAGATGATCTTAAAGGAGAACAAAGTGGATTTATTTGTTCCAACTAAAAATGACCAACCTGAAAATGAACCTGACAAAACAACATGGATTGAGGGAAATGGAAAGGCCATAAAAATAATAGTTGATGGGGTGAGAAACAACATAATGCCCATCATAAGAAAACATCAGACAACCTATAAAATGTTCAAAGCACTTGAAAGCACATTTGAGATATCAAATGCAAGTCGAACTCTGGCATTAAAACGAGAAATAAATCATATCACCATGAACAAGGGGGAGACAATCAACGCCTACTTTATGCCGATATCAATTCTAAGAGATGAACTAGCAACTCTGGATTACGAGATCCAAAGCAAAGAGTTAACACTCATTGCTCTAGATGGGTTGCCTAGTGGGTGGAGTACATTCGTCCAAGGCATCAGTGCAAGGTCCAAGTATCCTAAGTTTGAAAGATTAAGGAACGATTGTCTCCAAGAAGAATCAAGATTGAACAAGATGGGAATAAAACAAAAGAACATAGACAAAGACCTTCAAGTTCTAAATACTAACACAAATAAGACAACCAAGAAGAAGCAATTTAGGAAGAGGAAGGGTCATCAAGGCAAGAGCACTTCAAAGAGAGACCTATCACATATTCAATGTTATAGGTGTGATAAGTTCGGGCAGTTTGTTGCAAAATGTCCAGAGAGAGCCAAACAAGCCACATTTGCCAGAGCAGAAAAATCTAAAAGAGAAGAATCCCAGAACTATGTCCTCTACTCAACACTTACAAGCCATGCATCAAATAAGTCTAACTCCTGGTTGATCGACAGTGGCTCATCCAGACACATTACAGGGTTTAGAGAAGTGCTAGACTCCATGATAGAGGATAATGATGAGGAAGTAACAATCGGAGATGATTCCTTACATCTAGTTAGAGGAATTGGTTCTTGCACCATCAAACTGAAGACAGGCATATCATTGCAACTCGAAGGAGTACTATATGTCCCTGACATCAAGAGAAATCTAGTCTCCATATCAGCCCTAGAAGATAACGGATACAGAGTAACCTTCATGGAGAACAAGGTGTTGGCTTGGCCAAGAAATTCTTCCATCAAGAAAGCTAAAGTCATTGGTCAAAGACAAGGCTATTTGTATGAGCTGTGCACAGAGCCCAACGTAGCCCTAATTCTTGAAGCAACAAATGCAAATGAGGTCTGGCATAGAAAACTAGGCCACCTGAATTATAGAGCTTTATCATCTATGGGAAACCTTGTCACAGGTTTACCTAAGTTGCAGCAATATTATCTAGAGGCATGCAAGGGATGTTCCCTAGGTAAAAATATCAAGGGTGCCTTCCATAATAGTACTAGGAAGACAAGCAAAGTTTAAGAGTTAGTTCATTCTGATGTATGTGGACCAATGTCCGTTCCCTCTCTAGGAGGATGTTTATATTATGTAATATTTGTTGATGACTACTCTAGGAAAACTTGGATCTACTTTCTGAAGTGTAAAGAATCAGAAGAGATCCTTAGTAGGTTTAAAGAGTTTAAATCACCGACGGAGAAGTACTCAGGAAATAAAATTAAAATCTTAAGGGCTGATAATGAGGAGGAATACACATCAGAATAATTTAAAGATTTTTGTAAAAACTCAGGGATTAAGAGGGAGCTAGCAATACCTTATAATCCTCAACAAAATGGGGTAGCTGAGAGGAAAAATAGGACAATTGTAGAAGCTGCCAAAGCCATGATTCTTGATTAGAATCTAAATATCAATCTTTGGGCAGAAGCAACCAACACTGCTGTGTATATACAAAACATATGTCCTCACTCACATCTTGAAGATAAAACTCCTGAAGAAGTATTTACCAAACTAAAGCCAGATATCAGGCACCTTAGGATATTTGGGTGTCCTGTCTATATACATGCACCTAAAGAGAAAAGACTAAAACTAGAACCTTCCGGAAAAAGAGGAATACTTGTAGAATATAGTGAAACATTCAAGGCCTATAGAATATATATACATGATCAGAGAAATATTGAACTTAGTAGGGATGTAATCTTTGAAGAAGATTTAGCCTTCGAAAGAGCCCTAAGTACAATAGAGCCTGAAATCTATATCCCCACTCCTAACATAGTAGAAGATCCTACTCCTGAGCTTCAGAGGGAGAATCTTGAGGAAACTATAGGTGAAACTCCAATCCTACCTAGAGAAAACCTCAAGAAAAGACCTCTATGGGCCACCAAGACTGTAGCAGAAGCTCAGAAGTTTGTTGCTCCTTCAAGAACCTTCAGGGAAAGCAAAAGACCTAATAAATTCACTAGCTATGTTGCTCTTATGAATGATCTCTATAAAGCTAAACCAAACAATGTATCAGATGCACTTAAACATCAAGTATGGAAGGATGCTATGTCTGAAGAGGATCAGTCCATTATGAAGAATGATGTTTGGGAGATTGTTCGTAGGCCTACTAAGAAATCTATTGTTTCATCTAAATGGCTTTTTAAAATCAAACATGCTGCAGATGGCAGTATTGAAAAGCACAAGGCCAGATTTGTAGCTAAAGGGTTCTCTCAAAGGGAAGGAATAGATTTTGAAGAAACCTTTGCACCTGTAGCCAGATATACCTCAGTAAGAACAGTACTAGCCATTGCAGCAGCAAAAGGGTGGAAGGTGCACCAGATGGGTGTTAAGACAACATTTCTTAATGGTGAGATCTCAGAAGAAGTCTACCTAGAGCAACTTGAAGGATTTGAAATTCAGGGTGTAGAGTCTCATGTGTGCAAACTCAAGAAAGCTCTCTATGGGCTTAAATAGGTCCCTAGGGCCTGGTAGGAAAGAATTGACACCTATCTCTCTAAACTAGGCTTCTCTAAAAATGATGCAGATCCAAATCTCTACTACAAACAAAATAAAGGTGATATGTTAATATTGATTCTATATGTTGATGACTTACTAATCACAGGAGAAAATCACCTCATAGATCAATGTAAGAAAGATTTATCTAAAGAATTTGATATGAAGGACTTGGGACTCCTTCATTACTTCCTAGGTTTGGAAATATGTCAAAATTCTGAAAATATTTTACTAAACCAAGGAAAGTATACCTTGGACATTTTGAAGAGATTCGGAATGCATAACGGGAGACCTATGACCTCTCCCATGGAAACAAATTTACATAAACTTAAGGAAGCATCAGCAGAGTCACAATCCATAGACCCTACTCTCTACAGACATATGATTGGGTCCCTGATGTATCTGGTGAATACAAGGCCAGATATCTATTATGCGGTCAATGCCTTAAGTCAGTTTATGTGTGAGCCTAAGGAAATCCACTTGATTGCAGTGAAACACATAATGAGATACTTACAAGGTACTCTAAACCTTGGTCTCAAATATGAGAAAGTTGATCTAGACCTACACGGATTTACAGACTCAGATTGGGCTGGGAGTGTGACTGACAGGAAAAGCACTTCAGGGTGTTGCTTTAGTTTAGGATCAGCCATGATTTCTTGGATCAGCAGAAAACAGTCTTCTGTAGCACAGAGTTTCACCGAGGTCGAGTACATTGCAGCTTCCATGGCTGCTCGAGAGGCAGTATGTCTTAGGAAGTTGCTTGTGGGACTATTTGGTGAACCCTTGAAACCCACTGTCATCCACTGTGACAACCAGAGCTGCATAAAGCTTTCTATAAATCCAGTATTTCATGACAGATCTAAGCATATTGAGATTCCATACCATTATCTACGAGACATGGTAGACAAAAATGTGATCAAATTGGAATATGTTAGTATAGGAGATCAGACTGCAAATATTCTGACCAAACCACTTTCCGGGAGATCAGACTGCTTCATATTATGAATGTTTGATAGGCATCTTAGCCTTGCTGCTCTATACTTTAATTGATATGGAATGTTTGATTGTCTTACTTAAATGCCTTTCATCTCTTATTCGTCTATCTCATGCCTGGTGTGTTTGGTGTGTCTTGTGTATTTCCTATGTGACTTATGTGTCTTCTACATGTCTTGCGTGTCTTCAATGTGTTTTACGTGCATCCTATGTGTATGCTTTTTATCTTGCATGCCTTCAACGTATTTTATGTGTTTTGCGTGCATGCTTCATGTTATTAACGCTCGATAGGTGCCTTAGCGTTGCTGCTCTATACATTACCTGACTTGGAATCTTGGTTTGTCTTACTTAAATGTCTTTCATGTCTTATGCGTGTAGATCATTCGTAGTGTGTCTGCTCCCTGCTTATGTCCATCCTATGTGTCTTGCATACATGTTTTATGTCTTGCGTGTCTTCAATATGTTTTGCGTGTATGGTTTGCATGTGCTTCATGGTATGCATGTTTGATAGGTTCCTTAGCCTTGCTGCTCTATACTTTACCTGACATGGAATCTTTGTTTGTCTTACTTAAATGCATTTCACATCTTATTTGTCTACCTGGTGTGTTGTGTGTTTGCTCCATGTCTTGTTTAGTTTGTATGTGACTTATGTGTCTTGTACGTGTCTTGTATGTATGCTTTGTTTCTTGTGTGTCTTCAATGAATTTTATGTGCATTCTAGGTGTATGCTTTGTGTCTTTTGTGTCTTCCATTTGTCTTACGTGTCTTCAACGTGTCTTATTTGCATCCTATGTGTTTTGCATGTATGCTTTGTTTGTGCTTTATGTTATGAATGTTTGAGAGGTGCCGTTTCCTTGCTTTTCTATACTTTAACAAACTTGGAATCTTTGTTTGTCTTACCGAAATGCCTTTCATGACTTATATGTCAACCTCATGCCCATTGTGTTTGCTCCATGTATTGCCTATTTCATATGTGACTAATTTGATTAATACGTGTCTTGCATGTATGCTTTGTGTCTTGCGTGGCTTGCATTCGTCTTACATGTCTTCCATTTGTCTTGTGTGTCTAACACTGATTAAGTTCCTAATGTGGTTGCTATATATTGTGGATTACGGTTGGTATTGAGAATACATTTCATTGTGATGTCTCCTTACCTGCTTTCTTGGAATCTTTGGTTGTTGTACTGAAATGTCGTTCATGTCTTATGTGTTGGCCTGATGCCTGGTGTGCTTGCTCCATGTCTTGCATATTTTCTTTGCGACTTATGTTCTTTTACGTGTGTGGTATGAATGCTCGTGTCTTGCGTGTCTTCGATGTGTTTTATGTGCTTCCTATTTGTATGCTTTGTGTTTTGTGTGTCTTCCATTTTTCTTGCATGTCTTTTATGTGTCTTATGTTCATCCTATGTGTTTTGCTTGTATGCTTCATATTACGAATGTTTGATAGACGTCTTAGCCTCGCTGGTCTATACTTCACTTGACATGGAATTTGTGACTGTCTTACTTAAATGCCTTTCATGTATTATTTTTCTATCTCATGCTTGGTGTGTTTTGTCTCTGTCTTGCATATTTTCTATGCAAATTTTGTGTCTTCTATGTGTCTTGCATGTATGTTGTGTGTCTTGTGTGTGTTCGATGTGTTTTATGTGCATCCTATGTCTATGCTTTTTATTCATTGTGTCTTCAATGTATTTTATGTGTTTTGTGTGTATGCCGTATGTTTGCTTCATGTTATGAATTTTCCATAAGTGTCTTAGCCTTGCTGCTTTATAAATTACCTGATTTGGAATTTTTGTTTATCTTACTTAAATGTCTTTCATGTCTTATGCGTGTACTTTATTCCTGGTGTGTCTGCTCCCTTCTTATGTGCATCCTATGTGTCTTGCATACATGTTTTGTGTCTTGCTTGTCTTTAATTTGTTTTATGTGCATCCTATGTGTAGGCTTTGTGTCTTGCGTGTCTTCCATTTGTTTTGCATGTCTTCAATGTGTCCTATGTGCATGCTATATGTTTTCCGTGTATGCTTTGCATATGTTTCATGGTATGCATGTTTGATAGGTTCCTTAGCCTTGTTGCTCTATACTTTACCTAACATGGAATCTTTGTTTGTCTTATTTAAATCCATTTCATGTCTTATTTGTCTACCTGATGCATTGTGTGTTCGCTCCATGTCTTGCTTATTTTGTATGTGACTTATGTGTCTTGCATGTATGCTTTGTTTCTTGTGTGTGTTCAATTTATTTTATGTGCATCCTATGTGTATGCTTTATGTCCTGCGTGTCTTCCTTTTGTCTTATGTGTCTTCAATGTGTCTTATGTGCATCCTATGTGTTTTGCGTGTATGCTTTGTTTGTGCTACATGTTATGAATGTTTGAGAGGTGCATTTTCCTTGTTGCTGTATACTTTACCGAACTTGGAGTCTTTGTTTGTCTTACCTAAACACCTTTTATGGCTTATTTGTCTATGTCATGTCCGGTGTGTTTGCTGCATGTATTGCGTGTTTCATATGTGACTGTAATATCCCCACAATTGTTTTTTGAAATTTAGCAGTTCACTACAAAACAAGAACCCGTTAGGGTTAGCAATGAAAATAGAATAATTCTAAAAACTGCAACCCTTCCACTTTCTTATCACCAAGTGCCCAATCTGGGAAGGTGAGAGCTTACAGTGTTGAGGGAATCATTAATTGCAAATACTGGGAATGATTACAATACTTGGGGGGCAAGCCGACCCTTTTCGCTTATACAACGGGTGATGGAAATTCTGAAACTTCTTGGCGGTCAACCAACCAGGAACAAACCAAACAACTGAAACAACAATCACTCTATCGCTTATTGAGCGGGATGACTAGAAATGAAATTACTATCAACTCCACCGCTCATTCAGCGAGAGGACATTACAATCAACTCTACTGCTTATGTAGCGGGAGGACTGAAAATGAAAACTACAATCAATTCCACCGCTTATTCAGTGGGAGGATAGCTTTACAAACAGAGATAGGCAGCATGGCCAGCCTCTTTCACTTATGCACTGGGGAATACACGTAAATTGCAGCAAAGGGATTGATCAGTACTACTGAAACAATCTTACAATAAAGAAACCTGCAACTACTGTCTAAATAAGAGAACTACCAACTCTAATAGAAGGAAAGCTCTATTGGAGATTACAAAGGATAACACTGAAATTGCGACCCAAATACACACTTAATCAAAACTGAAATGAAACTAAAGGCAACAGCAAAACGAACCAGCAACAATGAAATGCACACAACTCATTCAAAACTCCACCAAACAGCTACAAACTGGTGGCTAATGAATGCTAGAGGTTAGGCGATTAGACCCCCAGCTCAACAACCTCGTCAAATCACCATTGAAAATGTTGCACGCTGCTCTAAGTTTTGGCTGGAAATGTACGGCCAGCAAGGAAGTTCGACCAGCAAAAGGAAAATGCACACTAAACCAATTAACACGAGCCTCCAGATGATGAAACGCCCAACAGAGAGGCTTCCAACGAGCTATTACCTAGAACAAACAGACACTCGAGCAAGAAGATATGATTGGAAATCAGTTGCAGCCACTCCAAAAACCAGCAAATTGGAAATGCACCCAACACACGAAAAATTGAAAATCTCCCAATCACTTCGGTCAGCACAATCTATCTCTTTGGATGAAAGGTAGTCACAAACAATCAGCTAGGCACTGTCTTTCAAGTACAAAACTGATGGTTGCTAGGAAGCTCTCAACTTCAAAGCTCGACTTTGGCACCAATTCGGCAGCACTTCGTTACAAATATTCATGGATACCAAAAACAAGAGCCCAACACTCTTATTGATAGACTTTTTATCTCCAAATTCAAATTCACATTCCCTCCAAATGAACGCCAAACCCAAATGCACATTCACTTCACATTATTTTGAAATTACATTTCTTTTCTCCTTTCTCCAAGTCGACCTTCTCATAGAAGCATATATACTTTATAAAAATGACAATGAAATCATAATGTGGCATCCAAGGTAGATAAGTGAAATATATTATAAAATTAACTTATTTCTCCATAAGGCGTCCATTTTGTCTTATTAATATTTCACTTTATAAACTATTTTTCCTCAACAGTAAATCGCCCAAGGAATAATAATAATATTTTATTTGGCAACAAATAGATTATTCCTTCAAGTGGACGCCAACTTTAGCCAATGCTAAAATAACACTAAGTATAAACCTTTTTAACGAGAATTTTCTCCAAAGGCGTCCAACCGTAAGTTATAAAATTAAACTGCATTTTGGCACCCCATTATAAAGGTAAAATATTTCACCGAATAGACTTAGGATAAAAATACTATTTCTCGTCTCCAAGTCGTCCAAGTCTAAATAAAATAAATATAAGGCTTAACCATTAAAATATACCTTTATTAATTAATGACAACTGCCAATGTTGAGATGAGGCCAAAGTATTGAACTGCATTGCTAAAAATAGCCATTTGAGATGGAACAAATGAACTTGCCAAAAATAGAACTGAATGTCTGGATCATCATGCCAAGCTTTTGCCATAAATAGCCTGTGCTGCACTGGCTCAACTCAAAACCCTAAAAATAGTGTCTCCAAACTCTGTTAGGTCACAAACCGGGAAGCAACTATCGCCTACTAAAAATAGCACTTACTAAAAATAACATACTACAAAAAATAGTAAGCGTGTCCAAATGCAATTTAACCACATATTGAGCAGTCGTCACAACTTACTAAAAATAGTAAGTCCGCAAAAGTCTTTAGATTCGTTTGCATGTCGCACCATTGTGAAGCTCTTAGAAAACCCAAAGAAATAAGCTGCTTCCGCTACGACTTACTAAATATAGTAAGTCTGTCAAACTCCATTGCGAGCTATGCATGTACCCTCATTGCGAAGCTTTTTGAAAACCCAAAAGGAATCCAGAATCGGAACTGGAAAATACAAATATGCAAGCCACCAAAAATGCCAAAGCATCCTCCTAGAAAATAGGAAACCCTAATTCCTGCCTCTAATTGACCAACGGGTCTCGGAATTGGCCAACGGCCCCAAAACCAACTAGAGCGATAAAGGGGGCATTACAGTGACTAATGTGTTTTCTACGTCTCTTGCATATATGCTGTGTCTTGTGTTTCTTCCATTTGTCTTATATGTCTTCCATTTGTCTTGTGTGTCTAACATTGATTGAGTTCCTAACTTGGTTGCTATATATTGCGGATTACGGTTGGTATTGAGAATACATTTCATTGTGATGTTTCCTTACCTGCTTTCTTGGAGTCCATGGTTGTCTTATTGAAATGCCTTTCATGTCTTATGGGTTGACGCAATGGCTGGTGTGTTTGCTCCATGACTTGCATATTTTCTCTATGATTTAGGTTCTTCTACGTGTGTGGCATGAATGCTACGTGTCTTGCGTCTCTTCGATATGTTTTTATGTGCTTCCTATTTTTATGCTTTGTGTTTTGTGTGTCTTCTATTTGTCTTGCATGTCTTCAACGTGTGTCTTATGATCCTATGTGTTTTGTGTGTATGCTTTGTGTCTGCTTCATATTACGAATGTTTGATAGGCCTCTTAGCCTTGGTTCTCTATACTTTACTTGACATGGAATCTTTGATTGTCTTACTTTAATGCCTATCATGTCTTATTTGTCTATCTCACGCGTGGTGTGTTTGGTCTGTGTCTTGCGTATTTTCTATGCGACTTATGTGTCTTCTACGTGTCTTGCATGTATGCTTTGTGTCTTGCGTGTCTTCAACGTGTTTCAAATGCATACATGTTTTGTATCTTGCGCATCAACCATGCGTGCTATGAACATCCTATGTGTATGCTCTGTGTCTTGCATGTCTTCAATGTGTATTATGTGTATCCTATATGTTTTGCGTCTATGTTTGCTTCTGCTCCATGGTATGAATGTTTGATAGGTTTCTTAGCCTTGCTGCTCTATGCTTTGCCTGACATGAAATGTTTGTTTGTCTTACTGAAATGCATTTCACGTCTGATATGTCTACCTGATGCCTCATGTGTTTGCTCCATGTCTTGCTTATTTTCTATGTGACTTATGTGTCTTCTGCGTGTGTTGTATGTATGCTTTGTTTCTTGTGTGTCTTGAATATATTTTATGTGCATCCTTTTTGTGTGCTTTGTATCTTGCGTGTCTTCCATTTGTCTTATGTGTCTTCAACGTGTTTTATGTGCATCCTATTTGTTTTGTTTGTATGCTTTTTGTGTGCTTTATGTTATAAATGTTTGAGAGGTGCCTCGTGTTGGCATTGTGTTGTCATTGATGACAACCGGTATGGGATGTCAACCGGTATGTTCCTCGGTATACAAGTTGGGGTTAACCGGTGAGTAAGTGTTGGAGACCGGTATGGAATATTAACCGGTGAGTAAGTATTGGAGATCGGTATGGAATGTCAACCGGTAAGTAATGTGTTGGCATTGTGTTGTTGTCAATCGGTAAGCATGTAACTGATAAGCTAGCAAGGTTGAACTAATGAAGAAAGTGCAAGCAATCGGTATGCAAGTTTGATGTCAACCAGCAGGACTCCCACCGGATGTAGATGCTGTCATCGAATGAAGAGAAGACTGACAAAAATTGTGTTGGCTCAAGAAAGCAAGGAAGAAAAATGGGAAGTATACCGTGTCATATGTTTGGTTGAAGATATATCTGCTCAATTTCAGTAAAGTCATATTAGTGCAATGCCGGAAGTAGAGTGAGCAACGTAATGTCAACCAGTTCCCACCAGTTGTTGGCTGGCAGTTGACAAAGATCCATTCCCACCGGGTGTTGGCAAATTGAGTGCAACTGTCTATCTACTCCTATCGGTTGGTGGCGATGCTTAGCTTATCTCACAACATGCATGGAATACATCATAACCCTCTGGGATAAGACAGTCAAAGAAGTTAAAGGCAAGTGGTTGAGGGCTTATATCGGATGACCAAAGTGAATCACGAGGAAGCCTCTGGTATATGAAACCAAAGATATGCACCGTATCAACAAGAGAAGGCAAGATGAGCTACCGAGACAGAAAAGGAAGGGTAAACATGTGATCAGATCTCTTTGAGCAGTGATCTATACATCGTTTTGTCAAGCAGAAGAAGGAAGCAACTGCATTTAATGTGTTCAATAGAAGCAAATTCGACTGACAAAGAGCAAGGCCGATAAACAGGTTGCAGTTTGCCAAGTTTAGTAAACGTGTATTGAAAGGATGAAAGATGGCAATGTTATTTGATTTGTTGCAGGCTGTCAATTCTAGAAATAAGATCAGATTTGATCTGATACGGATTAGGTTGGTGAAGAAAACCCTAAGGCGAGAAGTTTGAGTTTCTGTGTTGGCGGGAAAGCATTGGTATAAATATGCAGATTGAAGATCTAAGTTAATGATGAAGGAGGTCTGATGCTAGATGTCGGATGCCAGTGAAGAGTGCGAAACAATCTGAGTGTTTAAGTGTTGAACTTTGAAGAGACTGTGTGTGTTGGAGTAAGAACCGGTAAGGCACAGAGTAACCGGTAACTAGTTACACAGTCTGACAGTTCATCTAATCGGCAGAATCTGAACTGGTAAGTCAGCAGCAGTGAGCGAATGAGGCAGAGAGAGAGTGAGAAGATGTTAGGCGAGGCAGAGGTTGAGCAGAAGAGGAATCAGGAAGAGTGAACAAAACCATCAGTGATGAGAAGGAGAGAAACAAAGAAGAGTTAAACCGGCAGTGACTGAATCGGTAAGACTAAAGTAGAGAAGCAGTGAAGAGAGAAATCGACAGAGAGAATTGATTGGAGGTGTTACAAAATTAATTTGTAACAAGGTGCAAATTATTGTATTGCTTTGTTTTATTGTATTTCACTGAGTGGGTGCTCGGTGTAGGGGTTGGTGCTCATTGAGTTTGTGCTCATAATAGATTAGGGGTTGGTGCTCCTTGAGTTGGTGCTCATAATAGAATAGGGGTTGGTGCTCCTTTGGATTGGTGCCCATAAATCATTAGGGGTTGGTGCTCCTTGGGTTGGTGCCCTAAACATTGTAAACTGTTGTTTCATTGTGAGGCTGGATTGGAGCAGTAGACTCCAATAATATTTCTCACCGGGGTTTTTTCCACTTTGGGTTTTCCTCGTATATCCGGTGTTGTGAGATGTGTCTTTGCATGTGCTTGCTTTTTGATCTTTTCCTTTATCTCACTGGTATACTTCCTTAGTCTTGGAATTGCTTACCGGTACACATAGTCAGGATTAAAAGGCTTAAGGTTGTTGTATTCCACTGATTCACCCCCCTCTCAGTGGTATCTTGTGTTCTACACCTTAGCCTTGCTGCTCTATACTTTATGTAACTTGGAATCTTTGTTTGCGTTACCTAAATGCCTTACATGCTTTATGTGTCTACCTAATGCTTGGTGTGCTTGCTTTATGTCTTGTGTATTTTATATGTGACTAATGTCTCTTTTGCTTGTATGTATGCTTTGTGTCTTTCATGTCTTCCATTTGTCTTACGTCTTCGATTTGTCTTGCGTGTCTTTAACGTGTCTTGTGTGCATCCTATGTATTTTCCATGTATTGTGTGTGCTCCATGTTGTGAATGTTTGATAGCTTTCTTAGCCTTCTCTATAATATCCCTACTAAAATGGGGGTTAAATTTATGTCATAAATCGTATAGAGTGGTAGTAGTCGTTGATTAAAAGGTGTGTCATATATAGGTGACTCATTTTGAAGCTCTATTGAATCTATCTATGCTTTGAAAGAATCCAATGATCAAGCAATTAAGGTCTATATAGCCGATAAGCTTGAGGACACTTTCAAGCATGAATTTATCTTTTGCATTTGACATTAATAAAAAAATATAAGACTATTAATATTGTTGAATTCAAGTACGTAGAAATAAAAATATCCTCATTTGTAGATAGCATTTTTAAGAAAACGTAAGGAAAGTAATCTTATTCTATCAGGATATTATCACTATTTGAGGTATGATATAGAATTCTGTATCTTTTTATGATTTATAATTTTATAGTATAGAAAGCTGGTATTTATGCTAAGTGTGTTAAATTTTTGTTAAGGTATTATTGGTTGTTTGATGGTGGAACTCAGTTTAACCCGTCGTGTTTACATCATTCATATTTCTGTACTGTATTTGCTGAAGCTGCTGCATATGTGTCTTCTTGTATGTGTTTACTATATTTGTGTGTTTTTGTCTTGATTAAGTTGCTTATTGTGTTTCAAATATTCTTAAGGATTATGGTTGGTATTGAGACAACTTGCTGACTGGAATCTTTGTTTGTCTTACTTAAATTCCTTGCTTGTTGTTGTGCTCAATGCACACACATCCTGTTCAATAGGGGCCCCCCATGTTTGACATTTTGAATAAGATGCAATCTGGTTTTCTTTTTCAAATCGCCTCCAAAGCCTCTACAAATGCCCTCCAAATCTGAGATAAAACGCGAAATAGAGACATGTTTTGCAAATGATGAACAATGAAGTTGGACATTTTTTTTAGATCGCTCAAGGATAGTGTATCCTGCCTCCATTTTCCTCTCAAATCACTGAAAAATATCGCGATACAGCCAATACGTGAATCACGGGAAAGGGCTTGGGCATTTGCTTGTAAAATCCGAAATAAACCTTCGTAAATGCCTTCGAAATTGTCGGCAAAATTCCAAAGAAATCGACTAAGCCCTAAATCGCGCATTTCTTCTATGAAAAGCCGAGTTTGCAAAATAAAGAAAATCACACTATTCTAAACCTTGAGTTTCACAGCGCGAAGAGGGAAATAGAACATGAAGGTCGCACATTTTTGTTAAAAATCCTGAAATTCTCAAATCAAGGTGCGCTTCAAAAAAAGTTTGGCGATTTTGAGCCACACAAAATCACTCATTTTCCTTGAAATTCTCGACAAAAATGGCCGAGTTTTCATTAAGTCAAACACTACAATTAGAATGTCCGAGTTTTATTATGAGTGAATGGGCATTTAATCAAAAGATAAAAATCGCTCCATTTTAATAAAATGATCGAATGCTATACTCAGAAGGGGATGCTTGATAGTAAAGAGAAAGTTCGTTTGTTTTCAATGGAAATAAAACAAACAAAAAATTGCACATTTCAGGAAAATGACCGAATTTCTCAAGGGGCGTCTAAAACAAAGTTGGAAAATAAAAATAAAAATCACCCAAAACAAGCAAGATAGCCGAATTTCATGTGTAGCAAAGGGCGCGATTTAAGTGTAAAAGGTGTAAAAGCAATGTTCGCCTTTTTTTATATTAAAATGTCATATTTCACTAAGGGACCAAAATCGCACAAAAAGGCTGAATCGGCCACAATTTGTATTCGGCGAATTAAGT
Source organism: Cryptomeria japonica (assembly GCF_030272615.1). Lineage (NCBI taxonomy): Eukaryota > Viridiplantae > Streptophyta > Pinopsida > Cupressales > Cupressaceae > Cryptomeria > Cryptomeria japonica. Next base: position 789,342,049 of record NC_081407.1, read on the forward strand.
CTTCAAAGTTGCTTAATATCTTGCATTTTAATTTTGGAACCCTAATTTTGCAAAGGGGGAATTTATATTGTTTTAAAAAAGCGAACATTTTTTGTCTTCGCCAAACCAAAGCCCGACCTCACCTTGAAAATTTATTTTGTTAAATTAATGTATATAATTTTTCAAAACGATTAATTCAGGCCGAAATTGATTGTTCGTAGATCGACAACGTTGAGAAGATAGGATCACGATCGACACCGAGGAGCGAAAATGCAAAGCGCAAGATCAAAATGATGATCCCAGGCGTTGCCAATGAAGAATGCGCTGCAGAGTGTAAAACAAAGCATGTGGAAGCGTTCCACCACCTGAACCACAGAGTTGAGATCAACCTTCGAGACCGAAGACAAAGAACACTCGAAATGCTACAAAATTTGCATTCTCAGAAATGCACAGCTGGAATTGATTCCAGAAAATCAGTTACAAAACTGAATTGTTTAATGTAAGGAACTACTTGTGGGCCCCATCTAATGTATTCAAAATGAGGGGACACAGGTCAGTTATGCCCCAACTACCTGATTGACCAGATTAATGTCAAATAGAAGTCAGTAGTTGAGAATATAGTTGGCAGGACAGTGTTGTGAGGTATTCACACATCGCCCCATTGCAAATGGGGACCGCCACTTTTTTCTTGCTTCTTAGGTTGTGTTTGTGTCCTTAGCTATTAGCCTTTGCATTCAAAGGGTGCAAGTCCTAAAAAAATGACAAGGAGTCAAGTGAATAGCCCTGTGTAAAATATGAAATGAGTGACTCTATAAGGTTTGCATACCATGTTAGTTGAATTAAAACCCAAGTTAAGGAGTTCATTGAAATTGCCCACTTCCTGTCAAGTGATAGATGAGTGAATTTGCCTTGTGTCTTTTGCTTGAGAATTGGTGAACAAATGAGTTTGAGCATTTGAATGAAGTAATCATTTGTAATTCGCCTCATCTCTAAGTCTTCGTTAGGTTTTAACTTCATGACTTCGCTGTTTGAAGCAAACTTCAGGTTTCAGGGATTTGGAGCATACTTCGAGAGTTGAATAATTGGAGTGAACTTCATGAAGGAGGAGACTGGAGCGAATTTTGCCTTCAAGGCTTCCTGAGCGAGATGAAGAGAACGTCCACTTCATGAATTCCACATTTGAGCAAACCTCATATCAACTTCATGCTTGAGAGACTTGGAGCGAGATTCCTCATGTGGAAAATGGAAGGAGAGGAAATCAAGAGGCGCCCACCCCATGATCAGACACTCAAATGAGTTTCATAACTTCATGACTTGAGTAACTGAAGAGAAATTCTAACTTCATGAGTTGAGCCTCAGGAGCGAAGTTCATAACTTCATGAGTTTGGGTTTTGGAGCGAAGTTCATGATCTTACAAAGTGGAGCGAATTTGTAACTTCATGAGTTGGTGATCTCAAGCCAACTTCATGACTTCAGCAAGAGGAGCGAAGTCTCTTTTTTCATGACTTAAGCTTTTGGAGCGAAATTCCTACTTCAGCAGTTCAAGATTTGGAGCGAACTTCCTCAATGAGCACATGAGTAAACTTCACCTTCAAGCCTTCATGAGCGAAGTTGGAATAGAGGAGCGAAGTATGGTGGATAGCATTTTACCTTGAATGGATTCAACTTGAAGGTAACTTCATGACTCAGCGATTCCAAGCGAACTTCATGTTGGAGTGTCTTGGAACGAACTTCATGTTGGAGTGTCTTGGAGCGAACTTCACGTTGGAGTGTTTTGGAGCGAACTTCACGTTTCCACCTTTTGGAGCGAAGTTATTACTTCAAGAATTGAAGGATTGGAGCGAGGTTGATAACTTCATTACTTTACCTTTAGGAGCGAACTTTATGACTTCATCTATTGGAGCGAAGTTGAACTTCAGGTTTGAATCTTTTGGAGCGAACTTTAGGTTCAAGGTGTTTTGAGTGAAATTCACATATAAAACAACTTCATGACTCCATACTTTGGAGTGAGTTTAACAACTTCATGACTTGCCTTTTGAGAGCGATTTTGTAACTTCATGAGTTGGTGATCTCAAGCCAACTTCATGACTTCAGCAAGAGGAGCGAAGTCTCTTTTTTCATGACTTAAGCTTTTGGAGCGAAATTCCTACTTCAGCAGTTCAAGATTTGGAGCGAACTTCCTCAATGAGCACATGAGTAAACTTCACCTTCAAGCCTTCATGAGCGAAGTTGGAATAGAGGAGCGAAGTATGGTGGATAGCATTTTACCTTGAATGGATTCAACTTGAAGGTAACTTCATGACTCAGCGATTCCAAGCGAACTTCATGTTGGAGTGTCTTGGAGCGAACTTCATGTTGGAGTATCTTGGAGCGAACTTCACGTTGGAGTGTTTTGGAGCGAACTTCACGTTTCCACCTTTTGGAGCGAAGTTATTACTTCAAGAATTGAAGGATTGGAGCGAAGTTGATAACTTCATTACTTTGCCTTTAGGAGCGAACTTTATGACTTCATCTATTGGAGCGAAGTTGAACTTCAGGTTTGAATCTTTTGGAGCGAACTTTAGGTTCAAGGTGTTTTGAGTGAAATTCACATATAAAACAACTTCATGACTCCATACTTTCGAGTGAGTTTAACAACTTCATGACTCCATACTTTGGAGTGAGTTTAACAACTTCATGACTTGCCTTTTGAGAGCGATTTTTCAACTTCATGAGTAAAGGAATCAGAGCGAACTTCATGAATTGCCTCCTTGAAGCGAAGTTTGCAACTTCATGTTTAACGGATTAAGAGCAAATTTCATGTTTAGAGGGAATGGGGCGGATTTCACACAAGCACGATGAACTTCGTGAGTTTGAGATCATGAGCAAATTTCATAAGTTGGAGAGGGAGAACAAACTTGATAAGCAAGATGAGAGAAACAAACTTCATGTGCACCCCCTTTTGAGCGGATTTTGCAACTTTATGAGTTGTCACTTTTGAGCAGATTTTGCAACTTCATGAGTTGCCATTTTGGAGCGATTTTATAACTTCATGAGTTCAAGGTTTGAAGCGAACTTCATAAGTTCAAGGTTTGGAGCAAATTTTCTACGAGGGTAAATTTCATGACTTAGCAAATTGAAGCGAAATTCTTTACTTCATGTTTGAGCAAAATGGAGCGAACCACTAACAATGAACTTCATGAGTTCAAGAAGGAGAGCAAATCTCAACTTCATGAACTTCACAAGCTCAACATGCAAGAGTAAACTTCATAATTTGACCTACATGAGCAAACTTCACAATTTGATGGGTATGAGCGAAGTTCAAGGAAATGAAGAAGATTAAGGCGAGGGAAACTCAATGAACATCAAGGATGGAATATACTTCAAGAAGTCCTCTCCACGAGCAAAAAAAAGGAAACTTCAACTGTTGCTTCATGATGGCGAATCCTCTTTATATGCTTTAATTAAACCTATATATCAAGTGTATTTGATACTTGCCTGTTTGTTTTGCAAGAGATGAAAAAGGAAATAAGGGGATCAAACAAGAAGCATTCACTTGCACGAAGACATGATCTACAACATTAATGACATGAAGAAAGTCACAAGAGAAGGAATTCCGAAGGAGAGATACAAAGATGACATCAAAAGTTCATTCTAAGGCACTCGAGAAGATAGCTTCAGAAGAGTTAATCAAAGTTAGAAGATCATCGTCATCATTGAGCAACTGGTTAATGTTGAGTATCAATAGATATCTCTCAACATCCCTTCATGATGATGGATCAAATCAAACCTACAAAATGTGAGTTGAGGTGGAATCCTAATCATCGTCCTAGTCATTACTTCCACCAATCAGAGGAGGTCCACATCAGCATGTCTAGATGCAATGTACCTGACTCACCAGTGATGGCACAAACTTCGAGGCAGCTACCCCTGATATCTATTGGTCCACACTTACTGAATGTAATTTTCTCATTGGCTAAGGCGAGTTTGTTGTAACAAACCCTAATTAGGGTTTTCATTGTAAAATCTTGGCCATTAATGAAGATTCAATCCGGGTTATTCATTGTAAATGAGCTCTCTATAAAAGCTCACACTCTTCATTTGTAAAGGTTAATAGTGGGCTAATAGTCAATAGTTGGAGAATAGCTAATAGTTAGGAGAGAATAGAATAGCAATTAGAATAGAAGTAGATTAGGAGAGGGAAGAATTGTTGGTATGACTTGTAAATGAGATACTCTTTTCATTGAAGTTATGGTGAAATTTGTTATTTCAACAAGCGTCATGGTTCTACTTCTCAATTTATTTTCATGTTGATTAGATTGAATGGAAGAAGTTGTTGAATGTATTCATGTGGAATCCGCCTAGTCCATACCACTAGCCTCTTGCTGCTTGTAAGTGCGCCTTGTGTGGTCAACTGGAATGATATGAGCTTAACTTCGAATCGTTCTACACTCATTGCTTATGCATTAACTTGAATGCTGATCAATGTTTGATGGTATTGATTGGAACATCTTTGAAACGTTCTTAGAAGATTGCACGAGCTTGTGTCAAATAGTTCAAGTTGACGGCGAGACCTCGCTCGGTAGGATTCCATATAGTCATTCATCCATGTTCTTACATTGAAGGCCTTAGAATAGATTCTCTCAACCCTTCGTCTTTTGCCATTTTTTTTCAAACTCTAGCTAGTTAGGACAAAAAGCATCACCATATTGTAAGATCAGATGATCTAAGTTCTAGTAAATCAAGCATTCAGGCATTCGAATGTAAGTCCCCTTGTGATTCCAGCATAATCACATCAATCAACAGAGCTTATCCACATGTAGTGACCCTATATTCATGAACCTTGGAGTCGTCTCGAATAAACCTTAAGCTAATCTTCAGCATCCGAGAATATTTTGTTCAAGAGAGGATAAGATACTTTTTTGGTATTTTATTCTGTGTTCGCATGTGCGTAAAAAACACATCAACAAACAACTGAGAGTAACTAGGCATGCGTTAAAGCTGCCGAGTTTCTAGAAGGCATATCAAGGCCCTTGGATGCAATCAATCATAGCCTCTGGTTCAATTTGTAAAATACATAAAAGGCAGGATGCCTCTCATTGTAAAGGGTTAGATTGTAGGGAGAAAACATATAGCCAGTTAGATTTTAGGAGTTAGAAGTGAGATTTAGTTTTTAGATTAGGAGTAGCATAGAACTGCTGCAGAAATTGTTGTAATGGCAGCTGAATCAAATATATGAACATTGAAATATGGTGTTTGTTGTCTTTGTTTTCTTCTGTTTGCATGGTTTCCCTTCAGTTGGTTAGTTAGAGTTCAATGGTTTCAATGGCAAAATGTGGGGGGTATTTGATGCATTTCAGGTTCATACCATTGGGGGCCTGCTGATTGTAGGTCACCGTGCATAGTTGGTCTGAACCTTACCTGTGCTTAGTTCAATCGTATGTATTTGTTTTAGGCTGCGCTAGAATTGATTGCCTAGATGAGTATCTTCGGTTTGAAAATCCTTCACCCCCTTGGAGATTGCATTGTTCTTGTCGAGTTGTGAGGGTGTCTTTGAGGAAACAAGAATCGGTTTGTGAAATCTGTCTACCCGCAACACTAGTCATTCCTATCATTGCACCTAGGATCCCTAAACCCTTCTTTTTGCTTATAATTCCCAGTCCGAGAATCGCAGCATCGTTGGATGCAGACCAACTTGTTGTGAAGGTAACGCCCCTTGTGTTCCCAACAAAACACATCAAACCATTGAGCTATCCCATAGTCATGAAATGACATTTGGAACCTTGAGGTTGTCCCCTTTGCTCAACTAAAACAGCATTAGGGATTCCTTATTCAAGAGAGGATAGGATACTCAACAACATTCTATTCTGTGTTGACTAGAGAGAGTTGGTGATCCAACTTTAGCCACATCAACACATATCTTATGTGTCTACCTCATGCATGGCGTGTTTTCTTTATGTCTTGCATATTTTGTATGTGAATTATGTGTCTTCTACTTGTCTATTGTGTATGCTTTGTTTCTTCAATGTGTTTTATGTCCATCGTATGTGGATGTTTTGTGTTTTTGGTGTATTCCATTCATCTTGTGTGTCTTGAATGTGGTTTATATGCGTCCTATGTTTTTTGCATGTATGCTTTGTGTCTGGTTCATGTTTTGAATGTTTGATAGGTCGGTTAGCCTTGTTGATCTTGATGCAGGAGCACCAAAGTAGTTCAAACCGGCATTTGGATTTGATCCCAGTGAGACATTGATCTCGGTATTAGTCTGATATTGGTATGTTCTTACCGGTTGGTCTTACAGTGTATGAAGCGAAGATGAATCGGGTTGCAGGTGGTTCCCGTAACTTGCGGATCGTTGAGCGATGTTGTTTTGGGCCTTGTCCGATGTTTCCGTAGAACCGCATGAAGTTTTATGCATTTGAAGATGTTCTTGGTGATTTGGGCCGACATGTTATTGTTTACACGTTTCATCATGAACCGGTTGGTCTTTGGCCGACTTGATTGAGTTGTTATTACTTGCGGATGGTATAAAGGGAAAGTTTAGAGATTCATTTGGGAGGACAGAGGTCAGAGGAAGAAAAGATCGAGCGAAGATGTAGTTACCGGAGAGATTCTGGTCTGGGGGGACTTAAGTCTAGATGGACTGAGGTCCAGATCAGTACAGAACAATGCAGATTGTTACCGAAGGCTTATTTGTCGAGCAAAAGATATGCGGATCTTAGATTTGTGTTGTAAGGATTGTTTTGTAATCCTGGGCTGCGGTCCGGCATGTGTAGCCGCTGAAGGCATATGTAATTCATTAAATGGTCATAATGATTGATTTAACTGGTTACCGGTTCCATCGTGTGTTACTTCTATTGGTTAGAGTTGCTCTTTATTTGTTTACCGGTTAGATCTTGTGTTGTGTTACCGGTTGCTGGTATCTTGCATGGTGTTTTGTGTTACAGGCTGCAAGGCGGGGATGTCCTTCATTGGATCTCCCTACCTTGACTGCATCAGATCTATGCTTTACCTTGTGTATGTGCTCAAGCTCATAACCTTGCTAAAGTGGGGTTTAAATGTAATGTTGTAAATTGTATAAAGTGGGGGTAATTATTGAAGAAAATGTATGTCATATAAACAGGTGACTACATCTATGATTTCAAAGGTCAATTGAATCAATCCATGTTTCGAACACTCTAATGATCAAGGAATCAAAGTCTTTATTGCTGAGTGCCTGAGTAGAGTCTCAAGCATGATTTTAATTGTATTGAAAAAATGTTGATTTTTGTTGTGATTGTTTTGTTTAGCATTAACGCTTGCAAGATCTCATGAACACCTTGTTTGGAATCCAAGCGAGGGACTCACATAGGAGGTAAGCATTTTAAATTCAGTATTCATTTGTGTATTTTTTGTTTCCTCCCATGAGGTTACGCACTCTATAATTCATCATTACTGTTTTGGAGGGGGAACACGAACATGGGGTTTGACTTAGGCAAGCCCCTATACAATACAACCATTTTCCCCTTGTTTTTGTGTGCAGGCTCAGATTTGAGATATTTGATGACCGCAAGATACATATAGATGCAAATTGAGATAGTGTTTGTCGTCTCAAGTTCAAAGGAAAATTATAGGTCTTTGAGACCCAATGCCTCTGTCCTCCTAATTTCAACAGAAATTTACAGTGGCAGTTCTTAGACCTTTGGAAGTCATTCCTAGTTAAATATTCTACAACTTGCTATTCTAGGACTCAAGCGTCGAGCGCCCCTATCCAACCCAGTTTGGCTGTGTTTTCTATCATAGCTGCCCCTTTGTGTATCCTTAGCAATTTTGCGCTTCTGTTTTGCATTCAAGTTGTATAATAATTACACTTTGTAAATACAATGGTTTGCTAAAAAATGTTTTTTTTTCTCTAAATTTTTACTTGTTATATAATTTTCTTTTATACCAACTTTTGATTTACGAGGCAAGTTGCAAATTTCTCTCGTTCAGCATTTGCATTTGCACCATCTCTGCCAGCACATCTGTTCGTAGGAGGTAATGTGGCTCCATTTGACATCCTTTTCTACAAGTAGATCACATCATTTTGATTTTGTGTTTTATATTGAAATTCGTGAGATCTTATGTATTAGATTTTTATGCTTTTGTTGAACTTCTTTTGAATAAGGCAGCACATATTTTGACATTGCAGGTACAAAAGATAGATCTGTGGCTTTACATCTCATGTGATCATCCGCAATGTGTTTTCTCCACCACTTTATTTCTCTAGACTAGCTAGTACCTTGAAATTTTCCAAAAATATTCAATTTTTATATTTATAGTTTTGAGTTTATGTAAAGTAGAATAAACAATGTAGAACAACACAATTTAGCTTGTTTAATGGCTGACTATCATCATGATACTAATTGAAACATTGTATTGAGGTCCATTGACAACTAATTTTAATTAGACATTTCTTTTTGTTTTTTGATGGATGAACTTGCCCATAGGGGTTCATATCCTTTATATTTAAAGCCAAAAGGATTACATATACTGTTTGGCTGCTCCATACAAAGGCTTAAGAAAAAATACTGTAGGGTGGCTATTTGAAAGCCAAGCACATGCTCATTTTGAAATAGTCTTTGATCATACCCTTATAGTATAGTCTCCTTTGTTGAATTGGTATTAGAAATCCTCAGCTTTACCTAAAAGAACCAATCCACCCCTTGTGTAGGTGCAACTGTAGTGGCAGATTCGAAAAATTCAATTTCCTTTTTTTGCTTGTTGAATCATTATCATATCATTTTGTTCCATCGTCATGATCACAAATGGGACTTACGCATAGGAAGTGATAGGGGAAAGCAATGACTAGACCCATAGGCTAGTGTGAAAGCTAAGCCCAATCACAATATCATCCGATTTACCTTGCAGACTATAATGGTGCTGTTCTAGCACCTGTAACTGCAACATGTTTGTCAGCACATCACTTTAGAGGCCCCAATGTGGTTTCATTAGAGATGTTTTCCCATTGGTAGATCATATATTTCTATATCTTTTATCTTTATTTTCTGTTGTATAATGAAATTTATGAAATCTTATGTATCATATATTTGTACTTTAATCTAACTTACTTTTATAGTGGGGTGGTATCAATTGTGGTGCAGTTGGTATGAGAACTGGAGCTGGGGCTCAACTTGTTATGTGGTTATCCAAAGGTATTTTTCTAGTCCACTTTATTTACATAGAATAGCTTCCTTCATATGTAAATATGCATCAAGTTCAAAGTGTGTTAGCATATTATCGACTTTTTGTATCATGAAATCGCAAAACTAAATATATGTTCAGATTCAGGAATATGGCCTGCAGAGTTATATGCACAAATTAGTGAGAGTTTCATATTGAGCTGGGGTTGAACTTGTAGTGTGGTTATCCATTGGTATTTTTCTAGTCTACTATATTTCCATAGAATAGCTTGCTTTATATGTAAATATGCATCAAGTTCAAATTGTATTAGCATATGGTTTACTTTATTTGTATGATGAAATAATAAAACTAAATATATCTGTTATTCAGATTCAAGAATATGGCATGCAGAGTTATACAGGCAAATTAGTGCGAGTTTCATATTGAACATAGAAGGAAGCAAGTATGGTAAATTTGAATTTGACGAAGATTGATATATATAAATGCTATTTAGTATCAACAATAACATGTAAGGATTTTAGGTATGTACAAAGAAAAATATTACCTTTTGCATTTGAGATTCTTTTGAAAACATAAGAAAAATAATGTTAGTCTTTTAGGATACTGTTGACGTGCTGGAATCGCATTGCTGCAAACTCCATACGGCCAACACAGAATAGAATAACCAGCTGAGTATCCTATCCTCTCTTGAGATAAGGAAATCCCTAGTGCTGCATTTTTACGTTTGATCAAAGGGGATAACCCCAAGGTTTCGTTTGTCAGGTCTTGACTGCGGGATTTCTCAGTGGTTTGATGTGTTTATGCTGGAAAGTTGGAAACACAAGGGGGACTTACGGTGAGATGGGTGATTGATAGATTAGTTCCCTGGAATCTTTATGATCTTTCTTATCAAATGATTTCGGTTGAGTTGATATTGTTTTCAATGGGACTGCGGGTTCTCTTGATAAAAAAAGGGAAAAAAGGAGGGAAGGATATGGAGAGAGAGATACATGAAACGTAAATTCTAACTAAGATAGCAGATTCAACAAACAGACGAACACCTCCAAATAACTAGACTAAGCATCACTAGCTACTTAAGCACAATGTCCGCATAAATCTAGTGCAATCTTCAAAGGAAAATAGGATTTTCATGTTATCAACTACAACATTGGAACTTTTACATTCATAGTGAGTATTCAATAACCGAACTAAGCATGAAAGGTTCAGATTAATCATGCAGAGAGAAAGGCAATCAACCGTTCCCCAACAGTGTGAACTGTGAGGATTCTATCGAACGTTTGCTTGAAAATGCTATATGAAGGAAATAAACATAACTGAAAAATTTCTAAATTAGTGAAGACGGAGACCATGCACTCACAAGGAAATTTGGAAACAGTCTTAACTTTGCATTAAATCCTGTAAATTTCGCCAGAGCTTTTGCAACAATTCAAGAACTTCTAAAATGAGGGAAACCAATCCCCTTTAAATAGGCTCCAAAATTGGATGAATGGCCCAAATCTAATCTAAACAAGTGGCCCAGATTCATCCATTAACATGGCTGCCCATACCCATAAATGGGAGGCAAATATCAGCAACCACCCCAAAGGGAGCAATAACTACCTAAAAAAAAGGTAATTACAACATATCCAAAATAATCCAAAAAGGTGCACACATAAAGTTTTACATTTTTGTTGACTTGGAAGTCAAATATGACCTTTTGGTGCAAAAGTGCACTTTCCAAAATTTTGAGGAAAAAACACTTTTTAGGAAATCACTTTCTCTTTTCTAGCTCTAGATTCTTCAGTGACGAACTCGACTTCTTCGTGCAAATATTCTCCCCAGATATCCCGATCAGCTGCACGTTCTACCCAAACGTAGTCCTGAAATCTCAAGCATAACTTGAATAATTCGGTTGTTGGCGGCATAGGTGGATTAAACATTTTGTAACTGATACCTTGTAGGAGGCCATCTAAATTCTCCAGTTCCTCTCTCCAGTATGACTTGTGATTTTCAAAATATGATATGTCTGCTTGAAGCTCAGAAGAAAAATCTAGATCCCCTATGGAGTATGTGATTTTGGGAATGAGTCGGTCCTCCAACTGCGGCTGTACCTCACTATCCTCCATACTATTTTTCCAACCCGGAACCATGGACTTGAGGATCCTCTCACCAAAGTCTTTTACGTTTGATAGAGTGTCATTGCACTTATCATGCATTTTATTGATACTATCCCTCATGTCGTCCTTCATGCTGAGAGTCCAATACCAGTCTTTGAAGGTATTGATACTATGAGGATTCAAAATAGCATCAACAACAGGGAATCTGAGAACAGGTCCAGCATAAAGCCGGAACAAGGGGCAAAGTTTTTGCCATCGCCTCATGAATATTATAGCATTCTTTCTTTAGTTTACACATTCTGATAACAATAGCTTGCCTATGGAGGGCTATTTTGCACAGATCCCTGAAGATTTGCTCCCCTCTCTCTTTAATGCCCTGCATCCATTCCTTAACGGCCTTTGCGGTATGCCGCACTCCTTCAAATTCTGTTGTGGTCCTTTGCGCCAATGCCGTAGGGGGAATATGGGATTTGGAAGCATTGTGTAATTGCGTCAGGAGCTGATTGATGTATCCCTCGGCCTGCTCAGCACGAGCCCAATACATGTTCTTTTCGGCTGTTATCTCTTTAAGCTGCCTGAGTATATTTTGCACCGAATCTTTGAATTCTTCTTTTTCTTGCTCCTTAGTGGCTCGTCCAATGGGGACAGTTGTGATGCTATAATCCGCTAGTGTAATCTGATCTGCTGGCTTGTCTACAGGCGGGGCGGCGATGTGAGGAGTGCGGTTCCTTTGATCATCCTTAGTCATTCTAGAATATGCCTTAGGCTTTTTCTTCCCCTTAGCTTTAGCTTGGTATATGCGCGAGAGGATGTCCTCCAGATCAATAGGTGGTTTGGTGGCGGCCTTGCGCTGGGCTCTGGCAATCATCCATTCTTGAGGTACTGTCTGGGTTGATGATATGGTTAAGTCTGCATTCTATTCTTTGATGTTTTCAGCCGACTCATCACAGATTCGCAGCTGTTCTGCTATCGGAGGGGTGGAAGAGGTGCCAAGTTCCTTGCTTGCAGCTGAATTTTCTGCCACTTCACTGAACAACTATCTGGTATCTTGATGTGATGGTTGTTCTTCGGTCCTTTCGAGCTCACGAGTCTCCTCTGCCCTTTGCTCTCCTTCAACGGTAGAGTCATCTTTGGTTGTATTATGGAGCAGCAACTCATGGCGACTTTGTTGCGTGGGTTGATCCACTTCGATCCCTTGAATGGATGGAATCTCTCCTTCCTCTATTTGGTTACCCGGTTGGGTTGATTCAATGGCTCTTAGCTCAGCTTCTAGCATGTTGGGCGCGGGAGGATCATCAGTTCCAAACGTATCAATGTCACTTTGAGAAGGCGGGGCAGGTATATAATCTAATTCCACTACATCGTCGGACGAACTGGGGTCTTTTGACGATGAAGTGACCTCTGGCCTCCTTATAGGAATCTTCTCCCTTCTTGTTCTCTTGGACGTCCGAGTCCCTCTGCAAGCCTTAGCCTTCTTTCTCTTCTCAGGTTTCTCAATTTCTTCTCTGGGTGCATTGGACGTTTCTTCATCTTTGGAATACTGAGAATCGAGGCTGCCCATTAGGTGGTAAGTGAACTGGACTCCTTCGTGAATTAGCCTCTCAATCTGCTGATGTAACCATTGGTCTATATATCTTGCTGGGGCTGCCATGACTGCCTCAAAATCAGTGATCGGGTCTTGGGACCAATGAACGCCTGTCAAAAGATGCCTTACTGCCTCAAATTCCCGGACCTGTAGGCAATTTCCTGAATCTGTGAGTTGATCTAGGACCCGGCGGTATTCTAAGAGCCGCATTTGCTGCACACTCAGCTTAGAATATTCACGTCTCCGGACCTCGTAGTCATCAGAGCAATTTTTCCAATAGTCTTCAACTGATTCCTTTGCTCTGTACCGCCTGCCATAGGCTCTCTTCGCCAGATTATCGTGATCGAAATATTTTCTCGGAAAATGCTCTTGTAGGCCATAAAAGGCCAACTCTACGAGGGATTCCTCTGCTAGGGTGGGGGTCTTCAGATGGACATCCTGGTTGCCTAAAATCATGGGAAATGCGAATCCAGCATGCTTGCTTTCTCTGAGTAAGATGCCGGCCGGACGTGATTGACTTGCGACCTCCATAAGAACTACTTTGTCGGTTGGGTACCGTGGAAGGCGGAGAGGGGCACCATCAAAGCCCGCTATTCGGATATAGGAGAACCTTGGGAACTGGATGAACTAGGCTCCGTACCTCTGTACTAGAATAGTAGCTTGCTTTGAGAGACTTATGTGTAATCCCCCCTGCATTAGCCTGACCAGGCGCATTGTGAAGGCGTCATTGACCCGCTCATATTGGCCAACTGCATAAGCTGGCTGGTGTTTTCTCTCTGAGCTATATCTTGGTAATGCAGCTGCGGGTAACAATCATAGACCTTTACCTGACCAGGGTCATTCCCGATTTCACCTTTCATTATCAAACCTAGTAGCGGCTAGTTCTTGGCGAACATGTAGACCAAATAAGAGGTAATAGTGAAGTATTTCTTTGTTTCAAGCTTTATCAGCTGAGTGTGGATGTTGTCGCTTATGATCTGGGCCCAGTCAAACTTAGACTTCCCAGCGAAGACTTGCTCTGTGAAATAAAACATCCACTCTTCAAAGTAGCTGGATTTAATAAGTCCCATGACTCGGCCGATTAATGTGACCATATCCCCATGCTCATTATGAAAATCACTTCTGGGGGTCTTTTTCACAATTCTGGCGCTTGGAAGCCTTCTCCTTGTACCACTCTTCATTGATCAGTGTTTTGCATTTGGCTAGATTCATATCATATGCCCCCTTTGCTTCATCTATAGTCGTGGCCGTGGGGTTGTTTGGGAAGGGAATATCGAATACGTTGCCAATGGCCTCATGAGTGAAGTTGGCGAGAGTCATATTCTCGAGGAGCACCAATCTGGACCATAGCTAATAATGCCGGGCAACCTCTTCCACTAACTCATAGTTTTGTATTGCTAGAGGAAATCCCGCCGCCTGGGTGATACCACTTTCCACCATCTGTCTAGGCTTGCCATATGCGTTAGGGGAGAATACCCGATTTCTGAAGTCTTGGATGTCGATATGGCCTAGGTCGGTATCATCGATATTTTCCCAGACGCTCTGAACTTTTGACTCGCTCAATCCTCCTCTTTGATACTGATACTTCATCCTTTCAACTTTACGTGGGATATCCGATTTGGATGCTCGCGATGTCTCGGCTGTAGCGGGCGTCTTTGATGATTCTACCGCTGATTTAGGCATTTATCTTGCACAGCTGGAGGCGGATTATGAGGCGATATAAAAGAAGTAAGGCAGGTTAGATAGAAAATACTCTAGCATTCAAGGATTAATTCAAAATTTAGATTGGACATGGAGCGACATTTCTAGCTAAAAGCTTGATTGATTTAAACCAAAGTATTCATGAAGATTTTGATCGCGAATTTACACTTACACTTTCTGGATTAATTTTCAACAGGGACAAAGCTTGAAAAATTCTCCTAAGTTTGAAAATGCAATTTCTGGTTAAATCTTAGGAGCAGATTCTAATTTTGACTGCTTTGCAAAACGTTTTATAAGTGGAAAAAGATGCGAATTTCGAAAATTTAAGCATTTTAATCAGATTTCGCACACACCTATTTGATTTATAAGCATTTCAGATGATCAAGAGAGACAAAGCGTACTTACTTGATGAGAGTGGATGGCGAGAAATTGCCCGACTTGCTGCGCAAAGACGAATGGACGACTCTGCAAATTTTGGAATTTCAACGGTTATCCTTTAATTCAAATTTTCGTGGTTGTTGGATGGAAAAGAATTTGTCATTTTTAAGCGGTTTTTACCTTGGGCAATTGGTAATCTGAACTTGATTATTGGAATGGTTTGTGTCAGCGTTTTATCTTGAATGTGAATTGCACGAAATTGGCTCTGTCTCCCT
The DNA here is from genome assembly GCF_030272615.1 of Cryptomeria japonica. Lineage (NCBI taxonomy): Eukaryota > Viridiplantae > Streptophyta > Pinopsida > Cupressales > Cupressaceae > Cryptomeria > Cryptomeria japonica. Next base: position 789,357,204 of record NC_081407.1, read on the forward strand.
TTAACCCTTACGCAATCCCTCTCTTACGCAAACTTCGGCCGTATGGAGGGGTCTTACCAATTTCGGAGCATATGGGATTTTGCCAGACCTTGTCTTTGCTTCTTCGCGGCTATTCTCTAGCTCGCGATTTTGGCAGAATGGAGGGTTTTACAATCTAAATTGTGTTTTCCTTGATGAAATGCTTAAGCGCTATCACACAAACTTTGGACCTTAGCGATTTTCGGGGGGAATGGAGAATTTTATCAACTTCGAATTCTTTATACTTGGCCTACGCGCTGTGGCTTTGGGCTTTATGGCGTATTTCGGACCTTGGAGAGGTTCTGCAAACTTTGGAGATTTCGACGCCCTTTGCGAACTTATTCAAATTTCGGACTTTCAACGCCCTTCGCACTTTCAGAGCTTTCACGCCTTTCGGTGGATTGGAGTAGTTTGGAGTTTTTAACGCGTTTGCGATTTCGGAGCTATGGGGGAGTTTCGCAAACTGAAAGGTAATTTCGGATCCTAAGGGACCCTTTGGAATTTAAAGAATTTCGGAGTTTTTGCGATTTGGTGACTTAAAGGCATTTTCGGACCATGCATCGCCTTTGGAATTTTGCAATTTTAACGTTTTTGTTAACTAAGGCGTTTTCGGACCATCTGCATATTTTTGCAAATTTGGAAGAATTTTGGACCTTAAGCCCCTTTTTGCAAATTTCGAAGAATTTCGGACCTTAAGGCATATTTTGCAATTTTATCATATTTTCGAATTTCGGCCCCAGGGTCCGAAATTAGGTGACTTAAGTGAATTTCGGACCATTTGGGGTCTTTTGCAAACTGAAGGTAATTTCGGACCTTAGGCGCATTTTGTTATCTTTCGAATTTTTTGCGAGTTTAACCCCAGGGTCCAAAATTCGCCCCCCTGGGCGATTATGGCAATCTTTTTAACCTCTTGAAGTTTTAAAATTTTGTCCTCTGGGTCCGAAATTCGGCCCATAAGGCAATTTTGGCAACTTAAGTGAAACTTTGGACCTCGGACCAGTTTTCGCCAGATTCTACAAATTTCGGATTTTGGAGGTTTTGGAATTTTAAGGCATTTTCGGACCCTTGGCCCATTTTGACGATCTTAACAAATTTTGAAATTTCTCTCAATTTGGCCTGAAAGTCCAAAATTTTACTCCTAGAGCGATTTTGACGATTTAAACTTTCTCCTCAAGAAGCACGAGCTTGGGCATTTGGGCAAGTTTGTCAACCTTGGCATTTTGGCCAGGAAATTCGCTCCTTCACCAGCAGGCGAAAATCATCCTTCATTCAAATCCCGTAAACTCCGCAAAGCCAAACCTTATGCAATCTATCTCATAGCTCTTGTGCGAAAAATGACAACTTTGGATCCTCGTGCGACCTTCAGATGCACTGCTTTTTGCTTGGCGGGCTTCGCCAATTTCTATCACCTTACGCATATCCAAGGCGATTTCACAATTTTGAACAAACTCTTGGCATCCGTGCCCAAGGGCTAGACTAGCCTGATGGAGTTATCGACTCTTTTCTTTCAACATCATCACTTCATGGACCAGTCGCGGACTCGCTCGAAAGGACGCGAGATGCTCTCGCGAAACTTAACAGGGCGAGGATGAAAGGCTCAAAAACAAGAAGGGGGACCCTGTCGGCGACAGGGAGCGTGTGCAACGCACAACAGATACTAATATTGTTGAATTCAAATATGTACAAATAAAAATATTATCTTTTGCACACAACATTTCTTAGAAAACATAAGGAAAAGAATAAGATTTTTAACACTGTTTGAGGTATTATACAAAATTATTTATCATTTTGGCTTTCATATCATAGACAATTGGTATTTATGGTAAATTTGTTTAATTTTCTTTAAGGTGTCTTTGTTTGATTGATGTTGCGACTTAAGTTAGAATTTTGCTGTCCACAGTTATTTATTGTAGCAGATTTGTTGATAGAAAATGGATTTTCCTCATTTTTGTATGTGTTACTGTACAAGTGTGTTATTATTACCGGTATGAAAACTGGTCTGCAGTAGTGATTAAATCTGCTAAAAATTGGATCTTTAAGTATTTAAAAAATCCGACTCTCTAGAATGCCATGAGTTTTTTTCATCGACATAATTTCGGTTATAAATAGAGATTTTAGCTTACGGCTTTGTGATTAGTGTTGGTTATAGACAATAAACAAGACGTGGTGATACTTTAAACATAAAAAAAAGGGAGACACTTAGAGATGAAATACAAACATAAACAAATCAAAAGCGGGGAATACATTGAACTGTAAATGTGTTTTTTTCTTTAGAGCTGAGTAACATGGTGACCAATATTGTGCCTTGCAAAGGATTTAAATAGGAATGTCTCTAAGGGTGGGAGATAATCAAATCATATAAATTCAAGAGAAGGTCAAATCATGAGATTCTAGCTAGTAGAGATAATATAAGAATAGAGTTTTGTGTCTCTGAATAGTTAGATTAGGACAAAAATTTAGCAAGTATGACAAAATTGATCATGAGGTCAAAATCTCTGCAATGTTTAGGGAAGATACAAAATTTTTGCAAGAAACTGATGTGGCCTTACACAAGGCTAGGCAAAACACCATTCAAGCATAAGTAACTTTGGAGGTTTCATGATGTCTCCAATAGACTAAACCCTAGCAATGCACTGCAGAGATGATGCTGTTTTTATTAAGGTCTTATGGGTTATTACATTCATTCCTATGGGAAAGTTGAAATGGATAACACTTTGTCAGTTTAAAATACAATGGAAAATACCTGATACTGATCAAATTTGACTTGTCGACTCACGATAGCCTTAGAAAGTGATTGATGTTTGTCAAACCTGACTTGAACAAATAAGGTACCAAGGAATTTGCAAGGTAAATCTTTGGCATGGAGTTGGAGTAAAAAAGTGTACATTAGAATTTGGAATCGTTGTTTACCATTTTTTTGAACAAGCTACATTTTTAACACAGTAAAAATGAAATACTTTCGTTGATGCTTGAGAGTTTTTGAGGAAAATTGGATTCGTTGATTAGCACTAACGTGTTTTTTAAAGCACATGTTCTTAAAAACTTGTTGGAAGCAAAGTTGGTTACCTCAAGGAGAACAATCTAGTGAGGAAGATGAATTGAGGCTTTGGTGGTGAATGAATAACCCAACATAATACAACTTGTTGGGCAATGGTACATATGAGTACCAGCTTGATCACCTAGTATGACGTGGCTTGCTAGTTTGTGATGAATTTGTTGTTAGTCTATGGATGACCTAGCATAACACAACTCGGTAGCTAGTAGAATCCATAGACTCATTTTGGCATCCATGGTCATCTAGCATAAATCAACTTGCCAGACGCATGGGAGCATTTGTAATGTGCACGACCCCTAGTGACAAATTAAGCTAATGCTAGAGTCATTGACCCGTCGTGTGTTTGCATCAATGATATTTCTGCATCATATTTGTTCGAGCTTTTTCATTAGTGTGTGTTGTATGTGTTTATTATATGTATATGTTTTTGTCTTGATTACGTTTCTTAACGTGTTTGCTCTATTTTGGAGATAACGATTGGTATTGAGAATACTTTTCATAGTGATGTATCCTTACCTCCTTTCTTGGAATCTTTGTCTGTCCTACTGAAATGCCTTTCGTGTCTTATGTGTCCACCTAATGCCTGATGTGTTTGCTCCATGTGTTGCATATTTTCTATGTGACTTATGTTCTTTTATGTGTCTAGCATTGATGCTTTGCGTCTTGTGTGTCTTCGATATGTTTTATGTGCTTCATATGTGTATGCTTTGTCTCTTGTGTGTCTTCCATTTGTCTTGCATGTCTTCAACACGTCTTATGTGTATCCTATGTGTATTGCATGTATGTTTTGTTTCTTCTTCATATTATGAATGTTTGATAGGTGTCTTGGCATTGCTGCTCTATACTTTACTTGACATGGAATCTTTGTTTGTCTTACATAAATGCCTTTCATGTCTTATTTATCTATCTCATGCTTGGTGTGTTTGGTCTATGTCTTGCGTATTTTTTATGCGACTTATGTGTCTTCTACTTGTCTTGCATGTATGGTTTGTGTCTTGCGTGTGTTGAATGTCTTTTATGTGCATCCTATGTGTATGCTTTGTATGTTCCGTGTCTTCTATTTGTTTTGCGTGTCTTGAACATGCCTTGTGTGTTTGCTTCATGTTATGAATGTTTGATAGGTGTCTTGGCCGTGATGCTCTATACTTTATGTAATATCCCTTGGCTAATCTGACCCTGTTTCGCTTATTGAACCCCAAGGAATATTGTCAAACACTTGGCATACAATGTTTGAAGCCGCTGTAGTGAATTCTTTATTTGTCTTCTTTGGGTTTGTAGGCTGCAAATGAAGTTATGGAAAACTTCTAACATTGCAAAGTTGTTATAGAAATGATATGCTAGCTGTTTTAGAGCTTACACACACATGAAATGACTGAAATAAACTAGTACAGCTAGTAGACATTAAGACAAACACTTGTCATGCATCCCAAAGTACACCTACAGCCATTAGGCATTTAAACAAACAGTTGGCATGAAGGCTAAGTGGCTGATCAATGTTGAATGTCACCTGGAATATCAATCGACTCCAATCTGTAGGTGATGAAGGCGGCTACAGGGGTTTGCAAAATGTAGAAGAAGTAGCCAAAGACTCCTTATTCAATCTTCATCATAAATTTGAACAAACATCTCCAATTTGGTCTCCACAAAGACCACAAAATTGGCAAGGTACTGTAGCGTTTACTGTTCACCGGTACTGTAGTGTTTACTATTCACGGGTATTGTAGTGATTTACTATTCACGGGTATTGTAGCGCACTGTTCATGCGCACAGTTCACACACACTGTTCACGACACTGTAGCAGCAAATAAACCCTCTGTATGATGTTCTCAGTCTGCCATATACATATGCCCTCAGCTATGCCAATAAATCTGAAAATAAATCCCCAATCAGCACAATGTCAACTTTTGGATGAAGCCAACCCTAGGAGCAACTTCAGATGAATATCTCACACCCTCAGATTGTTGATGCAATTAAGTCTTCACGTTCTCCAATGCCGATACTCTGGACAAGCTGCAGAAACCCCAACTTCTTCTCCAAAGCCAAGAGACAAGTCTTCTCATCAAAAATAACAATGATCAATCCCCCTTCTCTTCTTTTCAAAAGCCTTATATATATTTCCCATGAAGGTTCGATTTTCTCCAATAAGGCATTAAATCAATTAATGATATTAAATGACATTTAATGATATAATATTTTCACTTTGTCATTTAATATTTCACCTTCGTAAAAGAGCCACACTTAATTAATTAAATGGTCCCCTTTAATGATACTTGGACCCTTCCTTAAGTTATAATATAAAATTATATTATAACTTCATAATATAAGCTCAAAACATTAATGTTTATTTAACCTAAATAAACATTAATAACTCCATTAATACTCAACATTTTTGAATGCCGTCTGAACTGGGAGCTGACATGATGAAGCTGCATATGATCATACCCCTTTACTAAAAATAGAAGGGGTCCATCTCTAACATCTCAACTTTCTATAAATAATAAGTATAGCAAATGAAGTCCAAATGATACCAAATGAAAGCCAGATCGAAACACATTGAACTCTGGAGACGATACAAGCCTCGGAAGACCCTCTATCCATAATCATTAGCCTACGAGGGTCAGAATGATAGGGTTATCACCCAAAAAACCATGTCTGCTAAAATGGGGACAATCCTGAAATTGCTTGTCCCCAAGCAATATCGACTGCAAAGAAACTCCTCCACCTGGATCCCAAATGAAGACCTGTGTAATGTCCCTGGTATTACCAACCAACTCTTGTAATGCCCACACCAAGGGCACAACTAACAAGACCTACCAAACTAAATCAACCTCAACAGCAAGTGTCACAAGAACATGAACATCAAGTGGAAGCAATTCTGAAAACTGACAATGTTTGCTTCCCAAAACAGGGAACATTAACCGGAACTCGAATGCACACAAAGGATCCCTCAACATACTCGCTAGTGTCCCACATAGTATACCTGGATTCCAAATCCAGGGTAGAAATCTGCCATGTAAACCTCCCTCAGACTTTCGTTGCTCAACACTGATCGCCACTTCACCATGTGAGATGTGGTGAAGCCAACCCATGAGACCTATCCAAACTGCAACACTAACTCTGCCATCACCTGGATTCCAGTGCAATCTATACACACATCCATCTGTACTGTGAAGATAGGAGTACCTGGAAACATCTGCTACGCAACATCTCTCCACAACCTCTGCTAAACCCTCTTTGATGTGATATCCAACTAAACCATCATGCCCATTGTCACCATAGTCTCTCTGAAGCCATGTATCCAAAGATAGCCTATGTGTCATAGGAGTAACAATCTCCACGGGATACACATCAACATGATGGGAAATTGAACACTGCTCGAGCAAGTAGCCACCAACAATCAATTGAGTCGAGTACTTGCAACTGCTAGTTCCATCTACTGAAAATGGTAACTCTCCATCCCACAATGGATGGTATAATCCTGAAGCCAATCCACATCGATGCATCATCAAGTCCTCCACGTGTGGATCAAAAGAAAAGTGATGAGCACTCCTCACTGTGTAGTTGCGATAAAACGCTCCAACCTTGGTCAAGGGCTCATCTCTAACAATACTGGAATCATGAGATGGCTCCAATCTCTGACCCCGAACAGTTGATTGGGTAGGGGCTTTAGTAACCCTCTCTGCAAACCCAATCACAAAATCTCTATTAGGAAGCATTGTAGTCAAAATATCAATAATTACTCCCATACCACGCCTGATGGCGAGAGAACCTCGGATGAGAGTATCCTTGGTGGCTCCAAACGGACCTTCTTGAAACTCAGGACTCTCAAGAAGGTACTCAATAAATGAATCTGTGTAGTAAAAACAATATAAGGTTGAGTCAACCTTATCCTCTAAGACCTGCAGCTGATCACTCTGACTCTGAGAAACAACAAGCTGGCGTCCATGGGATGAAGTAACAGATTTGCTTCCAAGAGAGGGAAACAAATCTACATGAGAGCCATACTCCCAACTAGATGACACTATGCGAGTTCCATGTGAAGTGGATGGCGTAATGTCGCGTACTAACACACAACTCTCCGGAGAGTCCACCACTGCCACACAAGAGCTATCAACAATCTGACCTGTATCATTTGTCATAGCACTAACCTCGGGAGAACCTGATGCAACAAGTGGTTCTCTGCTACTCTCAACCCAAATACTCATCTCTACTTTCTATAAATAATAAGTATAGCAAATGAAGTCCAAATGATACCAAATGAAAGCCAGATCGAAACACACTGAACTCTGGAGATGATACATGCCTCGGAAGACCCTCTATCCATACTTACTAGCCTACGAGGGTCAGAATGATAGGCTAATCACCCAAAAAACCATGTCTTCTAAAATGGGGACATTACACTTTAGCTGACTTGGAATTTTTGTTTGTCTTATTTAAATGTCTTTCATGTCTTATGCGTCTACCTCTTTCCTCTTGTGTTTGCTACCTGCTTATGTGCATCCTATGTGTCTTGCATGCATGTTTTGTGTCTTGCATGTCTTCCATTTGTCTTACGTGTCTTCAATGTGTCTTATGCGCATCCTATATGTTTTCGTTTATGCTTTGCATTTGCTTCATGGTATGCATGTTTGATAGTTTCCTTGGCCTTGTTGCTCTATACTTTACCTGGCATGGAATCTTTGTTTGTCTTACTTATGTGCATTTCACGTCTTATTTGTTTACTTGATGCCTTGTGTGTTTGTTCCATGTCTTGCTTATTTTCTAAGTGACTTATTTGTGTTGTACGTGTCTTTCATGTATGCTTTGTTCCTTGTGTGTTTTCAATGTATTTTATGCGCATCCTATGTGTATGCCTTTTGTCTTGCGTGTCTTCCATTTGTGTTACGTCTCTTCAATGTGTCTTATGTGCATCCTATGTGCTTTGTGTGTACGCTTTGATTGTGCTTCATGTAATGAATGTTTGAGAGGTGCCTTTTCCTTGCTGCTCTATACTTTACCAAACAGGAAACTTTGTTTGTCTTACCTAAATGCATTTCATAGTTTATTTGTGTACTTGATGCCTGGTGTGTTTGCTCCATGTATTTCCTATTTCATATGTGACTAATGTGTTTTCTACGTGTCTTGCATGTATGCTTTGTGTCTTGCGTGTCTTCCATTCATCTTACATGTGTTCCATTTGTCTTGTGTTTCTAACATTGATTAAGTTCCTAATGTGGTTGCTATATATTGCGGGTAATGGTTGGTATTGAGAATACTTATCATTACGATGTCTCCTTATCTGCTTTCTTGGAATCTTTGGTTGTCTTACTGAAATGCCTTTCATGTCTTATGTGTCGACATAATGCCTGGTGTGTTTGCTCCATGTCCCGCATATTTTCTCTGTGACTTCGATTCTTCTACGTGTCTGGCATGAATGCTTTGTGTCATACATGTATTGGATGTGTTTTGTGTGCTTCCTATTTTTATGCTTTGTGTTTTGTGTGTCTTTCATTTTTCTTGCATGTCTTCAATGTGTCTGTTGTGTGCATCCTATGTGTTTTGCGTGGATGCTTTGTGTTTGCTTCATATTACAAATGTTTGATAGACGTCTTAGCCTTGCTGCTCTATACTTTACTTGACATGGAATGTTTGATTGTCTTACTTAAGCGCCTTTCATGTTTTATTTGTCTAGCTCATGCCTGGTGTCTTTGGTGTGTGTCTTGCATATTTTCTACGCGACTTATGTGTATTCTATGTGTGTTCCATGTATTCTTTTTGTCTTGCGTGTCTTCAATTTGTTTTATATGCATCCTATGTGTATGGTTTTTATCTTGGATGTCTTCAATGTATTTTATTTGTTTTGCGTGTATGCTGTGTGTTTCATTCATGTTATGAATATTTGATAGGTGCCTTCGCCTTGCTGCTCTATACATTACCTTACTTGGAATCTTTTGTTGTGTTACTTAAATGTTTTTCATGTCTTATGCGTCTACCTCTTTCTTGGTGTGTCTGCTCCGTGCTTATGTGCGTCCTATGTGTCTTTCATACATGTTTTGTGTCCTGCATGTCCTCAATTTGTTTTGTGTACATCCTATGTGTATGCTTTGTGTCTTGCGTTTCTTCCATTTGTCTTGTGTGTCTTCAATGTTTCTTATACGTATCCTATATGTTTTGTTTGTATGCCTTGCATATGCTTCATGGTATGCATGTTTGATAGGTTCCTTAGCCTTGCTGCTCTATATGTTAATTGACATGGAATCTTTGTTTGTCTTACTTAAATGCATTTAACGTCTTATTTTCTACCTGATGCGTTGTGTGTTCACTCCATGTCTTGCTTATTTTGTATGTGATTTATGTGTCTTGTACGTGTCTTTTATGAACGCTTTGTTTATTGTGTGTCTGCTATGTATTTTATGTGCATCCTATGTGTATGCTTTGTGTCTTACATGTCATTCATTTCTCTTACGTGTTTTGAACCTATCTTATGTGCATCCTATGTGTTTTGTGCATATGTTTTGTTTGTGCTTCATGTTTTTTATTAAGAGAAAAACAGGTTTGAGGGTGACCCAAAACCCCATACAACAGGTTTTGAAGGGACTCGAAACCCTCAGATTTTTACCAGAATCTGGAACCTACAATGAGACTTTTTCGAAAAAGATAGGCAAATAAAATCAGTAGACTACAATAACAAATCTGGCTAGTGCCAGCCAAAAGGCAACACAACCACAAGCAGAAATAAGCGAGCCAATCTAAAAGAAAATCATTAAAAAACTTGTTTGCAACACAACCTAAGCCTTCTGAGATCAATAGACTCCCTCAACCAAACATCAGGGATTTCCGGGTTCGCCAACCCATATACAGAAAATTCGGGCAGCAAAAGGCTAGCTTGACCCTTAACCAAAAACTAACACACTCTAAGCTAGGCCCTTCAAAACTGTCAGCATCCAGCCATACATAAGCAAGGGGGTTTTGAAAGGCTCCCCTAACCTTTGATTTGGGTTTTAAAATGGCTCCCAAAACCACCAAGAAACAGTCAATAGTCCCAAAGTGACAGATCACACCTTTAACAACAAAACACGCATCCACCTCAATAGGATAGTGACCCACTTTCATAGGGGCTGAAAAGAGGGAAATCATCCATAGAGAGATCCAATCTGGTAGCCACAAACGAAAATCCACCGACCAAAAGAAGGCACAGTGAAGCTTTGCTGGACAACTGGGTTTTGGAGAGGCACCCACAACCTCAATAGGGGAAAGAGAAAGAAAAGAAGAAAGACGACCATCCTCTGTTCTCCTGCAGAAACAAACAGGGCATCAACATCCCTTCGCCAGTCCAAACCATCAGCATCATAACTGGCCACTTGACCAAAAAACCCGTTAACCACCCAATCACCATGCAACCACTCCACCTCAATAGGAGGGCACAACACCTCAAGAGGAGAACCATGGGAGCAAGCAGTAAGAGAACAAACTCTCAGAAAGAAACCAGCAGGGGAAGCATCGAGGGTGCACACAAAAGAGACAGGTCCACCGCAAGTGTAAAACTCCATCTCCAAAGGAATAACTCCCACCTCAATAGGGGGAAAAAGGTCCATCAGAAGGAGAAGCCACACCATCCGCAAACCAAGATCCAAACAGGCTCTGTCAAACAAAACCGCCTCAGAAAAGGAACATCCAACTCTAACCACGAAGAATATCTTCATCTCTATAGGAGATAAAACCAACATTAAAGGCATAGAGAGCGAAAAAGGATGCCAAGAAGCCACTGAAACCATAGGCATATCCACCCGAAACCAATCCACCTCCATAGGAAAGGATAACAACTCAATAAGAGAAGCAGGGGTAAATATCCAGGAGAGGACAGGGACAGAGAGGCGAAACAAAGGACCCACGAAGGGCACAAAACACACAAGAGAAGCCCCATCCCAGCAGACACGAGATGGAGAAAAGGCTGCCCAACGCATGGAAACAAGGGCTCTGAACCACCACACACACAAGAGCACAAACCCAAACACCTGCCCCAGCAAGGAGTCGGGGAAGCCAAACCTCCAAAGAAACAGATCTAGACCAAGGCAAGGTGGCCAGATCCACATCTACTAGAAGAAGGATGACAACGCCCCCAGCCAAGGTGCCCATACGAGAAGGATCATCCTCATCGTCATCCAAGTCCTCTGCATCTGCAACAGAGGTCTAAACCCTAGCATCAGGGCAGCTCTTGCTCCCGCTCATGTTTTTTGAGAATAACAGAAACAAGAACGTTGTTAGTGATGGGGTCACTGCTTCCAAGATAGTGCTTCATGTTATGAATGTTTGAGAGGTGCCTTTTCCTTGCCGTTCTATACTTTACCAAACCTGCAATCTTTATTTGTCTTACCTGAATGCCTTTCATGGCTTATTTGTCTACCTTATTTTGCTCCATGTATATCCTATTTCATATGTGACTAATGTGTTTTCTACGTGTGTTGCATGTATGCTTCATGTCTTGGATGTTTTCCATTCGTGTTACATGTCTTCCATTTGTCTTGTGTGTCTAACATTGATTAAGTTCCTAATGTGGTTGCTATATATTGCGGATTAGGGTTGGTATTGAGAATACTTTTCATTGTGATGTCTACTTACTTGCTTTCTTGGAATCTTTGGTTGTCTTCCTGAAATGCCTTTCATGTCTTATGTGTCGACCTAATGCCTAGTTTTTTTGCTCCATGTCTTGCATATTTTTCCTGTGACTCAGGTTCTTCTATGTGTGTGGCATGAATGCTTTTTGTCTTGCGTGTATTCGATGTGTTTTATGGGCTTCCTATTTGTATGCTTTGTGTTTTGAGTGTCTTCCATTTGTCTTGCATGTCTTCAATGTGTGTGTTATGTACATCCTATGTGTTTTGATTGTATGCTTTGTGTCCGCTTCATATTACGAATGTTTGATAAACGTTTAGGCCTCGCTGCTCTATACTCTACTCAACATGGAATGTTTGATTGTTTTACTTGAATGCTTTTCATGTCTGATTTGCGTATGTCATGCCTGGTTTGTTTGGTCTGTTTGTTGCATAGTTTCTATGCGACTTATGTGTCTTCTATGTGTCTTGAATGAATGTTTTGTGTCTTGCTCGTCTTCAATGTGTTTTATGTGCATCCTATGTTAATGCTTTTTATCTTATGTGTCTTCAACTTGTTTTATGTTTTTTGCGTGTAGGCTGTGTGTTTGCTTCATGTTATGAATGTTCAATAGGTGCCTTAGCCTTGCTGCTCTATACATTACCTAACTTGGAATCTTTGTTTGTCTTACTTAAATGTCTTTCATGTCTTATGCATCTACCTCATTGCTGGTGTGTCTGCTCCCTAATTATGTGCATCCTATGTCTTTCATACATGTTTTGTGTGTTGCGTGTCTTCAATGTGTTTTATGTGCATTCTATGTGTATGCCTTGTGTCTTGCATGTCTTCCATTTGTCTTGCGTGTCTTCAATGTGTCTTATGTGCATCGTATATGTTTTGCATGTATGCTTTGCATATGCTTCATGGTATGCATGGTTGATAGTTTCCTTAGCCGTGCTGCTCTATACTTTACCTGACATGGAATCTTTGTTTGTCTTACTTAAATGCATTTCATGTCTTATTTGTCTACCTGATGCATTGTGTGTTCGCTCCTTGTCTTCCTTATTTTCTATGTGACTTATGTATCTTGTACATGGCTTGCATGTATGCTTTGTTTGTTTTGTGTCTTCAATGTATTTTATGTGCATCCTATGTGTATGCTTTGTGTCCTTCGTGTCTTCCATTTGTCTTACGTGTCTTCAACGTTTCTTGTGTGCATCCTATATGTTTTGGGTGTATGATTTGCTTGTGCTTCATGTTATGAATGTTTGAGGGGTGCCTTTTCCTTGCTGCGCTATACTTTACGTGCTTGAAATCTTTGTTTGTCTTACCTAGATGCCTTTCATGGCTTATATGTCTTCCTCATGCCTGGTGTGTTTGCTCCATGTATTGCCTATTTCATATGTTAATAATGTGTTTTCTACGTGTCTTGCACGTATTCTTTGTGTCTTGCGTGTGTTCCATTTGTCTCACATGTCTTCCATTTTTCTTGTGTGTCTAACATTGATTAAGTTCCTAATATTGTCGCTATATATCCGATTGGTATTGAGAATACTTTTCATTGTGATGTCTCCTTACTTGCTTTCATCTAATCTTTGGTTGTCTCACTTAAATGCCTTTCATGTCTTATGTGTAGACCTAATGGCTGGTGTGTTTGCTCCATGTCTTGCATATTTTCTCTGTGACTTAGGTTCTTCTACGTGTGTCGCATGAATGCTTTGTGTCTTGCGTGTCTTCGATGTGTTTTATGTCCTTCCTATTTGTATGCTTTGTGTTTTTTGTGTCTTCCATTTGTCTTGCATGTCTTCAACATGTCTTATGTATATCCTATGTGGTTTGGATGTATGCTTTGTATCAGCTTCATATTACAAATGTTTGATTGGCCTCTTAGCCTTGCTTCTGTATTCTTTACTTGACATGGAACCTTTGATTGTCTTATTTAAATGCCTTTCATGTCTTATTTGTCTATCTCATGCTTGTTTTGTTTGGTCTGTGTCTTGCGTATTTTCTATGCGATGCATGTGTCTTCTAGGTGACTTGCATGTATGCTTTGTATCTTGCGTGTTTTCATTGTGTTTTATATGCATGCTATGTGTATGCTTTTTATCTTGCGTGTCTTCAATGTACTTTGTGTTTTTAGTGTATGTTGTGTGTTTGCTTCATCTTATGAATGTTCGATACTATGTGCCTTCCATACATCTTTTTTATCTTGCGTGTCTTCCATGCGTGTTATGTGCATCCTATGTGTATGCTCCGTGTCTTCAATTTCTCTTGTGTGCATTCTATATGTTTTGCATCTATGCTTTGGTTCTGCTCCATGGTATGAAGGTTCTGCCACACAAAAAATGAGCTTATGTGTATGCTCCGTGTCTTCAATTTGGTTCTGCCACACAAAAAATGAGCTTTATTGAATACACAAAACTGATACAATGCTCAATACTTTTACACAACTAATAGCTTCTACACACCATCAACATGGATAACCACATATAAATATAGACTCTCTCTTGAGAGCTTCACCCTCTGGAAGCATAAACAACAACCCCTCTTTTAAAGAGAAAACAAGGCTCAAAATATCTCCAAGTCAGAGGTAGACGAAGAGTTGACATGCAATATCCTGGATGGCAGTTACAATATATGTCGTTGCACCAGGTACACAAAAGTTGACGAAGATTATCAAAGAAATGGTTACACATTCACCTCTATTTGAAGCATTGAAAGAAACTGCATAATTCAATATAGATGAATATCTTCCGCAGCTACAAAACATTAACACTCCCTCTTAGTAAAGAAGATATCATTAACAGATATTCACGTCATGACAAACAACAAAATTTAATCACGGATTTTCTCAACGTGATAAGCATCATGGATTCACTCAACATGATGTTCACCATGGCTACTCCCATAGGTGAGATAAGACAAACTCTCATCACGAAGTCACTCAACGTGATGTTTTCATGGAGTCTCTCAACATGACTTCCACCATGGCTACTCCCAGAGGGTGGATCCACCATAGCTACTCCTAGAGGGTGGAACAAGGGATTTCACCTCAAACTTCTCTCGTAGAGAAGAACTCATTAACAAGGAATTTCACCTCGAACTTCTCTCGCAGAGAAGAACTCATTAACAAAATTTTCATAATGATGTGGCTCCCTTTGAAACTGAAATGTCAGGCTCACTTTGAAGCTGAAATGTCAAGCTCCCTCTAAAGCTGAAATGTTAGGATTCCTCTAAAGCTGAAGCATCAAGCTCCGTCTGAAGCTGAAATCAATCTTCTGACCTCTTCATCGTGTTGGTGTCTGTTTTATCATTTACCAAACATTAGAATAAGATACCTGAAGGTATTCTATCCTCTCCTGAAAAATCACTATTGATTCCAAGATCTATATGTGCGAACAAGCGAGTTTAGTGGGATAGCTACTTGGGTAGTGTTTGCTGAAAATTTCAAGGGGGACTTACATTAACAAGTGCCTTTCAAGCTTCTGGACTTAGATAGATTTATCAATTTTAGGCTCTTTCTTTTTTTTTTTGGATTTTCGAGATTTAGACTTTTAAAAAAGGGAAAAAGGGATAGGGTTTCTGAAAGCTGATCTAATCCTACGAATTCCGGAGACAGTATTAAATGGGTGTTCTCAGGAAACCACACTTTGCTTCGCCACACTGAGGACAACTACACAAAGCGGGTGTAGTATTCCCACTTATTTTTTCGGTTTTCCAGCACAACAAATATTACAATGCAACCGTTAAAGTTAGGAAATATAATGCCAATGCTACTGAAAAGCGACCCTTCTTTCTGATCACCAAGAACCCAATGTGGGAAGGTGGAGCATACGGTGATAAAGGGTTCGTTAGCTCACTAATCTGCTGGAAATTACAATGCAAATTCAATACTGGGCGGCAAGCCAACCTCTTCCACTTTTCAACGAGATGAAGAACAATAACTTGGCGGTAAACCAACCAAGGTAACAAGAGCATAACAAAACCAAATCACTCTACCGCTTATGCAGCGGGAGGACGTTTAAATAAAACTATCACTCAATCGCATATTTCAGCAGGAGGACAATATCACTCAACCACTTGCTCAGTGGGAGGAGAAAGCTGAATTACAAAACATACAGGCGGCTAAGCCATTCTCTTCCACTTGTTCAGCGGGAAATGCAACATAGAATGAATTGGTCAGTACTACTAAAGCAATTCTTACAAAGATAGAGATGTGAAAGAAGATAGAATGAAGTACATATCTCAAGAATTCAATAACACATTCTCACCATAAACACTAGCTGTTTTGAAATCAAATACAATGAAAACACAGATGCAACCATTCCAAAACCCACTAAAATGCTTGTAACTCTCTCAAAACTGAATGGAATCGTGCCAAAACAAATGCAAATGAAGCGTATGACATAAACAATCAAATCAATACCTTAAAACTACGACTGGAGAGCAACAATTGCGATGCGTGCAATGCAAAGCAATTTTGGAAATGGCGTTTTGGCTGAATAGTTTGATTTGCAGCTGTAAATTGGAGAGTTTTCCAAATACCACACCAATGTAGGAGAATTATTGTCTCTCCGTCCAACGAGCCCTCACCCAGAATGATGCACTCAACACGCAGATAGCTACGAGCAAAATACACTTCCAGCCAACACACACTAGCAACACCAAAAAAACCAGCAGCACACAAATCTTCACCAGCACAGCCAAAAATCACCAAATAGCTCACAACTTCGAACCACAGCTAGGAGTGATGTCTCACACTTGAAACCGGAAGGGAAGATCTAGGAGGTATTCACCCTCGACGAAGTCTGGAGTCATTCTGACAGCATAACGATATATTTTCTTTGGATACCAAAATGAGAGCCCAAGTCACTTATTTATAACTTTTTGCCAACCAAATTCAAATTCGAATGCACTCCAAATACGCCCAAACCAAATGCCATTCCATTTCCTCCACATTTAGCATTGCATTCCATTTCATTTCCTTGCACAAGTTTGCCCAATTGACATTCACCCAAAATCGCCCTTTTTAAAAAGTATGTGTCATAAAATAAAGTTTAAAGTGGGCGCCCAACTATGACTTCCAAATAAAAAATATTACTAAGGCAATATACTTAGAAAATTGCCCCATTTGCCTTGAGTTATAATTTACTCATTAATACCATGACGACCCCCTTGAAGTCATATGCAAATTTCGCCCAAATAGTCTTAGGATAAAATTAATATTTTCTCCCTTCCTAAGTCGTCCACCCATAAAATAATCAAATATTAATACCTGATGCATAAAGTATTAATATATTAAAATACCTTCTCAAATATTAATTATTACCAAATTGAGCCGGAGACTGAAGTGCTGGAAATCACCAAAACTGAACTGAGTTGGGGCTCTGAACTGAACTACCAAAAATAGTCATCTGAGCTGAGCTGCAGAATCCTTGTCGAGAATAGCACCTAAAAATGCTGGAAGACCAACTGCTCAAACTGACCTGCCTGAAATAGCCATCTGAATAGGCCAGCTGACATCCTGGAAAAAATAGAACTGCTAAAAATAGTACTTACTATAATAGTACCTGTTTCCAAAGTGATTTTAACCACATTCTGAGCAGCCATCGCACTTATTAAAAATAGTAAGTTAGGAAAAAGTCACCCGATGTAGATGCATGTCGAACAATCCTGAAGCTCTCTGAAAACCCAGAAGGAATCTAGAATCCAAATTGTCAAACTCCCACATATACCCGCTCAAAACACCAAAGAATCCTCCTAGAAAATAGGAAACCCTAATTCTCTTTTCCAAATAGCCTATGGGTCTTTGGAATAGGCCAATGGACCACTGAATGCACATCACTGAGAAGGGGACATTACAATTTGCCCTTCCAAAAATTGCTTATCCTCAAGCAATGCCACCACAACTCTAGAAAATTTTAAACTGATCCACACCCAAGCAAGTATGAGGCCAGGGTCCCATATCCGTCTCAAGTAGAACCCACCACGCCGACGCTGCGCCATTCTAATCACAGCAGTGAAAACATCACGCCAAAACTGCATTAACCTCCCTTGTAACTCCAAAATGTTACCATCCATGATACTCAAATTGAAAATCCTTGAAGGACTAAAATCAGTATCATGCAGCATCTCGTGCCCGCAAGACTCTAAGTAATCAACATCCACCGTGCCACTGTTGTAATATCCCCTAATAATTTCTAAGTCGAAGTCACATTAATTCTTTTATATTAGTTTCCAATTCACTAATATAAATTAATTAATTAATAAATGTTTATTGTAATATTAATTATTTTATATTAATCACTCGTCTCTTAATATAAATTAATTAATAAAAGCTTAAACTATTCGATGGTTTATGATTAGTTCTAAATAAAGAGAATTGGCTCGATTCAGTTCGGGAACCACCTCCTGAATGGATTTAAGGAGGAGGAGATTTGGCAAATGGAGGGAGGAAAAGAAGATTGGTTATCTGTGTGATAGGATACATATTGAATTAAATTTCCTTTCGTTGGTTATTAACTGACCTATTGGACGTAAGTTTTGGAGTGGAACCGTGTTTTATAGAAGCAATGGAGTGACTAAATGGCGTGAGTCCTAGACCTGTATACGGACGCGTGTGTTTCCTTATGCACGAGACAGGAATAAGACCACCAGACGCTAAGCAGGTGAAAGACAACACTCAAACTCATTCTTTCTTCCGTGGCCCAGTAACTCGATATTGGGTTGTAGTGTATGGTCTGTTACTGCCGTAATGGGAGATCAGAGTCCTCACGAAGCGGAAATTGAAGGGTTACTGAATATGTAGCACATCGTGATGGTATCGTGTCCCAGACCGGTTCGTGTAAATTGATTTTCCAGTGGAATTAAGTTTGTGGTGAATCATTTGCTGTTGTGGATGTCTCTTTCTACATTGTCTTTCGGTGAATATATGAAGACTCTTTGGGTGGCACACTACAACGAGTTTGGCATCAACAGTCACTGCTTAACTATCAGGGGCATCATGAAAGAAATTCTTTAACCCATTTCTTGGTGAAATATTTAATCATTTGATATCCACTTCCTTGAATAATGATTGTTTTGTTCTCTGTTGATAAATGCTATGCTTATCAATAAGTATGAAAGTAGAATTGAGACTGTGCGTATTAAACAATAATACTGTTAAACGATATTCATTGGTATGCCAATAATCCACTGGCTGTGTTGAATAATACATTTTTGTTTTAACCTGGACATATATCTATTTGCAATCAGTTCTTAGTTAAGGAATTTTACAACTGTCTATCACAAGCTTGGGCAATAGAAAATAAGGTCTACTCAACTCATGGTGAAACTCCACAACACATCTCCATATGGTATCTAACATAGCCACGACTATCAATGTGACATCTCCAACTCTTCTTGCAAAGAGGAAAGCAGTCCTTTGCAAGAGCTCAACAAACTCATACTCATATCTGCACATGAATCTACTAGGCCTCAATTGAATTATTCTGATACAACCATGGAGATTTCTGAAAACTCTTACAGTTCCCACTCCAAGCACCTCAAAAAAGTGAACCAAAGAAAGCAAAGGTTCGCTGTCCTAACCATAAGAAGAAGAAAGGGCATAAGGATAACCTCTAGTTAGAGCTTGAACACTTCCCATACACGGATACTGATTGCCCCAATTCACCATACCTCTCACTTGAGACCACAAACCCGTCCTGCCAGGTGACTGTAAAGTCTGAAAAAGAGTACACTAGTAGCCCACCAAGTCTGAAATGATTGTCTTGAGATCTGATTTTAGGAAAATCAACATCCAAGAAGATGAACAACTGCTGCAACACAAGAAATCGTTGTCCAAAACAACACATCTGCTCATGTCCAAGGTTGGAAACCACCTCCAAGCAAACTCCAGTTGAAAACCATCACTTGCATGACCAAATAAATTGTACCAACTCCCCTGAGTGAGAGCAAACCATAAAGTGAAGTGGTTAATCTGCAACCAATCAGCAAGCCCAAATCCAAAAATCTGATCCATTCTTTTCCAAAGAAAATGCCCGAGTATGCATTTGATCAATGCTCCAATTTTGAAACAGTTTCTCATGGTTGCAATTTGCACCTAGATCCTAGACTCTACAATGTGATCCACCCTCATCACTGAAGTCAAAAGAAGTTCCCACATCAAACTTGAAAAGTGGATTAACAAATGTCCAATCAGCATCTGTATCAAACAACGGATTATCAACCTGCTGATTACTATCAGAGTCATGTTCCACCCAAACATTATTTTGCTCCAAAATCACTTTTTCTGATCTTTGGGGGACAAAGAGCAAGATCATACTCCTCCTGAATGCAATCAAGCTCCTCCATTACCCGATTGATCTCCTTCGCCATTTCTCTATTCTCTTGGTCTCTTAAATGTTTGAAATCAGCAAATTGATATTCTATCTACATTACAACCAACAAAGTATTTTCTAACATGTCCTTTGTTGACTCAAGCTCAAGAGTAAGCTCTTCACGTTTCCTCTCTTTTCCTTGTAAAGCACTAAGGACCTTCTTTGCAGATTCGATGGCATAATCACGATATGCGATCAATTGTATGCACTCTAATTTCAATGTCTCCAAAGAGTCTTTGATGAGTTGTAGTTTGGGGAGAGCAACTTCATCCTTAACTCCCTTCTGTCTCTCTTCAATTTGAGCCTTCCAATAGAGTTCTTCTATCAAACTATGTGTATGGTCAAACCCAGATAGAACTCACACCTCATTCTCAAAGGACCTCATGACTTTATCCTTCCACTCGTGAACATTTAAAGGTGGTGTACTGGTGTTGACGTGTCTGGAATCGCATTGCTGCAAACTCCATACAGCCAACACAAAATAGAATAAACCAGCTGAGTATCCTATCCTCTCTTGAGATAAGGAAATCCCTAGTGCTGTTTTCTACGTTTGATCAAAGGGGATAACCTTAAGGTTTCGTTTGTCAGGTCTTGACTGCGGGATTTCTCAGTGGTTTGATGTTTTTATGCTGGAAACACAAGGGGGACTTACGGTAAGATAGGTGATTGATAGATGAGTTCCCTGGAATCTTTATGATCTTTCTTATCAAATGATTTCAGTTGAGTTGATACTGTTTTCAATGGGACTTCGGATTCTCTTGATAAAAAAAAAGGAAAAAACAAGGGAAGGATAGGGAGAGAGAGATACATGAAATACAAATCTTAACTAAGATAGCAGATTCATTAAACAGACAGACACCTCCAAATAACTAGACTAAGCATCACCAGCTACTTAAGCACAATGTTCGCATAAATCTAGTGCAATCTTCAAAGGAAAATAAGATTTTCATGTTATCAAATACAACATTAGAACTTTTACATTCATAGTGAGTATTCAATAACCGAACTAAGCATGAAAGGTTCAGATTAACCATGCAGAGAGAAAGGCAATCAACCATTCCGAAGTTTATTTTAAAATTCGCCAAAAATGTTATAAGGTCCGAAAATCACTTAAAGTCCTCATTTTCGGACCTTGGGGCGAAAATGTAAAAAAAAAACATGAAATCTTGCAAAAGGACCCTCTAGGTACGCAATTCGCCTTAAGTCCTCATTTTCGGACCATGGGGCGAAAATTTGAAAAATATGAAAAGCGTCGAAAGTTGCAAAAAGCTCCTCCAGGTCCGAAGTTGGCTTTATAACCCCAAATTCGGACCCTTGCTCCGAAATTTCAAAGTGCATCGATTTTGCATAATACGTCTTTTGGTCCGAAATTCACATTAAATCCTCAAAATCAGACCCTGGAGCCGAAATTGAAAGGCGATGAAATTAGCGAAAACATCCAATAATCTTGAGATTTGCAAAATCATTCCCTAGGTCCGAAATTTCGATAAATACAAAACGCTGAGAACTTTGAAGTTTGTCTCAAAATTGCGAAATACACTTCAAAATGCCCAAAGCTCCAGTAGGTTAAAATCACGAACTCTCCAAATCACAGAAGGTGTTAAAGCTCCGAAGTTTGAAGGGGCGAAAGCATGCGAATATAGGCGTTTAGGTCTTGAGTTTTGAAAATTCGCAAAGCATGCTAAGTGCTCCGAAAGTCTCTAGTTCGAAAAACCCCAAGACCTCTGAAATTCGCCAAAGGGTTGGAAATCTCCAAGCTTGCAAGAGACGTTGAAGCTCCGAATTTTGCCCTTTCATAAAAGCCAAAATTAAATTTCGAAGGGCCTCCGCATTCGCCAAAAGGTCTGAAGTTGAAAGGTGAAATCATTTGAAGTTTTAAAGTCCTCCACTTCTCCGAAATCGCTGCGCACAGGCCCAGATTTGGAAATTCAAAATTTGTAAAACCCCCTCAATGCTGCTGCATTTCATGCAAAGGAGACCACGTTAGATTTGAAAGGGAGACAGAGCCAATTTTGCATAAATCGCATTCAAGGTAAAGCGCTGCATTAACTTTTCCAGATCATTCAAATTCAGATTGCCAATTACCTAGGGTAAAAACAAACCATTTAAAATGATAAATTCTCCTTCGTCCAACAACCGCGAAAAATTTAAAATCAAGAAGATAACCGTTGGAATTCGAAACTTTGCAGAATCGTCCATTCGTCTTCACACGGCAAAGTCGGGCAATCTCTTGCCATCCACGCTCATCAGGTGGGTACGCTTTGTCTCGTATGATCATCTAAAATACTTATAAATCGAATAGACAAATGCATGAAATTTGATCAAAATGCTTGAATTTTTGAAATCTGCATCTCTTTCGCTTGTAAAACGTTGTTCAAAGTAGTCAAAATTTAGAATTCACTCCTAAGGTTTAACCAGAAATTGCATTTTCAAACTTAGGAGAACTTTTCATGCTTTGTCTCTGTTGAAAATTAATTCAAAATCCAGAAAGCGTTAAGTATAAATTCGCAATAAAAAATCTTCATGAATGCTGTGGTTAAAATTGATCAAGCCCTTTTAGCTAGAAATGTCGCTCCATGTCCAATCTAAATTTTAAATTAATCCTGGCATGCTGGAGTATTTTCTATCTAACCCACCTTACTTCTTTTGTATCACCTCGTAATCCGCATCTGACTGTGCAGGATAAATGCTTAAATTGGCGGTAGAATCATCAAAAACACCCGCTGTAGCCGAGACATCGCGAACATCCAAATCAAATATCCCACGCAAGGTAGAAAGGATGAAATATCAATATCAGAGGGGAGGATTGAGGGAGTCAAAAGTGCAGAGCATTTGGGACAATGTCGGTGATACCAACCTTGGCCATATTGACATTCAAGACTTCAGGAATCGGGTCTTCTCACCTAACGTATATGGCAAGCCTAGACAGATGGTGGAAAGTGGCATCGCCCAAGCAGCACGATTTCCTCCAGCAGTACAAAACTATGAGCTAGTGGTAGAGGCTGCTCGACATTATGAGCCAAATTCCAGATTGGTGCTCCTCGAGAACATGACCATTGCTAACTTCACTCTCGAGGCCATTGGCGATGCATTTGACATCCCCTTTCGAAACAGTCCCACAGCTACAACCATAGATGAAGCACAAGGGGCATATGATATGAATTCGGTCCGATGCAAAGCACTGATCAACGAATAATGGTACAAAGAGAAGAGGCTTTTGAGTGCCAGAATTGGGAAGAAGACCCCATGAAGTGATTTTCATAATGAGCATGGGGATATGATCACACATTACTCAGCCGAGTCATGGGACTTCCTAAGTCCAACTACTTTGAAGAGTGGATGTTCTATTTTACAGAGCAGGTCTTCGCTGGGAAGTCTAAGTTTGACTGGGCCCAGATCATAAGCGATAACATCCACACTCAGCTGATTGAGCTCGAAACGAAGAAGTACTTCACCATGACCTCTTATTTGGTCTATATGTTCGCCAAGAACCAGCCGCTGCCAGGATTGATAATGAAAGGTGAAATCGGGAATGGGCCTGGTCAGGTGAAGGTCTATGATTGTTACCCGCAACTGCACTACCAAGATATAGCTCAGAGGGAAAAGAGCAGCCCAGCTTATGTAGTTTGCCAGTATGAGCGCGTCAATGACGCCTTCACAATGCGCTTGGTCAGGCTAATGCAGGGAGGATTACACATAAGGCTCTCAGAGAAAGCTACTACTCTAGTACAGAGCTATGGAGCCTGGTTCATTCTGTTCCCAAGGTTCTCCTACATCCGAATAGCTGGCTTTGATGGTGCCCCTCTCCGACTTCCACGGTACCCAACCGACAAAGTAATTCTTATGGAGGTTGTAAGGCAGTCACGCCCGACCGACATCTTACTCTGAAAAAGCAAGCAGGCTGGATTCACATTCCCCATGATCATAGGCAACCATGATGTCCATTTGAAGACCCCTACCCTAGCAGAGGAGTCCCTTGCAAAGCTGGCCTCTTATGGCCTACAGGACCATTTTCCAAGAAAATATTTCGATCATGATAATCTGGTGAAGAGAGCCTATGGTAGGCGGTACAGAGCAAAGGAATCAGTTGAAGACTATTGGAAGAACTGTTCTGATGACTACGAGGTTAGGAGGCGGGAATATTCTAGATTAAGTGTGCAACAAATGCAACTCTTTGAATACCGTCGGGTCCCAGATCAGCTCACAGATTCAGGGAATTGCCTCTAGGTCCGGGAATTTGAAGCAGTAAGGCATCTCTTGCCAGGCGTCGATTGGTCTCAGGACCCAATCACTGATTTTGAGGCAGTCATGGCAGCCCTAGCAAGGTACACAGATCAATGGTTACATCAGCAGATTGAAAGGCTAATCCACGAGGGAGTCCAGTTCACTTACCACTTAATGGGCAGCCTCGATTCTCATTCTTCAGAAGATGAAGGAACGTCTAGTGCGCCCCGGGAAGAAACTGAGAAACTAGAGAAAAGAAAGAAGGCTAAGGCTTGCAGAGGGACTCGGACGTCCAAAAGAACAAGAAGGGAAAAGATTCCTATAAAGAGACCAGAGGTCACTTCATCTTCAAAAGACCCTAGTTCGTCCGACGATGTAGTAGAATTGGATTGTATACCTGCTCCGCCTTCCCAGAGCGACATCGATGCATTTGAAGCCAATGATCCTCCTGCGCTCGATGTGCTAGACGCTGAACTAAGAGCCCTAGAATTGACCGAACTGGGCAACCAAATAGAGGAAGGAGAGATTCCATCCACCCAGGGGGTCAAAGTGCATGAACCTACTCAATAGAGATGTCACGAGTTGCTGCTCCACAATACAGCCAAAGATGACGCCACCGTTGAAGGAGAGCAAAGGATAGATGAGACTCATGAGCTTAAAAGAGCTGAAGAACGACCATCACATGAAGATGTCAGGCAGTTGTTCAACGAAATAGGGGAGAATTCAGCTACAAGCAAATAGCTTCACACCTCTTTCACTCCTCCGGTAGCAGAGCAGATGTGAATCTGTGGTGAGTCGGCTAAGAACGTCAGAGAACAGAATGCAGACAGTGCCCCAAGAATGTTTGATTGCCAGAGCCGGGCATAAGGCCGCCACCAAACCACCTATTGATCTAGAGGATATCTTCTCGCGCATGGACCAAGCAAAAGCTAAGGGGAAGAAAAAGCCCAAGGCATACTCCAGAGTGACCAAAGACGAGCAAAGGAACCGCACTCTCCGCATTGGCACCTCGCCTGTAGACAAGCTAGCAGATCAGATTACACTGGCAGATTATAGCATCACAATTGTCCCCATCGGACGAGCCACTAAAGAGGAAGGAAAAGAAGAATTTAAGGATTCAGTGCAGAATATACTCAGGCAACTCGAAGAGATAACAGCTGAAAAGGACATGTATCGGGTTCGTGCTGAGCAAGCAGAGGGATACATCGATCAACTCCTAAGGCCACTACACAATGCCTCCGAATCCCATATTCCCTCGACGACATTGGCGCAAAGGACCACAAGAGAATTTGAAGGGGTACGGGACACCGCAAAGGCCGTCAGGGAATGGATACAAGACATCAAGAAAAGGGGAGAGCGAATCCTTAAGGAAGTAAAAGAAATGGCCCTCCATCGAGAGCTCACTCTAGTCAAGTTATTAGAGGTAAAGAGGGAATCCCTTCACATGCACAAAGTGGCAGCCACTACCCTTCCCCTCATGAGAGCTCTTTTTTGGACACGCGCAGATTCCTACATTGTCTGCCATCCTAGATCCTCATAGTATCAGTGTTCTTAAGGAATGGTACTGGACTATCACCATGAAGAACGACACCAAAGAAATTATTGACAAGGAGAGTGCCTTATGTGAAGTGATTCTGGGAAACATGCAAGAACTAGGTAAGACCATCCTCTGATCAATGGTTTCGGGATGGATAAACGACTTGTCCGATAATGCAATCCAGCCGGACTAGGAAGAAAGATTGGGAATGGATAGGATTACCTATTCCACTAAGGACTTGATATTTGCTGGTTAGTTCCATTCAGACATATTATGCTTTGAGCGTAATTGCTCTAGCTGGAAGGACGGTTTAAAGCACGTGGACCAGTATCTCGAAGGCATGCAATACAAAATTCGCCATCCTCCCATTCCTCCATTCAGTCTGCTCTTCCAGTTATGTATCAGGTTCCAGGAATACATTCACAAGGAACGGGCAGCAGGTCGTGATTTATGTGGCAGGAATACTTGCATGGCGAAGATCAATTTCTAGAAAAGGAGTGTGAGACTGAAATAGAGAAAGTAATTTCTCAAAAGTGCTTTTTCCCTCTAAATCTTAAAAGTGCACTTTTGCACCAAAAAGTGACATTTGACTTTTGGTCAACAAATGTAAAACTTTATTGATGCACCTTTTGGATTATTTCAAATTGCTGTAATTATCCCTTTTTGGGTACTTATTGCCCATTTTGGGGTGGTTGTTGATATTTGCATCCCATTTATGGGTATGGGCAGCCATGCTTTATGGATGAATCTGAAGTCTGTTTAAGGGACTGGTTTTCCCTCATTTTTGTAAGAAATTCTTGGATTGTTGCAAAGCTCTGGCGAAATTTTACAAGAATTAATGCAAAAGATTAAGACTGTTTTCAAGTTTCCTTGTGAGTGCATGGTCTCCTTCTTCGCTTAATTTAGAAATCTTTCAGTTATGTTTATTTCCTTTACATAGCATTTTTCAAGCAAGCATCTGATAGAATCCTTGCAGTCCACACCATTAGGGAATGACTGATTGCCTTTCTTTCTGCATGGTTAATCTGGACCTTTCATGCTTAGTTCGGTTATCAAACACATACTATGAATGTAAAAATTCTAATACTGTACTTGATAACATGAAAATCTTGTTTCTCCTTTGAAGATTGCATTAGATTTATGCAAACATTGTGCTTAAGTAGCTGGTGATGTTTAATCTAGTTTCTTGGAGGTGTCTGTCTGCTTGACTGAATTTGCTATCTTAGTTAGAATTTACATTTCATGTCTCTCTCTCTCTCTCTCTATCCTTCCCTCCTTTTTCCCCTTTTTTAATCCAAAAAATTTGCAGTCCCACCAAAACAGTATCAACTTAACCGAAATCATTTGATAGAAAGATTATGAAAGTTTCGGGGAACCTATCTATAAATTACCCATTCAACATAAGTCCCCCTTGTGTTTCCAGCATAAACACATCAGACCACTGAGAGATCTCACAGTCAAGACCTGACAAAAGAAACCTTGAGGCCGTCCCCTTTGATCAAATACAAAAAAAAATAGCATTAGGGACTTCCTTATCTCAAGAGAGGATAGGATACTTATTTGGTCATTCTATTCTGCATTGGCCGTATGGAGTTTGTAGCAATGCGATTTCAGACACGTCAATAGGAACTCAGGCTCTTCAACTTCTATGGCTGCATTTAAAACGTGTTCCCTATTCGGGCTTTGGACAACTTCTCTAGTTATTTCCTCGATGAAAGGAGAAGGTACCCTTTCTTCATTGTTCCCCATATATGTGTCCATCTCTTGCTCTTCAACTGCATTTTGATCAGGCACAGCAGATGCGACACTTAGAATGGAATCACCTTCGATAGACTCACGTCTCTCCCCAACAACTTTCTTTTCCTTGGCCTTTCCAGAGCTTCGAACTAATTCCTTCCTTTTCCGGGACCCAACACTCTCTGGATTCGGAGCATTACCTGCAGAGATACAAGGGTTGGAGGACAGAGAGTCATCTACTCCCATTAGATCATAAGTCAGGGCAACACCTTTGGACTTCAATTGTTTCGTCTGCCAAATCTGACTTCTCTGCTTCTGACCAATCGACCAAGGCTAGTGGTTCATTCCTCATCTTCTCAAAGCCCGGTTGCTGAAGCTCGAGACTGTCTTCTACTTGATCAGCAACTCTGAATACTTTCGTTGCTCTTACCATGCTCAAGGGAATCCTTGACCAAAATCTTCTCCTGATTTCGAAACTATCGGCTGCGTTATCCCAATAATCTTCTAAACCAGTTCTGTGCTTGAATGCCATCCCTTCTACCGTTTTCATCTTATGGAATGAATCAAAGTTCTTTCTCGTTTTGTACTGGTAGAAAGGGTACTAAGCCAGCTCTTTCTCTGCAGTGGTAGCGGCTTGTGATAACGGGCACGTCTCTAGTCCATTTCCTATCGTGAGAGAGGAGGTTCCTGCCTTCTTCTGCTTATCTCTTTGAACTGTCGTATAGCTGTTGTATAGCCCTCTAGTTGTCTCACAACTTCTAGTAGCACAACTCGGTTGGTAGGGTAGGCTGGGAGCTTATAGGGAGATCCGGAAAACCCCTGAATTCTGATGTAGGTGAACTTTGGGTATTGAATATACCAATATCTAAATCTGCTTCTGAAGTCCATAGACTCTTGAGAGTTTATGATGCAATCCACCTTGCAGTGTCCGTGTGATGTGCATCAAAAATGTATCATTTACCCTCTTGAAATGGAACTTTTCTTCCATGTGAAGCTGGGGATAACAGTCATAGACAGGAAACTGATTTTCTTTGTTTCCCACTTCCCCTCTACAGGTGAGGCCTTTGTATCTGCAGGTTCTGGCCAGGGAATAGAACAAGTATGAGCTCATGTAAAAGGTTCTATCCGCTTCCAGATTCTTCAGCTGGCTGTCCAAGTTATCACTTATCATTCGAGCCCAGTCTATCATCTTGACTCCGTTCATTATTTCGTTTATGAAATAATACATCCAAGGCTGAAATGGAGCGCCTTGGGGATTACCCATTATCCTATTCAACAACACAATCATATCTCCAATATCCTCTTTGAAATATGCCCTTACCAAGCTCTTCCTATGTAGTTTGGTGGCACCCTTCCCTGGCTTGTCCAGCCAGGAATGATTGACGATGGCGTCGTACTCCAAATAATCCTGATACATGCGATCAGCTTCATCTTTGGTTACATACACATCATTATGATATTCTGGAATTCTGAAGGCTTCCCTGATGGCCCCATCGTTGATGTTTGCCAACACTCATCTATCTGGTGCGACAATATCCCTACTGACAGGGTTGTAGTGCCTAGTGCACTCAGCTACCAACTTTGTGCACTGCATGGTAGGGAGAAAGCCAACAGCATGCACGATACCACTCTTCATCATTTTTCGCACGGTCACGGTAGGCACAAGGTTATCTAAACCGAACATCTGCTTCTTGAACTCCCTCAGATTGATATGTCCGAGGTTAGTATCACTGATATTCCTCCATTTTGAGGTCATTCTCGATTCAGGAGGAGCATCCTTGTCTACTTGGAACTTCATTGCCTGAAATCTGCAAATAAACATGAAGCTTAAGTTAGCAATCAGCACTTGGATTAAAGAAAATCAAGGTTGTGACTGGCTTAAGTGCTTGGAGCTTTTATTTCATTTCATACTTAGCCATGAAAATGGAATTTTCACATGTAAACTCGCTATTCTAAGGACGCTTATGATTGCAATCCAAAAAGCCAGGTTTTACAACTTCAAAAACCCTCATCCCATTTAGTCTAAAAATAATCTTTCTTACTGAAAATTTGGATATAGTCACAAAAATCACCTCCAATGAATCTAGTAAACTCAGAAAATGCAATAAATCTGCATTTTAAAACCAACTTCACCTTTGAATGAATGAGGATAAGCCTAGAAGAAAGAAGGAATTATAAGAAAACTTCAGAAAATTTTGATGAATCTGCCTTCTACCAGCTATTTCAAGTCTAAAAATCTGCAGATAGTTTGACAAGAACAAAGTTGATAAATCAAAATTCTTCAAAAAGTCCGTTCAACCTGCAAGAGATTACCTTGCAATTCCTCCAATCTACAAAATTTTCTTTCAAATGACCTTCAATCTGCAAAATAATTCTCAATGTTTTCCTTAGCTTGCTCAGAAAGTTCGAACTTCCTTGTGTGAGAATGAAGAAGTAAAAAATGTATTTTTAATGAAGTTGGTTTTCACAATTAGAAACATGCAAATATCCTTCCAATTCATGTTTCTAAATTCGATTTCAACCTTGAGAAAGTTTCCAATTTGATATTGAGTTGTATTGTCATCTCCTCAAGTTCGAAAATCTTATTCTACAACTTTCTAATTCGTTTTCCCACTTCATATTCAAACCAGACCTATAGATTGGCATCTTCCAAAAGGTTTCTAATTTGGAACTCAGTCTAAAATTGCCTCAATCTGCAAATATCCTCTTTCTAATTTTGATTCATGGTTCGAATTTCTTACAAAACTCAAGTTTCTATTCTGATTTCCCAGCTCATTTTCAAACTTGATCTTCAAATATCTCTTTTTAAAACTTTCTAAATCAGTTAGCAGTTCGAACTCTATGAAGATTTGACGACATCACTCAAGATTTGATCTTCGACTTAGTTGAACTTTTGAGAGGTCACCATGATCATGCATGGAGGGCGGACTTTTGAAGCACCTTCTTGTTGCTTGGAGGGCAAACTTTTGATTCATCAAGGATGGCGGACTTTTCTTCTTTTTGCAAGGCGAACTTTTGAGCTTCCAACTTGATGCTTGGGCGGAGTTTTGGATGACTACCTCCAAGAGGGTGGACTTTTGAGACATGGCAGCTTGCTTAGAGGGCGGACTTTGAAGACACCTCAAGCATGGCGGACTTTTTGAAGACCTCTAAGGATAGGGCAGAGTTTTGAAGGTTTGGCAACTTTATGGAGGGTGGACTTTTGGAAGACCACCTCTTCATCATCTTGGGCGGAGTTTTAGGCTATCTCCTCTCATTTGGAGAGTGTGAGGTTTTTGATGTATTGTTGCGTAAAGGTCATTTTCAAATAATATATTGCATGTGCGCTTTCTCTTAAGGCTTTGTAATCTCTGTTGTTTGAATGATTAACGTGGTTTCAATTTCCTTAACACTTTAGTTAAAGTTAATTCAGATTTGCTTTCATGTTGTTAGAATTGAATGAAGGATTGGATAGGTGTTAAGTGACGGTGTATCTCTGCTCATACTTTTGGTGAATGGATGATTTCCATTTCACTATGCAAAGTTAGTCTGAGCCTATCCTCTATGTGTGCCAACATTTTGATCATAAGTACAACCTGTTGAAGATTGCACCCGCTTTGTGTAGTTGTCCTTAGTGTGGCGAAACAAAATGTGGTTTCCTAAGAACACCCATTTAATACTGTCTCTGGAATTTGTAGGATTAGATCAGCTTTCTGAAACCCTATCCCTTTTTCCCTTTTTTGAAAGTCTAAATCTCAAAAATCCAAAATAAAAAGAAAGAGCCTAAAATTGATAAATCTATCTAAGTCCAGAAGCTTGAAAGGCACTTGTTAATGTAAGTCCCCCTTGAAATTTTCAGCAAACACTACCCAAGTAGCTATCCCACTAAAGTCGCTTGCTCGCACATATAGACCTTGGAATCGGTAGTGATTTTTCAAGAGAGGATAGAATACCTTCGGGTATCTTATTCTAATGCTTGGTAGATGATAAAACAGACACCAACACGTCCAAGGGTACTTTTGACGATATGTCAGACTCCCTTTGAATGTTAATTCTTCCTCTATGAAGAAATGTAAGCAATCTTCCTTCCTTGAATGCAATCTCTCATCATCCTTATGATCTCCTGTCCGTCCTGAAAGCATTAAGAGAGATTAATAATAGTTCAAGACTATCTTGAGGAGAAATATCAATGCTAGAATCATGAAAATTCATGAGCATTATTGAATAATGAAAACTTATCTCTTAATTGATTAGACTTCCTCACAATCCACCAAAACCCACACCGGCATTCAAAAATCAGGGGCCTATGCATGAGTCATTGCTCACAGCATATGCAACCACTGATGCATTAGCACCAGTGCTCTCATCGAGAGTTGAGAAAGCATTAACAGATGAGACCCGATGAGCCAGGAAGGCGTTAGCTGGCAACTACAGATCGTAAACATCAACAGACGCTTTGTCTCAAAATCTTTTGAGGCAAAGCAAAAGTTTGTTGTTTGCCAGATTCCCGCTTGAAAACATTGCGCTGCTTGTCCATAAGAAAATAATTATAATTGCAGGACAAGACGTGCAACAGTGAGGGTCGCATGTCAGAAAAGAATGTCAACTAGGAGATACGACACCATCGACACCATCTTATTCACGCCCCAACCTTCGACTGCTGGATCCGAACCGCACACCACCAATTTTCTCCCCTTTGCGCGAGTAGGGAATACTGAACCTCAGATTTTATCTTGCGAATGCGCTTGAACAAGGCTTCGATTTGAACAACACTTGAAGGGTCTGGAGATGACGCTCCAAGAAGTTCTCGAGGGTCAATGCGAGGACATAATCGAGCTTGTTCTGGCTTTCGTCACAAAGGTCGTATCTGTTCATCCTCCTTAGTAGTGCCTCCCCTACGAATATTCGGCGAGAGTTCAGAGTAAGAAGCATTCTGGCAGCATTCCGGATGTGGCTAAGTGTGTACTGCAGCTACCACAACGCCCTCTTGTTTCTTAGATTGAACTCTCCCACCAGCTTCAGCTGCGCATCCAACTGCTCCTTTTCCTATGGCCTCGTCGACTTCTTGAACGTCTTTGTGCCATAAGAGGAAGGCCATTGTTTGCAGAGATCACAGCAAATAGAATCCGCTTGAGCCATGCACCCCGCTCACAAATCACGAGTGCCAAAATCAAAATCCGTCCATACGGACCTCTAGGAAGATCTTCAATTGCCGACGAAGAAAACAAACTATGTCTAGATTCAACCAACCATCTATATAATGCTCGGGTTGAGAAGAGGTGAGACGCGATCAACGATGCGTCTAATGACGAATCAGAATGAATACCCAATACTGGACCACATCAACACCGAAAGAAGGGATGACAAATATGCAGCCGCGACCAAATACTGGTATGAGGACAAAGCGTAGGCTCCACTACAGGCTCTAGAATATAATGCCAATGGAAGAAGAATCAAATTCAAAAAATAAACCGAGCAATGTCTCCACACAGTAAAAAATTTCACAGTTTGTAAATACTCTGATTGCTATCGGCATAGGGAACTCCAAGAAAACAGAGGTCGTGCCACACCAAACTATGAACAAGCAATCCTCTTTAGAATCCGGATGTCTCCTGTGAGGGAGACGGCCTCAACCCTGGCTCTGATACCATGTCAAAACTTGAACCAGAATATAGAAAACTGAAACAAGATACATAGAATTTATCCGGGGAAAACCCTCCACTTGAGGATAAAAACCCAACCACACCAAAAATGAGCTTTATTAAATACACAAAACTGATACAATGCTCAATGCTTTTACACAACTGATAGCTTCTACACACCATCAACATGGATAACCACATATAAATATAGACTCTCTCTTGAGAGCTTCATCCTCTCAAAGCATAAACAACAATGCCTCTTTTAAAGAGAAAACAAGGCTCGAAATATCTCCGAGTTAGAGGTAGACAAAGAGTCAACATGCAATATCCTGGATGGCAGTTACAATATATGTTGTTGCATCAGGTACACAAAAGTTGATGAAGGTTATTGTTGTCATTTTATGACACCCTTGGTCCTGGATGGCAGTTACAATATATGCTGTTGCATCAGGTACACAAAAGTTGATGAAGGTTATTGTTGTCATTTTATGACACCCTTGGTCCATCAGTGAGAACCGATCAGAGATATGTTCCATGGACCAGCGCTGCCCACTTGATCAAGGAGAAAAGCAGTGAAATCATGGTTTCAAGTGTTGCCTTGTCGGAAGTTCCTTGGCCCTCTCTTTCTCTTCTCCAGAACTTCAGAAGCCTGAGGTTCCGAGTTTCTTTGCCTTAGCCTATTTCTTTCCTGCTCCAGAACATCGAAACTCCAAGTTTCTGAAGTTCCCTTCCTTCCCTTAGCTTTTATTCTGTTCTCCTCCCCCGAAACTCCGGAACCCCCAGGTTCCCAAGCTCCTACGTCGGAACTCCGGAACCCCCAGGTTCCCAGGTCCCTTGTCCTTCTACCGCGGAACTCCGGAACCCCCAGGTTCCCAAGTTCCTAGTTCCTCAACCTCGGAACTTCGGAACCCCCAGGTTCTCAAGTTCCTTGTCCTCCTACCCCGGAACTCCGGAACCCCCAAGTTCCCTAGTTCCTACCCGAGAACTCCGGAACCCCCAAGTTCCCAAGTTCCTACTTCCTCAACCCCGGAACTGCAGAACCCCTAGGTTCCCAATTTCCTTGTCCTTCTACTCCGGAATTCCGGAACCCCCAGGTTCCCAAGTTCCTACCCGGGAACTTCGAAACCCCCAGGTTCCCAAGTTCCTTGTCCTTCTAGCCTGGAACTTCGGAACCCCTAGGCTCCCAAGTTCCTTGTCCAACTACGGTGACCTCGGTCTCCGAAGTTCCCCAACTATGGTGACCCCGGTCCCCGAAGTTCCCCTTCTCTCTTTAACCCTTCCCCTCTCTATCCCAAAACTCCGGAACCCCGACGTTCCGAAGTTCCTTCCCCTTTTGCCTTCTCTCCCTAGTTGCTCCGGAACCCCGAGGTTATGAAGTTCCTTTCCTAGCCCTACTTTCTCCTATCCCAGAACTCCAAAACCCCAAGGTTTCGAAGTTCCTTTCTCCTTCCCTTGTCTTCCTCACTTCCAGAGTCCGGTCTCCGAAGTCTTCCAAGCCTACTTCCGACTTGCAACACTTCCGGATGGCGTGATCGACACTCAAGGCTTTAAATGCTCCAACAGTTTTGGTGACTTATACACTTTTTTTTGTGGAGCAACAGGGGTGCATTCAATGATTTGGCAGGGTTTCCATCAAGGAGGTACGGGGGCCATGCTGGGTGACTTATGTCATGTTTGACTTTGGAAGGTTTGTTAACCCACTTTCCTCAAGATTGCCTTTGGAGGTAGGGCTAGGTTGCTTATATGTACAAGCAAAGTGCATGCACTTCCAAACTGACATGCAGGGGTCATGATCACCCTTGTGACCATTTTCTATATAATGGCTTTAAGCTTCATTGTAAGGGGTTCTCTCCCTGCTGCCTTGAGCTTTCTTATGCTCTTCTCTTCTCTTGAAGACTTGTAATCTTTTGTATTTCTGCAACTGTAAGATTGGCCTTTGGCCTTATGATTAATTGAAAATCTCTATTCTTGCCTTCCTTCAACTTATGTATGATGTGTATGTGTTCTTACCTTCATCATAAGTGTATGTTCGTGTTTTTTCTTTCACATGTATGCTTTGTTAGCTTGTTTTCTGAGTGTGACTTGTGGGAATCCTTCTCCCCTTTTGACACTTAGCAAATTCTAACCTCCACACATGCGTTTGGGTCACTCATGCAATTGAAGTTTGTGCATCTCTTGAGCTTCTCAGTTGTTTCCTTGTGCCATTTTCGGGTGGGGAGAGGAACAATCTCTTCTTGGTGCATCACCTCCCTTTATTTCAAGCATCCTCTCTTCCCTTTACCTCTGCAATTTGTTTAGGTAGGCTTAGGAATTAGTTTTAGAGTGTTGAGTTGGTTCAACACTTGCACCTGGAGTGAGAAGGAAGCCGACCTTTTCTGGAGATTCAACCCCCTCGTGCAAGGTCCCACACTTTGGGGTTGTTTCCATGTTTCACAAGGTTGCTGAGTTGATAGCTTAGCAAGGGTGCAAGCTTTTGTGATAACAGTTTTTGGCACGCCCGGTGGGACTTATTATATTCACATGTTAAGGATTTAGTGCTATTCTTAGTCTCTTGGCCTTTTGAGGTAGTCATCTCTCAAGCACTTGGTGACTCTGCTAAAGGACCAGTTCATGCTCACGCAAAGTTCATAACTTTGGGACCCCGGAACCCCCAGGTTCCCAGGTCATCGTAACTCTGCTTACCCCGGAAGCCCGGAAGCCCTAGGTTCCGCAGTTCCTAGGTCCACCACTTCGGAAGTCCGAAACCCCCAGGTTCCGAAGTGCTTAAGTCCGAAACCCCCAGGTTCCGAAGTCATGCAGTCCTAAGCCAAAGCCAATTGAAGGTTCGGTGTGTTCTTCAGTTCGTCAAGCCTTTGGAGGTAACATCTTTCAAGCACCTGGCGACTCTGCAAACATTTGGTGGATCAGTGGTATGTTATCAATCTCTGGTTGAGAGGGTTTGTATGCTATTTTAAGCATTTTGTTAAACAAGCTCCATCTCCTTAAAATGCTTTAAAATGAGTTCATATCATGGGTGTAACTTCCATTCACCCCCATTCTATGAGAATCCCAACCATTTTTCCGCTCCTTACCAGCAGGAACGAACTAGGACTGCTCCTAGTTTCAACCCAATAAACTTCACTTCAGCAACAGGTGGGTACTTTCCTAATGCTTGCCACCCACCCATCCCTGCTCAAACTTCTTGGCAGCCCAACCAGCCCCAAGATGATGAAAAAATGCAAATTACAAAAATCAAAGGTGTGTTGCTTGATTTCACCAAGCAGCTGGAGGAGTTGAAGAGGCAACAGGAGTGGTATTTGCAACAAGATCAGCTTGCTTCTCAAGTTCAGCTTCAGCAACAACAGTTGGGAGCCCAAAGACAACATGAGGAGTTCCTTGCAAGGCAGCTTGCCGCTCCTAGGAAGTAGGAAATTAAGCAACTAGCAGCCATAGAGATGCGTCTCATGCAGGAGGAAGGGTCTGCCCCTAAGGTCCCCGAATTTAAAATTCTAAGTTTCAGACGGGGGGCAGCCTCTAAGCCTTTGATTGAACCTCCAAGATTCAACATCCAAAAATTTGGAGGATCCCAATCCACTATCTCACACAGGCGCCCGCCTCAGGGGTCTTCTCCTATGCAAGAAATTCAAATGCCTCAGCTTCCCTTGCAAAAGATTTCACCCACACAGCCCTCTTGTCCTGATACTATGTCACTCTTCAAGGGCGGACCTGTCATATGGAGAGATGATTGTGCTAGTGAGCAGGGGAAGGGAGAGTTGCAACCTACCATTTGTGAGCTTTCACACGCTCATGAGGGTGCATTGTCAGGCTTGTTGCATGAGGTGATTGAAGATAATCACTCTCAGGGAACCTCTATCTAGGCAAACAATGACAACAAGGAAGAGGATTCATTCCTCTTATTTGATGAGCTTCCTTTTCTCCTTAAGAATGAGGAGGACATGCCCATGGGTGATAAGGTCTCGAATCATCAGCAAATGGAAGTCAAGGATGAGGGGAAGCTGCAGCATAAGCATGAGACTGAACTGGAAGTGGCAAAACATGAACACATTTTTTCCCTCGAGGATGAGGTGGTTGACATGCCTAGGGGTGTCTCTCAACCTATGCATAACATCACAATAGAACCTACATTCCAAAGGGAGGAGCTTCATACTTCTCCCAATAGTCATCATGATTGCTGTGATATGGGGGCACTTCCTAGCACGGAGCGAAGCATGGAGGAGATTGATGAAGATCAATTATGGGATGAGTTGGAAATTTTTTGCTCATCCATCCACATCCAATCATCATCTCCTCAACTAGAGGAGTGCTGTGAACAACAGCAAGGGACTCACGCTTCATTAGATGAGTCATCAATACCCACCCTTGCCGGCCAACAAGATATCAAGGCAGTTGAGCGAGATAGCAAGATCAATGTTTTTTTGCTCGAACCTAGAATTATCAAGAGGGTGTCCGATCAGGCATCTCGCATGGATTGAGCTCTGTAGGTCGTCCCATGTCATGCTTACCTCTAAGCATGAAGTTGAGCATCAAGGAGAGCAAGTTCTTTTCACCCATCCACCTGAGGAGGACAACATTCAAACATGGCTAAGCTTCATTGCTCTCAAGCTTTGGGAGGCATTCCAACAACTTGACGGGTGCCTATCTTTTTTCTTTTTTTGGCTGGTTGTCCACAAACATGAAGAGCATCAGAAGCTGGTTAGGAAAGGCAGCTATTTTGATAAGCCTGTGAATGGCTTTGTTTGATTTTCCTTTCCATATAAGGCTATGTAAATATTAGACTAGAAGTTGTTTTGCTTTCATAAGTGCTTGTGCACATGCCGCATTCTCCTTAAGAGAGGGTGGGCTCTAGTTTTTCAGTTTTTCTGCAAGTGATGGCACACACATGTTTTGGGTCTTTTCAAACGACTCAGTGCCCAATGGATTGCTCAAGGATTCTGGACTTCATGCTTAGCAGGCAAGCATCCCGCAGAAATCGCCAAAAATGTTGTCATTTTATGACACCCTTGGTCCATCAGTGAGAACCGATCAGAGATATGTTCCATGGACCAGCGCTGTCCAGTTGATCAAGGAGAAAAGTTGTGAAATCATGGTTTGAAGTGTTGCCTTGTCGGAAGTTCCTTGGCCCTCTCTTTCTCTTCTCCGGAACTGCGGAAGCCCGAGGTTCCGAGTTTCTTTACCTTAGCCTCTTTCTTTCTTGCTCTGGAACTCCGAAACTCCAAGTTTCCGAAGTTCCCTTCCTTCCCTTAGCTTTTCCTCTGTTCTCCTCCCCCGGAACTCCAGAACCCTCAAGTTCCCAAGTTCCTACACCGGAATTTCTGAACCCCTAGGTTCCCAGGTTCCTTGTCCTTCTACCCTGGAACTCCGGAACCCCCAGGTTCCCAAGTTCCTAGTTCCTCAACCCCGGAACTCCGGAACCCCTAGGTTCCCAAGTTCCTTGTCCTCCTACCCTGGAACTCTGGAACCCACCCCGGAACCCCCAGGTTCCCAAGTTCCTTGTCCTTCTAGCCCGGAACTCCAGAACCCCCAAGTTCCCAAGTTCCTTGTCCAACTACGGCGACCCCGGTCTCAGAAGTTCCCCAACTACGGTGACCTAGGACGCCGAAGTTCCCCTTCTCTCTTTAACCCTTTCCCTCTCTATCCCGAAACTCCGGAACCCCAAGGTTCCGAAGTTCCTTCCCCTTTTGCCTTCTCTCCCTAGTTCCTCTGGAACTCCGAAACCCCGAGGTTCCGAAGTTCCTTTTCTAGCACTCCTTTCTCCTATCCCGGAATTCCGAAACCTCGAGGTTCCGAAGTTCCTTGCTCCTTCCCTTGTCTTCCTCACTTCGAGATTCCGGTCTCCGAAGTCTTCCAAGCCTACTTCCGACTTGCAACACTTCTAGATGCCGTGATCAACACTCAAGGCTTTAAATGCTCCAACAATTTTGGTGACATGCACTTTTTTTATGGAGCCACAGGGGTGCATTTAATGTTTTGGCGGGGTTTCCATCAAGGAGGTACGGGGGCCATGCTGGGTGACTTATGTCATGTCTGACTTTGGAAGGTTTGTTAACCCACTTTCCTCAAGATTGCCTTTGGAGGTAGGGCTAGGTTGCTTATATGTACAAGCAAAGTGCATGCACTTCCCTGCACTTCCAGACTGACATGCAGGGGTCATGATCACCCTTGTGACCATTTTCTATATAATGGCTTTAAGCCTCATTGTAAGGGGTTCTCTCCCTACTGCTTTGAGCTTTCTTATGCTCTTCTCTTCTCTTGAAGACTTGTAATCTTTTGCATTTCTGCAACTGCAAGATTGGTCTTTGGCCTTATTATTAATTGAAAATCTCTATTCTTGCCTTCCTTCAATTTATGTATGATGTGTATGTGTTCTTACCTTCATCATAAGTGTATGTTCGTGGTTTTTCTTTCACATGTATGCTTTGTTAGCTTGTTTTCTGAGTGTAACTTGTGGGAATCCTTCTCCCCTTTTGACACTTAGCAAATTCTAACCTCCACACATGCGTTTGGGTCTCTCATG
The DNA here is from genome assembly GCF_030272615.1 of Cryptomeria japonica. NCBI lineage: Eukaryota > Viridiplantae > Streptophyta > Pinopsida > Cupressales > Cupressaceae > Cryptomeria > Cryptomeria japonica. Next base: position 789,396,859 of record NC_081407.1, read on the forward strand.
CAATTGAAGTTTGTGCATCTCTTGAGCTTCTCAGTTGTTTCCTTGTGCCATTTTCGGGTGGGGAGAGGAACAATCTCTTCTTGGTGCATCACCTCCCTTTATTTCAAGCATTCTCTCCTCCCTTTACCTCTGCAATTTGTTTAGGTAGGCTTAGGAATTAGTTTTAGAGTGTTGAGTTGGTTCAACACCTGCACCTGGAGTGAGAAGGAAGTCAGCCTTCTCCGGAGATTCAACCCCCTCACGCAAGGTCCCACACTTCGGGGTTGTTTCCATGTTTCACAAGGTTGCTGAGTTGATAGCTTAGCAAGGGTGCAAGCTTTTGTGATAACAGTTATCAAAGAAACGGTTACACATTCACCTTTATTTGAAGCATTGAAAGAAACTACAGAATTCAATATAGATGAATATCTTCTGCAGCTACAAAACATTAACAAATTATGTGTCTTCTACTTGTCTCTTGTTTATGCTTTGATTCTTCAACATGTTTTATGCGCATCGTATGTGTATGTTTTGTGTTTTGTCTGTATTCCATTGATCTTGTGTGTCTTGAACGTGATTTATGTGCTTCCTATATGTTTTGCATGTATGCTTTGTTTTTTGATTCATGTTTTGAATGTTTGATAGGTGGATTAGCCTTGTTGTTCTATACTCTACCTTGTGTATTTGCTCAAGCTCTGTAGTATCCCTTGACTAATCTGACCTCAAGTTGTTGATTAAACCCTCAAGGAATATTGTAGAACACTTTGCATAAATGTCTGAACTTGCTGTTATGAGTTTTTGTTTGTATTGTTTCGGTCTTGTATGTTGCAATTGATGTTTTTGAATGCCTCTCATGAAAGATTGACTAATGATGTCATAGAAATTATATGGCTACTGATTTTGACTTTTTACATGCATATGAGTGACTAAAAATAATAACTACAGCTGCTTGACAAATCGTCAAACCCTTGGCATGCAACTTCGTATCTCCTTCATTAGATGCAAAACAAGTATATTACAGCATTCCACGGGGATGCGTCCGCCCCCTTTTTGGGTGCGTCCCCCCGTCAGAAACGTCTTGGGGACTGGGGGATGGGGACGTGACGTCCCCCGCCATCCCGCCACCGCCACCGCCACCCAATCGCTGTCGGGACGTGGAGACGTCCCCACATCTCCCATGTTTGATATTCATTGTTTTGGTTGTTGTAGGGGAATTTTTAGCTTATTACATGTGCATCTTTATTAAAAGATGTTACTTGCAATTTGTTTTAAATTTCCCTTTCATGTTTTTATCTTTTTTATTGTTTTTTGGTCTTTTTTAGTTAAAATAGGGATTTTTTGACTCAATTACAACTAAACTTGCAGTTTGGTCAAAAAACCCCTACTTTAATGGTTTTTGCATGTAATAGGGATTTTAAATCCCCATTACATATGTGCAAGTATTTCTAACTTGTTGTAGGGATTTTATTTCCCTTTTACAAGTAATTAAAACTTGCAGTTTGCTCCAAAAAACCCGATTTTGCCTTGCAAGTGCATTTTTGACAATTTTAAACTTGTCATTTGTCCAAAAAAACCCGATTTTGGCTTGGCAAGTGAAAAAGTAAAAAATAAAACTTGTCATTTGTCTAAAAAATCCCGATTTTGCCATGTAAGTGGAAAAAGTGAATTTAAAACTTGTATTCTTCTCCCAAAAACCCGATTTGCATTCTCTTATGCAAATTCGAACTTGTCTTTTGCTCCAAAAAACCCGAAATGCAAGGAAAAACTATTTTTGACCATTTCAAGGCAAATTTTGTGGAGAGATTGTTGGAGGAAGGAGGCGTTTTGGTTTGCATCCTATTTTCATGCATTCATGGACATTTTTCATGCCAAATGGAGGTTGCATTGACTGGTTTTTTCGCCCTAAATCAGCAACCACGTTTTTCATAAATGCCACTTTTTGAGGGTTTAAATCTTCAACAAACTCTACTCTCCTAAATCCAGTTCAAGTGGAACAACCCTTATGAGATGGGGAGTTGACTTCATAGGCGCCATATATCCACCCTCTAGTGCTGGACATAAGTGGATTTTGACGGCAACCGACTATTTCACAAGATGGACAGAAGCAATTGCCTTGAAGGAAGCTAATGAGACTGCTGTCCTAAACTTTTATGAAGACATTGTGACCAGGTTCGGTATACCAGATTCTTTTATTTCAGATAATGCATTGGCATTCGTTGGTTTAAGGGTTGGTGATTGGGCTTTGAACAATGGAATATACCTGAGTACTTCTTCTAACTACTACCCTCAGGGCAATGGTTTAGCAGAATGCTCAAATAAGAAACTAATCAGAATAATCAAACGAATATTACAAGATAATCAAAGGGATTGGCACTCTAAACTAAAAACTGCATTGTGGATTGATCGGATAACCCCAAAGCAAGCTATTGGGAATTCGCCCTATGTACTAGTATATGGCAAAGAGGCACGGTTACCTATCTCTACAGAATTGCCTACGCTGGATATGGCAAGTCAGCTGATGTTATTTGAAGAAGGGGAACCTATGGAAGTAAGGTATTCTCAGTTAATGGTGTTAGAGGAAACCAGGTGTAAAGCGATGCAGCAGATGGAGTGTCATCAGCTGCAAATAAAAAGGTTTTTTGATAAGAAGACAACTCCAAAGCTGTTCAAGGAAGGGGACTTGGTTTTACGATGGGATGTGCTTAAAAGCAGACCTGGTCATCATTCGAAGTTTGATCATATGTGGAGTGGACCGTTCATGATTACAGAATGCAAGGAACACAATGCGTATCAATTATCAAATCTGGAAGGGAATGTGCTACCAATACCATTCAATGGTATACACCTCAAACATTGTTTTGAGGTATGATCAATTAGCCTTGTCTTGTATATATTAGGTTAGGTTTCAATTTTCATGCTTATAATAAATGCATTTGCATATTAGTTTAGCTTTCCCTAAGTGCTATCCAAGCATATCAGTTTGTTTTTTTTCTTTCCTAGGTAGTTTTCCTGTTTTCCTTAGGCCCTAGGAATGCATATTTTTCAGACTCCGTGCCCAATGGATGATAAAGGCAACTAGTCAAATGTTTAGCAGGCAAACATCTAGCAGAGGTTGCCAGAAATGTTACCCTTTTCTTTTGCTTACAGCCCAAATCAAGTTGAGCTTATCGCCATTAGTTTTAAAAGAGAAAAATGTGAGGTGCATTTAATTTTAAGTTTTCCCCACATTGCATTCAGGTGTATAAACATAAGAATCAAGAAGCTTTTGTTTTCAGTAATGGACTGTTGCATTTATACAAATGTATACAATATTGAAAAGACTACACAAATTTGCTGAAAAGAAGTTTTTATTGATTCAAAGTTAAAACTTATCTCACACAAGCCATGAGATTTAGCTTGTCTCATATGCATAAAATGCAATATACACAAGAATGGGTTGGAAAGAAATATAAGATACATATATAGGAAGGGAGACTGGTTATTGCCTGAAGGCTGGTTTAGGTCTCCCGTCTATGAAATTTTCAGCTCCAGTTTGCTTGTCTTGTGTCTTCTGCAGCTTTCAATCTTCATATCCTGCATCCGAAAGAATTGCAATGGTTAGAGCTAAGCTATAAGCAATAAACATCCTCTAATCCTACATACATATCCACCCACTAATGTATAAACTTTTTTTTTTTTACATGTATCAGGCAAGCTAAAAGTCACTCTTGACGAGCGAAAAGAGAGAAGGAAATGATCATGCATCTTAAAAATATTTTATTTCTAATCTGTCTATTTCATATGCAGCTACAGGTGCAGTCATAACTTAAATTGGAATGAGTGGAGTGAAATGTGGCTCCCACAAGGGTTGAGCCTACCTCATCAAAAGATAGACAATATGAACAACATGAAATCTATATTGCATTTTACAGATTTTTTGCAAAATTCATGACATAAGAATGCAAGTGCGAATAATGGAGTGTTGCATATTTGATTCAAAAAATGAAAAGAAAAAAAATGCATTATTTGCAAGACTATCAAGATCAAGGAATGGCAAATGTAGAACCTTTATTGTGCTTTTAACAGACTCAGAAAATCTGTCATTTCAAATGAAGTTATGGCAAATTCAAACTTATTTCCTCAAAAAAATCTTCAAGTATGGTACTAGAAATAAAGCTCAAATAGCATATAATGGCGGTCAACCCAGAAAATGTAAAAGCAGCAGTCTTTTTAGGCGCCTAGATCAAAGAAATATCAAATTTCCAGATGGCTGCACCAAAGACACAGGTAGCAAGGCATCATGGTTGGCAGCTTACAAGGGTTCATTTCCCACGTTCCTGCAGGGATCCTGCATTTCCCCTGAAGCAGCCAAGGCCGTGACTACAAAGGAGATATTGTCAATGCTTGAGTCTCACCGAGTTCTGCTAGAAAAGCTGTTATAAAAAAAAAAGAGGATTTCCCAAGATATTGCCTCCAAGGATTTTGCAATGCGTGCCTTTTCAAAAGGATTAAGAGACACTCAACAGGTCTTAGACCAAACCCTAGCAAAATATGGGAGTTACAAGAAAGAAAAGAAGCCATTCGAAGAAGCAAGGTTAGCCGCGACCTGTAAACACATGCTCAGAATAACAGAAAACGCGAATCCTCTATAACAGGTTCGCAAAAATGAATACACAATGGAATTCCAGTTTCTAAAGAATATATCACAAAGAAATCATCAAGGAAGTGTTTAGCAGCTGCGCCATAAGCTGGAAAAAGCTTCAAAAGGAGTCAGAAAATACAGTGGAAACAATACAAGAATTTAAAATGGCGGCCATGACAGAATGAAGAAGCCAAACCTTGGAAACATAATGCAGTAAAAAACATATTCGTGCATACAGAAGGCTCCATGAAACCTGTCGACAACACTCCTTCCAGCGAAATTTCCAGATGGCCTCTAGGATTTCCAGCAATATGTCGGCACTTCTCCAAGAAGCCTTCGAAATAAAGTGAGAAATGAATGTCTTTACATTCATTTTAGGGTTCAAACCCTAAAAGTTCGATGAAAAGAAGCCTTGCTTTATTAAAAGCACTATTCATCCTATTATAGCCGCCACTTTAAGCTCTTGTTTTTTTTACAAGCTTAGGGTCTATTTTAATTTTTGCATTTTAAATCAAATTGTAAATCTTTATAAAAGTGATTTAGGAATCATTTTTAATAAATGATTTTATTTAAATGCAAATTAGTGCTTTAATGCAAGTTGAAGGCATTTGAATATAAAGACTTAGTCAAGTGGTGGAGCATCAAATATGGAGATGTGGCGAAATATTAATGCCAAGTGGAAAGACTTTATCAAAGAGGTTAAGAAGACATCTTGGAGTTAATTTAAGTGATCATCATATGTATTTATGAGGAGAAGAGTTTCATATAGATAGGATACCTTTTGAGTCTTTTGAGTCATCTTTTAAGGGATTTCTGTTTTCAAAGTAAAAAAGGAGACTTTTCCTTGATTTTGAATAGGTTGTTAATAAGTTTGAGGTCCTTCTTTTTAGGCCTTTGACTAAATTCGACCCCTTTATTCAGGATTCAGTTCCTTTTTACTTGGGTTTTTGGTGGGAGATAGAGCCTACTTATTCTCTTCCTTATTTTCTTTTGTAGAGGATGCAAAAAATTTGGGAGGAAGTAAAAAAGGAGACTTTGTACTTTCTGGAGAAAAGTGTGCTATTTCATTCCAAGTATTGTATCAGATTTTGAAGTATGCATTATCAGAGCCTTTGAGAGCTTTTATACAGCATTTTCGATCTATCTCTGGGGTCACACTTGTATGCAGATTGGTGATTGATTATTCTTTTCTGTGTTTCTTATCTGAAACCTTTTAAGTTTGTCTCATTTTGGCATCTTTGTGACTAAGATTTCTCTTCACAGGTCAGGGGTTGAATAAATTTCTAAATATATTTATTGTGATTAATGTCCTTTAAATATTATTCTGATTACTGGTCTTCCTTTGAAATATTTATGTGTTGAGGGTTTTATCAGATATTGTATCATTATATGAATAACTGTAGGTTCAATCTGTGTTAAAGGATGTGTTGTCCCATTTAGCTTTTGGTATATCACCTTTTTTTTAATGATTATTAAGTTCTTTAAGAGTTATGTTAACCTTTCTCTTTTCCCTCCATTTAGTTACAACATAAAGAATTTTAGGTGCTATATCACATAGGAACCGGCCTATAATCCAGAGGTTCAGTCTAGCTATAGGTTACCCACGCCTTTGACTGATCCCATGTTCTTCAGAGATCTTAAGTGTTTAGGTGCTTGAGAAAGGGTTGCAATTTTTGGAGTTAACACTTGTATTCGGGATTTTTAATCTCGATTACAAGTTCGCTGGAAATTTTTGTTCTTCCCCTACGGTTAAGGAATTTAACCATTTTTGGTTAAAATTCCAAGTTAAAAAGTGTGAAATACCTCTCCCTTGCAAATTCGGGTTTTGAAAACCGGATTACATGTTGAAGAGTTCTTCCCATTTTCATGAAAATGACTTTCCCGGATTTTCCCATTTCTATCCATTCATGTTCCCCATATCTGTACTTTCCATTTCCGTCATTTCCCGCAAGTCAAAATCTGATTTTTCGTCCATTTCTCCATTTTTGAATTTACAAGTGTACTTGTATTCAGGTTTTAAAACCCTGATTGCATGTATGTCCTTTCCAACTTGTATACTTGCGAAAATTCTCCCAAGATCTGAAATTGGTCAAAGTCAAGATTTTCCCATTTCTACATATTTCCCCTCTTCCTCTCACAAAATCGTGAAATTCAAGAATCAAATTTTTACCCATTTGGAGAAGGAAGAATGATATTTGCAGCTAACTATGATGTTGCCTTAACTCTCTTAAGTCTTCATCACAGCATTCCAGGTTCACAATCAATGTCAGATTTGCCGGCATCTCCAACTCCAAAGAAAATGAAATACAAATATGACAAATATCAGAATGAGGTTGCACCTTCCCAGGTTTCTTCTCCTTTGGATCTCATCAGAGACACAGAGATAGGGCACGTTGATATGGCAGAATTCGTCAATAGGGTAGAAGATCCACAGGATAATAACTTATAGCGGTTGTTGGACAGCCATATCCATCATGCATCTTCCTTCCCGGTGGCTACCCTAGAACCTGAGTTCGTTCTTGCCTGTGCCCATCATTTTGACAAGGAATCAAGAGTCATCAAAAATGATGATGGTGAAGCTATAATTCATCTTGATGCGGATACAATCGAGAAGGTCTTCAGAATACCTCCTACACCTGTTTATATGGAAATCACCAAAGAAAGTGCAGCGGAATATTACTTGAAGAGGGAAAAAGATTGCGAGCGGCACATCAATAGGTGGAAAAGAAAGTGCAGCGGAATATTACCTGAAGAGGGAAAAAGATTGCAAGCGGCACATCAATAGGTGGATCCAAGAGCCACGACCTTCCTTCTCAAGGTGGGCAAAGTTGTACCGTTGTGATTTCAAATGGGAGATAGGAGACACCATCACTCTTCTTAGCAGGATGATGGGCCTTGAACATTCCAATGTCTTTGAGCCATGGATGTATCAGTTCATTATGTTCATACGGCAGTCACATCACATTTCATGGGGGGAAGTCATCAGCGATGCCTTGTGCGAACAACTTGCAGTAGTTCCTACCACCATGACCTTCTTCATGAATTCCTATTTGGTATATTTAGTAGCATCACTTAGACACTTTCCAGGTCTTTCTACCAAGGGTGATCGCTCACTTATACCAGTTTGGGAATATTATGACTAGTTGCCATTGAAACCCAGCAGACTGCATTTCAGAAGGGTCCAAGATGCATTCTTCGGATATTTCATGTGTCAGTTTGACAGAAATCTTGAGAACAAGAGACTATCAGATGAGGCATGGGTCAAGGTGTCTGAATATGGGTGTTTGTTTCTGCAATTTCCCACCTTCACCTATATGAGGATAGGATGCTATGATGGTCAGCCATACATGCTTCCGAGATACCCAACCGATAAGATAATTCTTATGGAGTTGGGAAGACAAATTATGGCTGTTCACACTTTTCAGTCTGCTAGACACAAGGTTGGAATGGGGATCTCTACCACAAACCCATTGAAAATTGGCCGATACTCCCTTGTCACATCTGTGAAGGCTAAGGCCATGGAGGCTGAATTGCAGGAAATCAAGCTCAAAAGGTTTAAACCTAGAGTTGATTTTGATTATAGAGGTATGAAGGAGAAAATCAAGAAATCCTTTGTGCATGTTCATCGCATTGAAGACATCTGGGTAGATCTCCGCACAGAAGCCGAAGTCCTCAAGATGGATTACTGCAGGCTCACTGTTGAGCAAATTGTTGACTTGAACTTGGCGGAAATCCCACAAGGGATGATTGATGACAGGCATATACTTGATCCTAAATACACTTCATGGAGGGTTGAGGAAGCTCCACTTCCTTTGATCCAATGGTCACACAAAGAGTGCATCTCCATCCTTGATAGATTTCAGCCAAAGAAACGGGACTCGGACTCGGCAAGGCCGACTCGGCGTCAGACTCGGCTGGACTCAGGATAGTGAAAAACTCAAGAAATTTAGAGATTTTTAAATATTTAAAACTTGTTTCAGACACCCTTTATTGAATACACCTTAAAGACACCATAACATCATCAAACTCGGCTCATTTGATTACATACACAAGTATACATCAATCACATAAGCATAAACGCAAATTGTAGCTGAAGAAAATAACAAACATAGATATATAAATATTGTCAAATGTATACAATATTACAAAACTCATGGAATAAAAAATCCATGTCATCATATTATCATCATCAAATGTTTCATACAAATACCAAAGGTAAATACAACTACAGTCTATGGCTCAGAGGAGCCTGCACCCTCCGGCCCCGGCCCCCCTGCGAAGGCGTCTAAGGTAGGTCCTGGATGATTCGACTGCCATAGCCGCTCCCCGTGACACCATGCCATGCTCACCAACATCAGGAACATTCACGTCACTATCTGCCTCTGAATCTCCTGTCTGTGCTCGTGCTCTCCGCTCCTCCTCTGCCATGGCTACAGTCTCAACCTCTATATCTACCTGGTCGATCCAATCAGTGTCAGACTCGGAGGTTAAATTTTCTCTACTTCTATCGACGCAGTTTCCCCCCATATTTTTCAACGGGGGTTTGGGGGCAGCGCCCCTTGCGCGCTCCCTGTCGCGATACAGGGTGAGGTCGAGGGGCAGCGCCCCGCGAGGCCAAAAAAACTTATTACAAGTCTGAATTAGGGTTTCTTTGAGAGTCTTCCTTAGGGCCTGGTTTTGCTCTTGTTGCTAATTGGGTCTTGCTTGGTGAGTGAGTATCATTCTTGAAGGTCCAAGCTAGGTCAAGTTGGTGAGTGATAAAGTCTGGAATGTCAACCTGATCTTCAAATGCCCTGAAATTTGGCTAAGTCTGGAATGTCCTGATCCTGAAATTTGACTAAGTCTGGAAAACTGAAGAATCCTCCAAAAACTAGATTTTGCAATATAACTCCTGGAGGCCCGAAATCACTCTCAAACATCCTGACAGTATATATGGAATATAACTTAAAGTATAAGTGACATTTCCTTCTTATACTTAAATGTTATATTGCATAAAATAATCCTGATGGGGAGACCAAAATGTCAAATTTCGCTCCTGACCCTTCCAAAAAAACTTATTACTTTTAAAAAAAACTTTTTAAAATGTCTTTTTTTTGTCATTTTATTAACCCAACCAGTAGTCGAGTCTGGGGCTCAAGACTCGCCGAGTCTGGTGATTTTGAGCCAGACTCGCCAACTTGGCGAGTCTGGCGAGTTTACTCCCCAGACTCAGACGAGTCCGAGTTCGAGTCCCTAGGACTCGCCGAGCATGACTCGTACTCGGACTTGCCGAGTCTAGGCGAGTCCGGGCGAGTCTCGTTTCTCTGATTTCAGCCTATCTTGGCCAACACTAACGCATGGCTGAAAAGTAATGTTGTTAGACTTATCAAAATCAAGGTTGGTAAAGAAGATGATTCTACAAGGCCCCTTGGACGGAAATCTGAGATTCAGATCAGCAACAAGGAGGATGCTTCATCTTCGGGCACAAGGATCAAGTTACGAGTCATTCGTGCAGTAGTGCTTCCTCCTAAGGAGATGACTATTCGTGGGAAGGAAAAATCACGATTTCATGTTCAGTTGATCGATCTGGATAATCCAGAAGAGGGGCAGCAATCTGATGATGCTCCTAAGTCTCCAGTTTCAAACTCGCCTCATGAGGTCATTCCTCCAGTTTCCATTGAGACGTCTCTTTCTCCTCCTGATTTGTTCGTGGATGAGTCTCTTCATAATGCAATTCCCATTTCAGTATACGAGCCATCTCCTGATCATCAACAAGAAAGTGTATTGAAAGTTCCTACGGATATTCCTACTTGCATCCAGTTATCAGAAATTGATACTTCCACTTCTGGTTTTGAAGAATTCATGAGGCAATCTTCATGGCCATTGGTAACTGAGTAAACCGTGGTCGCTGTCCCAACTGATATTCCTCCCAAGGTGACCATGGTAATTCAAACAGAAGCTGCTTCTCCTTTGCCTACGACTGCTACTGGAAGAGAGTTGATGACTTTGCCTCCATGGCTTAGTTCTTTTACCCCGAAAAGGAAGAAGCAAGAAATCTCACCTGATGCCTTTGATTACCAGCAACTCAAACAGTCCAGATCCAAAGTTGCTAAGAAGGCCAAGACTATCTCTAGGGTAACTGTTGATAGCAAAAAGATGAAAGTAGCTGAAATTGTGGGAACCTATTGCAGATAAACCACTTGATGAAATGTCAGCTGCTGATTTTAAGGTTATGAGGATAGAGTTGGGCAAGCAAACGCATGAGGTCATTAAACATGATGCTTAGTTTTCTGTTGCTTCATTGGTGCAAAGGTGTGATGATCTTCTAGCGAAGAAAGACAAGCTAGAAGAGGAAAACCGACAACTTATGGCAGCCATTCATAAAATCACAAAACCTGCTGCTGAAGGGAGTAACTCCATAGGTTCTTCTGGTTCCCAAGAATCGATTCGTGGAGTGGAAAGGGCTGCTCAGAAAGTACAAGCACTGGATTCCTGGGTTGATCAGCTTCATGATCAATGTGTACAAGTAATGAAAGACATTTTTCAAATAATGTCTAAGTTGGAAACCATTGAGGAGAAACTGGATCAGACTTCTAACACTTTCAAAAAGAATCTGGAAAGTGTTGAGAAAAGTCTGACAATCTGGCGTACCATGCCCCAACAACAGCTGAGTATTTTGCAGGGGCATGCCATCATCTCTTCTAGGGTCATGTACTTGGAATTTGAAGAACTCATGGAAAACAAGACTCTTGTTCTTAAATCCCTCATTGAGGAGATCGGTGATGCAAGGAGATTCCGGGGTGAAGTTTACCGAGGTATTGTCTCACATTGTGAAAGGGCCTCTTGCAACATAGTAAGTCAGTATGGAGAGCTGATTCCAGAAGAAGTTCTTGCTGATTTACAGATGAGGATTCATAATGAATGGAGGAGCGAACAATTCTTGGCAGCTTCGATTCAAGCATTGATGAAACACCAAGCCTTCCTGCATGAAATCCAATCTATCCTGGATAAAAACAATTCTGCACTCCTCCGTTGTCACGACACTATTGTGAAGACTATGGTTGTTGCCAAGAACACCCATGAACCAAATCCTGAGGAACTACAAGCGAGCATCCGGAAATTTCAAGGATTTGTATCTTCACAAAATGCAACTTAAGTGTTTTTCAACACTTAGTTGAATTTTCCCTTTTTTGTAAATTTTTTTTTAGTTTTGACAAGTTGCATGTAAAAGTATTTTTTGTAAAATGCAAGTTACACATTACTTGCACTTTTGTAATTACATGTAAGGCAACTACAAGTTGTGTCCGATTAGGACTGTAGTTGGAATAAGTCTTAATTAGTTGGAGTAACACTTAGTTAGTTAATGAAGTCTCAGTTAGTTATTGAATGAGTCTTGGTGGTTGAGAGAATCTCTCAAGTTAGTTAGGATCCTCCCACCTTTTTCTCAAGGCTCCTCTTCTATAAATACTTGAGGAGTTCATTGTAATTGATATCTTTTGGAAAGCAAGCAAAAACTCTGCTAAATTTACAGCAAGAAGTCTTTGAGCTTATGTATGTGGATTGAAAGTTTTTGAAGAATAATAAAGAAGGATTACTCAAATTTTGAGTCTTTGAACTACATGTTTGAGTTTGAATCTTTTTATTTCTTCTATGCAAAGTATTTCTAAAGGAGCTTAGTCCAATCTGATTTGAAGTCTTTGAGCTGCAAGTAGAGAAGACTAATTAAAATAGGAAAATCTCTAGAAGGAGCAGCAACTCTTTGAGCTTGCGTCTATTCTTGAGGAAAAATTACTATTTGACAAGAAATAGCAGCAAGTCTTTGAGCTTGCATTAGTTCTTATCTTTGTGTTGAAAAAATAGATTATTCCAGTCTTTGAGCTGTTATCTTTTATTCGTTGTAAAATTTAGTATAGCAAAGGGTAGATAGGACTTCCAATAGTCAAGTCTTTGAGCTTGATATTGCTGTCTCGTCCCGAAGGAAGTGATGGAAGTCTTTGCGCTTTTAGGAAACTTCATTTCTTTTCTCTCATTTCACTTGAAAGTAGTTACTGTTGTTCATATTCAATTGCTATCCTTTTCTGTGAAGAGAAAAGGATATTGTCTTTCTTGAAGAAAGAAGGAAGACTGCTGTCCCATCCTGTTTTTATTTCAGTTTTAGTTAGATAGGGGGAGCCTTCCCTTAATTAGGAGAGTTTTTACTCGTGTGTTGTGGTTGAAACCACAATTTTGTATATTTCCCCCAAGTGTACAAAATTTTCAACCAACAAACTGTTTGGCATTAATTTGGTCTTCTTGGTGGTTGGGAATAGTTGTCCACAACTGACTTGTTTCCCCTTTCTTTCAAAATATCTGAGTGGGGCCCACAGGCAGTTTTACAATAAAACAATTTCAGTTTTCCTGAGAATGCATAGACTTGCCGCATTCAGAGTGTTGTTTGGTCTTTGGTCCCAGTGGTGGACTTCATCTTTGTTCAGCACCACGGTTCCCAATGCCTGGTTCAGATCTCGCGCTCTTGCAACACGTTCTTGCATCTTCCTCTTCAGCTCAGCGCCTGGCTTTGTCGTTTCAAGCTTTCTCCTGGTTCTTCTGATGACGTCCTACGAACAATGAATTGATTTCACTTCAATAAATTAATTTGAAAAATTAAATAATTTAATTTAACAAATATTAAATTTTAACGTCTGCCTTCGTCTTGTGGGGTTCGGGCCTTGAGAAGCTCTTTGTGAGATGTATCTTTTGAGTCTCCCACTTCTTATATGAAGTTCTATCTGTCTTTTTGATTCGCTCTCCTATTTAGACAAAATTCGGCTTGAGAGGTGAACTGCGAAAGATTTACTTCTTTTAAATGCTTTATGTCTCTTTAGCCGAACTTGGGTATTTACACCAAACTGCGTGGGATTTTATCTTATAAGTTTTACCATTACCTCCGCGATTTATCTAATTGTGTCACCTTGGAACGTTTTAAGTTAAAATGCCCTTCCATTCATTTTTCGTGATCTTCGAGTCAAAATGCCATTTTGAAAAGGTTGGAGAGAATGACGCCTTCCCTCATATTTGCGATTTTCGGCCTAGAAGTCATTTTTTGCAAACTTAATGAAAAATGCCCCTCCATTCATTAGCGATTTTCGGCTTCGAATGCCATTTTGAATTATTGAAGTTCGGCCTAAATGGTGATTTTGCAAATTTCGGCTTGGATGGTGATTTTGCCAATTTCGGCCTAAAAAAGGGTTTTCGAAAGTTTAGTTTTAAACGCCTCCCTCATTTGCTTTCATTTGTGGGCTAGAAGAACAAAATATAAACTTTAACTACTTTACCTTTGCCCATTTTCGGGCTGGAAGCATAAAATGCAAACCTATAAAGTTACTTACACCCTTTTATCTATTTCGCGACTTTTATGGTGCTTGCCCACTTCGGGTAAAAAGGTCCCTTTGAAAAGTTTGATTTTAACACCTTTACTTCTCTCCATTTTCGAGCTAAAAGCCCTTTCTGCAAACTTCGCAAAAATGACGCCCTACTTCATGTTGCGATTTTAATATTTAATGTTTTGCAAATGAGCCAATTTTCACAAGTTCTTATTTTTTATTTTCGGCTTAGAGGCCGATTTTGGGAGAAATGGCAAACTTTAAGTTTTCGGGCCATAAGGGGATTTGGCAAGTTTTGTCTCATTTCGGCCTGAGAGGCCGATTTGAGAGTTTTGAAGCGGTTTATCTTTCATGGGAAACGTGCGGTTCTCACCCTTTATTTCATTTTCGGCATTGCAGCCTGAAATGCGCGACATTCGTTTTTGAACACCCTTTCTTTCATATTTTCGGGCCATTGAGAGCAAATGAGCGATTTATGACTTGACTCTATTTTCGACTCTTGGGGAAATCACGCAATTTTACCTAAGAACATTTTGGGCTAAATGGTGAGTTTGAGAGTTTTGGTCGTCTACTAAGCTCTTCGGCTTGACAAGCAGTTTCGCGAACTTCGGCCTGGAGAGCAACTTTGCACGATTTTACACACTCACTTTCTCGGGCTAAAAGAGGGTTTTGAAAAGTTCTTTAGTTAACACCCCTTTCACTCTTCGGGCCAACTGATGATTTCACGATTTGCAGAGAGAGGATAAAATCCGAGTTTCTCACTTCGTATTGGCACTTTGGCTAGAAGATTTCGGGGTCTTAGGTGAATGTGCAAATATCCTCCTTTGCGCGAATTTATTACTTGCCCGATTTGTCCACCAAACCCGAGGCTTCTTCTTTTCCTCTCCGTGAGGAGTGGGGTCCCTTGTCATTGATGGGGTGTGTGTGCGATACGCACAACAGGACGGTACATCAATGCTAGAGTATGGTCTGTGTTTGAGTTTGTAGCTTGTTCTAGAGTGACTATTGGTTGTATGGAGGCGCACTTGGTTGTATAGATCCATTATGAGATGATTTGTTGTTGATCAAATTATGTTGGAAGGATTTTGGGGTTTGTGGTACTAGGGTTTGATGGTGTTTTAGACCTCTTCCTTGTTGATTCAGATTTCATGCCTACATATGGTAGATATTTCATGGTGAACAATGAGTTTTCAATGAGTTTGATACATCAAGTACAATGTTTGAGCAATGATTGGTATGATTCATTGTGTTATTTGAGTGATTTCTACATGATATTCACTATTATTTCAGACTCATATTGGCCGTTATTCTATATCAGACCTATGTATAAGTGTTTGATATTGATTTGTAGTGTCACTTTAGTGATTTCATGGCTTCTCCATCATCTAGTGATTTTTTATATTATTCACACTGATATTACTCCATGAAATGTATTGTAGCTCTTGTTAATCATTGTAGTCTATTATTCTTAGTTACAACATTATATGTTTGTAATGTTCAGATGGTTATACCATTCGTTGCTTTCATGCATGCATTTCTCATATTGTAATATTGGATGGTTTAATTGCCAATACATATAGCATTTCATAACTAGCCAAGCTTGG
This sequence comes from Cryptomeria japonica, assembly GCF_030272615.1. NCBI lineage: Eukaryota > Viridiplantae > Streptophyta > Pinopsida > Cupressales > Cupressaceae > Cryptomeria > Cryptomeria japonica. Next base: position 789,412,404 of record NC_081407.1, read on the forward strand.
TATTATTGACCATTTTGGTTTGAATCAAGGCATGATGCATGCCAGGAACTTGAATGTTCATTATGTTTATCATGCACTCCGTTGAAGAAGCATAGAACTGGTCAGCTCAAATTCTTAGGGCATGCTTGTGTTGTGCATTACATACTATGTTGAATAAGCATGGCATGTGGTTATCGTGGAGGCCTAGTATGCATTAAACATTTGTATGGCATTCATTACAGTAGTAGATTGAATAGAAGTGCAGTTTTAAGCACTATATGCTCTCATCTTGCCCATCCCAGGATTTGGGTAATTAGAAGGTGTATTCGAGACTACCTACTTCTTGGTTTTCAGTTGAGATTATTTGGGGAAAAGGAAGGGGTGGTCATTACTTATAGGTGAAGCTTTTGGGGGTGACCTTTTGATTGACACCTACTATACAAAAATAGATCTTAGCATTGAGTCCACAAGACCCAATTATATATGGATTCATATAAAACTTGTCTCTGTAGAATTTTTTTAGCCATTTTAGGGTTGCTGCTATTTGTATGGTTGCAATTGATATACATTTCACAATTGATAGATTGATAGTACATCAATATTCTTTGACATATTTTTGAGTTTGGACTAGTTATGTGTCACTATTGTATAGTTTGTAGAATGTAAAAACAAACTAGCTGATCGACAAAGGTACAATAGATTTTAAGTAAAATATTTGATTTTAGGTGCTAGGCCCTCGGTCACCTAGAAGTGTTCATGCCCAAAATGTGGAGGACTAAACCTCTTGGGGTTGTAGGGTGACCGTACTACTAGCACCACAGTTGTTGGGAATTGCCATTGATGCTTTGTTGGGGAGTTGCCCATGCCTCATCATCACTTTCACAATTGTTTTCTTGCATGTTAGTGGTAGTGCCACAGTGGATTGCTTGCCAACCAATCAGTAGCCATTAGTTGTGTTCTTGGAATTTGAATGGGGTAGTTTTTTCAGAGAGGATAACTTTTGTGCAAGGAGTTGAATTTTCTTGTTCTTATGAGTTACATGTAGCAGTTTATTTTTCGAAGATTGATCTTCGATAAGGATGCCATCAGTTTCGTGTCTATGAGGAGGATATTCACAAGATTGCATTCAGATGTCATTAAGGACACTATGAGTTTCTAGTGATGCTTTTTGGTCTTACTAATGCACTTGCTACTTTCCAATCATGTATGAATCATATCTGCAATAAGCAATTGCGGAAATTTGTATTGGTGTTCTTTGATGATATTCTGATATATAGTAGAATATGGGAGGAGAACCTTCGTGCAATGTCCCCTTTCTAGGCAACAAGAGATGAGCAGAGGGTTGACCTATAATTCGAGTTCTCGTAGGTCAATTAGATGGTTAGGGGACTCATTCTGAGAGGCATAGAGCTTTGCAAGGGCTCTGTGAACCATTTTGAGCATTTACAACTTTACACGACAGTTCCTACTTTTTAGGGAAGTCTCCTATTTTTTAGGGAGAACTAGCAGTTGACTGGATTACCTCCCAGGGCACCACCGAGTGGGGCAGGAGCCTTTTGAGCAATTTCTAGAGTTTGGAGTGAGGTTCCAAATTTTTAGGGCAAATTCCTATTTTTTAGGAGAAACTGCCAGTTAGCCTACAGTACTCAGGTGGCATCAGTGACCACAGTGCTTCAGATGGAATTCAAATCTGAGTCACGGATTGCATTTTATGTGATTTAAATAAATTATATTAAAGTGATATTATAATCACTTTAGAATAAAATAACTTATAATAAGTTGGCCCCATTTTTCCTAGGCGTTTGAGGCATAAAATGTTGTAATAAAATGGGAAAAACATTATAATAGTAAACTATAATGCCTAAGGGGTCAATTTTTAAAGAAAGGCATAGATTTTATAAAAAATAATAAAGTGAAATCATATAAACCCTAAAAGTGACGACCTAGGGTTTGGAGCCTTTTAAAAGACATTTGGAGGTCATTTTTCATGATTATTATTCATATTTTTTCATCGAATCTTCTTGGAAGTGAAGAGCCGAATCCGTATAACAACCAATTTCAACCTTTTCAACTTCAATCACAAGTATATAACTTATCTAATTAACATTTTATTGTATTCCAACATTCATATGTGATCTAATTATTATGAACACAAATAGAACACAAGATATATACGTGGAAACCCTGATGGGAGAAAACCACGGTAAATCAATGCTTTTATAAATTACTTCTTTTACAATGTTCATAGGCACCAACCTACTAGAGGCACCAACCCACTAAAAACACCAACTCCCACTTTTGAATTCTATGAGCACCAACCCACTGGAAGCACCAACTCCCACTTCTGAAATTTATGAGCACCAACCCACTAGAAGCACCAACTCCCAATTCAGAATCTGTGAGCAACAACCCACTTCACATTAATCTGATCTTCCACCTTGACAATGTTGCTATAACAACGGATGATGGACATCAAATTTCCCTTTTTATTCTCCTCATTCTCCTTTAAACCTGCTATAGAGCCTTCCTTAAATCTGCTATGATGAATATTACTAATCAGTCACATAAATCTGATCATAATCTCCTAATAAATCTATCATGATATATTCTCAAACTCCACATATAAATCTGCTCATAAGTCTTCATCTCTGCATGAAATGCTGCTTAATCCTCCACTATATCTGCATACACTTCTCTGCTATCATCATTAATATGTCTTCTGTCTTCATACGCAAATCTGCATATGTTTGATTGATATTTCACCTATCACTCATCTCTTAATCTTCTTACCAACACACAACACTTCATGCAATATTTATATCTTCAAATACCTCTTTCACAAATAGTCACAACTCTTGATATTAATCATCACACTTTTTCTCTTCTCATAATCACAGCTTTTTAATGTTTGTTTATTTTAATATAAGTCACTGTCGTATATGTTGAATATATATATCTTTGATATATTATTGTTTTCACTCTTCAATCTAACAAACTTCTAATCAAAGTGATACTTTTAGTTAGACCGCTACCTTTACAACATGTATTACACTCCTTTGATTAATTTTATTCTTTACTATTACTGCTCTCTAATCTGGTAATTACCTTTGGTTAAACAAATAACCACTTTTGCACATAATCGCTGCCTTTGATTAATTAATCAATTGCTGTCTTCTATCCTTATCCAATCTTTATCAATGTCTTTTATTAAATCCTTCACAGCTGTGTTTATTAAACATATCGTCAAATATTAGGAAACTGACTTTATAAAGAGTCAATCATATAGTTCACATTCTTTTACTCAGAAAATTATTATTTTTTATTATGACCGATATGTGAATATCTATGTGTGTTTTTGTTCAACGTTCCTTGTATAATGTTTTTCTTCATGATTGCAACCTTGAATTTTGCTTCCTTGGTATCGATTACACCCATCCATGACGTATATTCATTTTTCTTTCACTTTATGAATCGGATCTTTGTCATTTGATATATTTCCATTAAGATGGTTTTATTGTTACCTGTCTCAAGAACTTCTTCACACGTATTGGGATCCGCTGTATTATTTCTTCTTAAACAAGTCGCTTTGTTCTGAATTCCCATCATTTTCGGTTCCTCCATTTCACACTCGGTTGTCCCAAACCCTTGTCCTGTGTTATCACAGTGATCTCGATATTGTAACTTTTCTCTTGACAACTTCAAGTGAGGCTTTGGCTGTAAGCTTTAAGGTTTTGTCCCCTGAACACTCCTTAATCGCTGTACATGTGATTCGCTTGCAATTCCATTCAATGTACGTTTAATCATGGTCACATGAAGTCGTATCTTAGATATTTCCTTCAACAATTAAAATACTTTGTCTTGAATCGCTCCTATATGATGTTCTTATCTTATACATCTCCAGATTCAACATTGGGTGTCTGTCTTCATCGCTGCTTTTATTAATCACTGCATATTATAACTTGGTCACTGATCTTTACTTTACTATTAATCTCTGCCATTTACTATGCTACACAAAGCGCTGCTTTCAATTCTGATCGCTTCCTATGATCATTGTCTTCATGCTTATCGTTGCCTTATTTTCTTTGACACCGAAGGCCACTCATTATCTCACCATTCTCCTTATTTACATGTCAATGCATACGATAGAGAAATATGTATTTTTGTATCATCGAAGTAATCGCTGTTATGAATAATTTGCTCGCTACCACTTTTATAATCATTCGATTCCTCATGAACAAAGGACTATCTCTGACATGGTCGCATCTCCTTTCATGCTTCATTCAAAGTCCCTGCTACATTGCTGTCTTTCTTCATTAATCAAAGACACTGCCCTCAATAATGAATTTATATCACTGCTGTGTGTAAATTAATATTACTGTTATCATTAAACATGCTGACTGAACTTTTACTGAACATATTGGTACGGGATTAGATTGTGGACTTATACAATCAGACAGTGAACTTTCATTCAAACTGGAACAGGAATATGTATATATGATCAGTTTGTGAAATGCTTATGAGCATAATATAAATTAAACTTCTGTATAATCAACAGTGTGCAATCAAACTCCATGATATGTTCATTCATCTCCATGAAACGATGTAGAGGGGGGAAAATGAACCTCTTCGACAGGCAGATAACAACCTCTCGAAGATTTACTAACCGACCTCTCCACTCAAGATGTAGTATGTCTTTGTACGTCCTCTGATAGCTCTCTGCACAAGGATGCACGCGCTGATTATGGACAACAGCACGACGCGCTAGCGTCCTGTACGGACATAATGCAGAGTTCGCACAGAATGGCACAATGTAACAGATATGTGTTCTAGATTAATTTAAATGCAATGAATGTATATTAAAGAAGGTAAAACAATTATATAGATGAAATGAAAGCCACAAAGGAAAGGAAGAAGATAATCTCACAACCGATCCACGATATGAAGCCTCCAAACAAATAAACCTTCCCTAATGCAACCTGCGCACAAGCCAGAAAGGAAAAATGTTTGGAGCTGCTTGGGGACTTGCCTTAGTCAAATCACTGTTTTGGTGTTTCCACCTCCACTGACAACCAGATAAATTGATAGAATAAAAGATAAATAAAACAAATGCAAGATAAGATAAATGATAAATGATTAATGATAAATGATAGAAGAGGGATGTGATAAATCCCAAGATGCTCAAAGATAGGATAAATAAATAGATATTACCGAAGGGACTTGAGAAAGTCAAGAGAGTTGCAAGAGATATTGTGACAGCTTGAGAGTGTTGTAGCAAGCTAGACACTATTGTAGCAAGAGCAAGAGAGAGCAAGAGAAAGCCGTAAGAGCCCAAAGGATAAGAGAGATTGTGTCCAGAATCTAGAGAGCTTGAATGGAGAGAAAAGATAGATTTAAAATGAGAGAAGAGGAGGGAAAAGAGGGCTAGCGGGCCGTTTGAAAGGTTTGCAGTCGTTTCTACCGACATATGCACGTGACAAGTGGAAAGGCGCGCTCATAACCGATATTCGAACGTTGATATGTTGCGATACAAATGCACGACACGCAGACGTCCGTGCGGCGCGCTAGTGTCCAAACAAATCACACTCAAAAAACGACAAGTGACAAGAGAAACACATGGCTAACAGGAAGCAGAAGCAGAAGGATAGTTGTTGAAAGGTATCTTGAGCATCCTGAGAGGGAAAAGGCTGATGCAAGCGCTGAAGTGAACCTATTTAGGTACTAGGGGAATGGACACCAAAGTGATTACAAAAGATGTAGGTTGAATTACAAAGGGGTATGCAATTTTCAACACTACAAACGGTAAACTCCTCCGACATCAATGACGAGATCTACAATCACAATTGAGTGCCCTTGACATCAATGACAATATTTCCAACAGGAAGCAACTTGCAACCAGAAGAGCAACGATTGTTTGTGAGATTGGGAATGAAAACTCTCAGCTCTAGGGTGATTGGATGTAACCCCAACCACCCACAACACAAAGGCACACAAAAGAATCTTCATTCAGGCCATTGAGGGCCAAAATCTTGAAGTTTGCTAACTGATACAGCAATCAAAGTGTATGCACAGAAGATCTGGGCAGTTCAGCAGCCTTTACCAGCAAATTTGATACTGATTTTAGTAGGCCGTACCTTCTACAACAAGGCCGTACCTCCCATTCATGCTTGGGGAGGCTAAATAAATAATTAGAGGGGTTTTAATGGTGGAAACAAAGTCTGAAATTATTGTCAGACATTAATAACAACAAATCATTAGTTATTTCAAGGAAATTGCAGCGTGTGTGACCTACATCAGCATTTCATTGGGGAAAATTGATCATTTCTGGAGGCCTTGCCTGGCAACCCTAAAGAATTTGCAACCGATCTGCTCTTTCTTACACAAATTTGTTTTGATAATTATTTCTAGGCAAATAAAGCTCTTTGGAGCTGTTGACATTCATTGGAAGCTTCAGTGTTGCTCTCTGTGATAGATCAGGCAATAAAACAAGCTCATCCAGGCAGCGTGGACTCTTGGTATGCCAATTTGGGCTCTAGAAACTAAAATTTGTTTATTCTTTGAATTTGATATTAGCTACAATAAAAAATTCAAAGTTCTGCAATTTGTTTCAGTCAATTGTAGTTTATTCTTTGTATTTAAATTTCAATTTGCATCATTCATTCAAACAAGCAAAAACTGAAAAAAAAACTAAAAAACATCAAAATTCACCAAAAAACCAAAAACTACTTCACTGGTCAAAGATTTGAAATCAAACAAAAAACCTCCAGTTTGGCAAGACTCCTAGTTGGCATCTTACACTTCAGCATCTTGATGAGGTCTTGAGTATTGTGGAGGCACAATCATTGTTTGCTAAGGCATCCAAATGTGAGTTTGGAATGACTGAGATTCTATATCTAGGGCATGTGATAGGGGCTAATGGTGTTAAGGTGCAACAAGAAAAGATCCAGGAAATAGTTGATTGGCCCCACCTAGGAATGTTTCCGACTTGAGGGGATTCCTTGGGCTTTGTTCTTATTACAGGAGGTTCGTCAAAGGATTCTCTCAGCTTGCAGCTTCCATTATAGACCTCACACGGAAGGGTTCATTTAGTTGGACAAATAATGCACAAGGCACAATTGATAGGCTTAAGGAGGTTATGAGCACTTGTCCTGTGCTAGCTCTCCTTGATTTCTCTCAGCTATTTGTGTAGAATGTGATGCATGAGGTGAGGGGATCGGTGTAGTACTCATGCAGAACAGACATCCTATCGACTATGAGATCAGGAAGTTGAGAGATAATGAGAGACTATATTTCACCTATGATAAGGAGATGCTTTCTATCATGCATGCATTGGCGAAGTTTAGGCAGTACTTGGTAGTTGGGAAATTTGTTGTGAGAACGGACCACAATAGTTTGAGGTACTTTCTAGAGCAGGAATTAAATGAGCAACAACAAAAGTGGGTCAGCAAAATACAGGCATATGATTTTGACATTAAGTATGTCAAAGGCAAAAGAAACATTATGACCAATGCACTTTCTAGGAGACCTCCTACTCCTACACTATGCTCCATGTTTTTGATTTCAGCTGATTGGAAGACTCAACTCTTAGTTGAGTATTCCAGGAATGCCTTTGCTTGTGAGCTCATGGATGGCAAGGTCCAAGATTACAAGTATAAGGTGATTAATGACGTGATTTATTATAAGAACAGGATTTATTTGGTACCTGAACCTAAAATTAAGGACAAAATCCTGATGGTTGTTCATGATATGCCATTAGCAGGATATCCAAGGTACTTTAAGATCTATAGGCAGATCAGAGAGATTTTCTTGGAGGGGTCTTAAGGACGATGTCCTTAAATATGTCCAGGAGTGTCTAACTTGTTAGTAGAACAAGTCAGAGCATGTGTTTCCTGCTAGGTTATTGTAGCCCCCACCTATTCCTAAGCAGAAATGAGTGTGTCCATGGATTTCATCATAGGCCTTCTGAAAGTCCAGGGTAAGGCCAGTATATTTGTAATGGTTGATCTGTTGACTAAATTTGCTCAATTCTATGCCATCACAACTGATTGGACAGCCTCATAGGTAGTAGAATTACTTTTTAGAGAGGTATGTAGGTTGCATGGTCTTCCCAAGACCATTATCAGTGATCGGGACAGTAAGTTTCTTAGCATTTTCTGGCGGGAGTTGTTCAAACTGACAAGTATGGAGCTAACACCCAACACCAGCTACCACCCACAATCGAATGGCTAGACTAAGATTGTAAATAAGTGGGTGGAAGGCTATCTTAGCAATTTTGCAGGCCAGTAGAAGGCATGGGTCAAATGGCTATATCTTGGAGAGCATTGCTACAATACCACATACCATATGTTTATTGGTATGACACCCTTTTGGGCTTTGTATGGTCATGATCCTTTTTCTTTTATAGAGTTGGCTTTCGATGATTGTAGGGTACCATGAGCTAGAGATTGGTTATAGGATCATCAGGATATTCTTAGGGTTCTTAGGGATAATATCCAACATGCACAGAATCAGCAAAAATTATATTGTGACCGCCACGGGACAGAGAGAACTTTTGAGGTTAAAGACTTGGTTTTCTTACATCTTCAGCTATATAGACAGAGCTCATTGAAGAGGAGTGGTGCGGAAAAAACTTAAACCAAGGTTCTATGGATCCTATAGGATTTTGAGGAGGGTTGGAGAGGTGGCATATGAGCTTGAGCTGCCACCAGATAGCAGGATTCACAATGTTTTTCATGTACCATGCCTCAAGAAGGCAATTGGACAGCATGTTGTTCCTACTCCTGGCTTACCACCCTTGGATGAAGAAGGGAAATTGGTGTTAGTTCCGGTAGAAGTTCTGGAGGTGAGAGAAAGGAAGTTGAGAAGTTGTGTGATCAGGGAATACTTAACATGTTGGAAAGATTTACCTTTAGAAGATGCCACTTGGGAAGGTGAGGACATCTTGCCACATCCAACATTGCAATTGCTTGAGGGCAAGCAATTCCAGGAAGGACTATAATGTCCCCTGCTCGCCCGTGAACACTTGAAAGGGTGAGATTAACCTATTTCAACATTCCCGTGGTTTAATTTGATGTAGGGAATGTGTTTTTGGCTTAAGGGGATTTTATGAAAATTATTTTGATTATCTATTGACAACTTATTTTATGGGTTACTTTATTTGATATGTCAAAATTTATAAGGTGACTTTATTAAATAAGTTTATATTTTTAAAGGATGGGGATTTTAAAAAGGTCGATAAAGTCAGATTATCATGTTTCTCCTTGCTAGCCTTTGGTGGACCCCATATTTTGAGTTTGGAATATATTTTATTAACCAAACTTTATGATTGGTATTTTTTGGGGGGTTGGAAACTATCACACTATTTATCAAAGGAGTTCATTTTGAAAGGCACGGGTGATTATTTTTAGGAAAACGGATATTGAAGCTTTTCTCTGAGGACAAAACCTCTTTACGAGTGTGAAGCCTGGACAAAACCCTAGACTTCGTGAGGAGGTGGATTTATTCAAAGCCGCTACTAGGCTAACGGAGAGGTGTGATTCATTGCGGAAGTCTATGGTGGGGCTAGTCGTGGAAGCCAGACATCACGAGGCAACCATTTTCTTCTATTTGTGGCTGTCGTTTAAGTTTGGGTTGTGCTTGCAAAAATCTGTGGCTTCTTACCGCCACATATACTTGGGGTTTAAGCGACAAATAGGAGAGTTAGTGTTTGAAGGTGAACGCGATGAATAGGATTCATGATGTTTGTTTGCTGGTACAACTCGTAAATTAAATACAGGAAATAATAAAGTCCATGACAATGCATACCAGACATGGCAGAAAATATATCTTTATTCGCACATTCAATTATTACAGAGAAGAGACCATCAATTATTACAGAGAAGAGACCAAAGATGGTCGGCCAAGGATTACACTAGGTTCGACAATACCCTCCCCTTTCCTTGACAGTAAACATATTTAAAGGACCCGACGGTTATCGAGAGGTACACAACCGTCAACCAACCAACACATAACCACTTGAGACTGACAACCCACTCAATACAATTAATTAATACCTTGTCGGATAACAAATATTATCAAACATAACAATAGGCAATTTATGCCGACAACATCATCGCCCCCAAAAGAAAAAGTCGTCTTCTAGACGACAAGCAAACATCAAGTAATATTCGGGAAGACTAACAACAAACAACAACTTCGATTGAACCCCAACTTGTAGTGTACCTAACAAATCAAATGGGGGTTTGGGGCAATGCCCCCAACGGGATCAAGGGGCAACGCCCCTAGCGGGGTCAAGGGGCAGAGCCCCTTGCGGGGTTGAGGGGCACGCTCCTCGCAGGATCCCGGGGCAGCACAGGGTCCCCCGCCGCCAACACCAAATTATAACCTTCAAACCCACATGGAACTCCATGGCGTGCATCAATTTTCTTCTTTTTTAAGACGTCAGGAACGAGGCAAATGAAGTCAAAATTTTGATCAAGGTGCATTCTCCAGTACGGGAATTGTGTTTTCTAACTTGTTCTTTCGTACATACTTGTGCTTCTCTCTTGGTTGTACGATGCATAGGTGTGTGTCTTGAGACTCCCTTCATCCAACTCAAAGTTGATGCCTTCGAGTTTTTGATATATTGCTTCCTTGACCATACGGTATTCCTCCTGTGGTCCATACGGATTTCTCTTGGTTGTCGTACGGCCTCCGCCTTTGGTTGTCATACCTGTAGCGTGGTCGAACGACCTCTCCTTGATTGCATCTCTGTATACCGTACGATGCCTCATGTACGATGTCTGCACGGCTTCCATCTATGTCGTACGATGCCTCATGTGCCATATCTGCCATACGGTTTCACCATACACCGTATCCTTTTCTCTATGTAGTTTATGTCGTATGTCGTACGAGTCGAATGAATGGACTACGCCATACGGAATGGTTGGATGAGCTATGCCGTACGAGTTGATTGAACTAGGTACGCAGTACATGTGAGCTACGTTGTACGGAATGGTGCTTTGTCATACACCGTACTGACTTGTCTTTTCGTACAGAATGGTGCTTTGTGCCTGTGTGCCGACCGTACTTGTTGATCGTACAATGTACGGTATTTCTACTTCTTCACCTGCACTGTACGGATTCGACTTCTCCTGTGGCTGGATGGGAATGTTCCTTCCCTCTCTCGATTTTGTCCAGCTGTCAAGTCTACTTCCCCGGCTTTCCCTTGACCGTACGGATCTCCAGCACTCGCCTTCTCTAGTTTGTACGGTGTATCTGGGGCTCTAATCTTCGTGTGGTAACCTCATCATGTCGACGCAACCTGGACCCTCAAGAGCCAACTTGCTCATGTCTGCTCTGAACAGGACGACTAAATTGCTTTTGGCTGATGTGAACCGTTTAGCGTATAGTATTAACTTCTTCGGGGCATCTCCACCAGGGTCTACAGCATCCAATTTCAGATCCTCGCCTTGTGAATCTTCTTCGTACACCTTAGATACTTCCCCATTCCCACTCGGCGGCCTCTGTTCATACGGTACAAGCTCACTTGGTAACTGTTCGTATAGCCCAGACACACCAACACCGGATGTGCACAGATGAATATCGTACGATGGACTCTGTACTTCCTCAATTTGGCCAATTTGTAGCATGTTACAGTCGGGGTGGAAAACTTCATAATCCTCCATCTGTCAGTGGAATAATCCATTAAGAGAACTCGTCTCATCTTCAAAGCAATCTTCTAGTTTGAGCACTCCTTCATCGTTGGGTTTCATGCCTTTCCTTCCTCCGTCCATACCTAACTCTCTACCCTCAGACTTAGAGTCCAAGGGTGTCAGTTTTTCACTCATCGCCTGGTTCCTCAAGTCAATGACATGCTTCCTCCCGTCACTCTCAATCGAGAGTGTGTTTCGCTTCCAGTTATGATTCGCCTTGGCAGTAACCAACCATCCCCTCACAAGCAGTGCATCATATGCCTTCTTCTGTAACCGGATAACTACAAAGTCCAAGAAAAATTGTTGTGTCCCAATCATTACTTTTTGTGCCATCAATGTTCCCAACGGTTGGATGTCGTGCTGGTCGGCACCTACCAAGTGGAAGGTTGGTAGCCAAAGTTTCGGCTTCCCCAGACATTTCCATGTGTCTTCTGGCAGTACATTTACTCTCGAGCCTCCATCGACAATGGTGTTTGTCAACTTCTTCCCCATTATTTCCATCTCGACAATCGCCGACTTCCTCCCAATGCTCATCGTCAACAACATTGGATCACTGGACTCATTCCCTTCGGCTGATGGTTTTCCCATCAATTCCTCCTCGTGTGGTTTACATTGGTTCTGGAAGACTGTGTCGTCACTGACTGTGTTGGTAATTGCCATTCTCAGTTGTGGCATAGTTTGAAGAAGGTCTGCCACCTTGATGGGTACGGTTGTTTGTAGCACCTGCCGGACTATGTTCTTCTCTGACTCCCACAATGACATACTTGCAGTTCCATTAGAAGTTACTCGTTCCTTCACCAACACTTGCTCTACTTTGGCTTGTTCCTTTTCCGTACCAGAGTTTGAATACATTGCCTTCTTTGTTTGTGCTCTTGTGATTGCCAAAACTACGTCCTCTTGTTCCTCCACGTCCAGCATATTAATACCCTTCTGATTCGGACAGTTGGTGTCTTCATGGTCACCCGGTCCACACCATTTGCACAATAATTGTATGTTGTCTTTCCTGTTATGGCAGTCTCTCGCAAAGTGTCCCCATTCGCTACATTGCTGGAACTATATGATAGGACGTCCTTTGGAGTCATACTGTATTTGGTTTCGCTCTTGTTGATTTCCATAACCACTTGGCAATACATTTTGTGGTTTCGATGGGCTGGACTCTCCCTGTGTGAAGAGTACTTGTGTACTTCTCATCTTCAAATTGTACAGGCACTCGTTAATTGAATGCCCCAGCACTTGGCAAATTTCACAAAACATATTTCTAGGACAATTAGCTTTCGTGTGCCCCTCCCTTTTGCACTCAATACACCATAGTTCATTAACTTCATTGCTGGTTCCTTTCTCAACCTTCAATTCTTTCATCATTCTCAACATATCCCATCGAAGGGCTCATACAATTTTGGATTCTTTGTCACTGCTACCTTCGGTGCTCTCATCATCATTGGTCTTCTTCTTCTCTCGGGAGGAGGTTTTATTTTCACTCTCGATGTCCATCGCTCGATTGTACACATCGGCGTATGAGGACAGAGGCACTACTTTCATCTTCTTGCGTAGTGAGGGTATCAATCCCTCCATGAGCCACCTCTTCTTCAACCCGTCGTTTCCATCTTGTTCAACAGTTCTTTGAGCCTACGGTTGTAAGCGCGTACACTCATTTTTTCCTTGCTTAGTATTATAGATTTCGGCCACGATCTCATTATCATCCCTCAAGAGTTTGAATTCCTCCTAGAACGCCTTCTTCAAATCACTCCATCTCGTCTTGTGTTGGGCATCGAGGTCTATGTACCAGTCAATGGCGATCCCTCGAAGGGTGGCAGGAAATGCCTTCAGCCAGTAGTCCCTGTCATCTTGGCCATTTGCCTCCCAAATGGTTATGCATTTTTTGCAATGCCGTATCGGGTCCTCCGACCCGTCTCCCGTGAACTTCGGCAGTTTCTACTTCTCCTAGGTGTTCAACATTATTTTCACTCAGAAGGTACGTGTGTATTTGCCTTGTGTGCCAGACCTGGGTGGACTGTTTCGACCGCTACGTTCTGGTGCTTCCCTGCACTTTCGACCACGCAGGCGTCCTCTACACGTCCACCTTCAGCGTCCCCAACACTTCGAGTACTTCCAAGTGTGTCGGACCTAAGTGAATTGTTTTCGACCGCTACGTTCTGGTGCTTTTCTTGCACTCTCAGACATGCGTGCGTCCTCTACACGTCCACCTCCAGCATCCCAACACTCTGAGTACTTCCAGGCTTCGACTCGTCTCTGTGCTCCCTCCGGTCGAGGGTCGGCAGATCACCTAATCGCTTGGTCTTGACCACCCTGTGGCCTCTTCTCACCTTTGATGGGATCTACGGACATGAATCACTCAAGGCTGACCCAATTTCTTTTAAGGCAACGGCGCCAAAATGTTTACTGGTACAACTGGTAAATTAAATACAGGAAATAATAATTTACATGACAATGCATACGAGACACGGCAGAAAATATATCTTTATTCACACATTCAATTATTACAGAGAAGAGACCAAAGATGGCCAGCCAACGATTACACTAGATCCAACAATACCCTCCCCCTTCCTTGACAGTACACAACATATTTAAAGGACCCGACGGTTGCCGAGAGGTTCACAACTGTCAACCAACCGACACATAACCACCCGAGACTGACAAACCACTCAATACAATTAATTAATACCTTGTCGGATAACAAATATTATCAAACATAACAATAGGCAATTTATGCCGACAACAATGTTGTTGTGCAGTGCAGACGTGGTCTAGACTCCACCCAAACAAAGCAGCAAACTTATTTGGGGCATATTGTTCCATGTGTCAACTAAATTGAGCAGTCACCGCCTTGTTTACAGGTATGGTATCATTGTATTTAAATGTTACCTATTTTCGCTACAAGCTCAATCAGGTAGAGCTTTTATGTGTTCACAAACAAAAGGTACATGTTTATTCTGCTGAATTACATTCATGAACTTTTAAAAGGAAAGAACAGAAGGATTACTGTCATTTCTCATTATGTAAGTGCATATGAAGTAGAAAGACAACACAGATTTTATGAGAAAGTAATCTTTATTAAATATGAATGTACAATGTCTCACACAAGCCGTGAGACTAACTAGTTTGGTGCAAATAAGGAAAAAACTATATATTTGCAGATGCAAAACACAATGTAATATGTAGATAAGGAAGGGTGACTCGTCATTGCCTAAATGATAAGCCCTCTTTAAGTTGTCCTTTAGCATCTGTAGTCTTTTGTCCATCTTGCATCCAATTATGCTTCCTTGCTGCCCCTGAGTACCCGCATTTGAGAAAATGTGTTAGAGCAATGAAGGGTCATCATTCCATATATGCACATGCATCTGAAAACATACAATCTATCCCTCATGTGCATCACAACAGCTAGCTCAACATATAAACTCAGGAAAATAAATGCTAGATCAAATCATCAAGAGGGAGTCATCATATGTTGTTTTTAGCTAACTTATTTGCTTCATGTGCAGATACAGGAAAGGTAATGTTATTGTTCATTAAATCATAGCATGTGGGGTAAAATGTGGCTCCCATAAGGGTTGAACTCAGCATACTAAGTTATCAAGAAATGAGCTCATTTGAATTTATTTAAGGACAGTCAGCCCATGCATGAAAGTCAAGCACTCCAAATTCATGAAAACAATGGTGGACAAGCTTTATCACAGACCTGTAACAGAAATGAAAAGATCTATCATCACGCAAAGAACAAGGACAGTCATCACTGCTAGAATCCACATGAGCATTCCCGGCTCTTAATTGATCAAAAGTGAGGAACCTTGAAATGAAGGAAAAGGACACACTTAGGTCTAATGGTTTGAAATGATAATAACAAAGAGTCACAGGGAGGTGAGGGCTTGTAATGAAGAAGCAAACCTAGTAATAGACACAGCGCATCTCAAGAAAGACATATTCCAAAGAAAGGGGATGGAAACGAAGATCATTCACATATATGCATCTACAGCTGCAATAGTAGGGTTCACAGCCAACAGTAATCAGTGAAGATGAAAGCCAATGGAGACAGTCAAGTCAACAAATGAAAGAATTTCTTGAGGGCAATTTCAAAGTGCAGCCCAAGTCTGATAAGAGGTGATCTCAAGAGCACAATAACCACAATGTAACAACATCGGGAAATCCATCAAAAAATACAGTGCATGGTACTGTATTGACTGTATATAACAATACAGAGACAATCCTCTTGACACCATTGGCAGATCCTTAGAAGTTAAGGACACCTACCCCGTGAATGGTTCTTCCAAGACATGACAATACAGTCATGACTACAGCAGAAAATCATAAAGAAAGGTGACTGCCCAACTCAAGCTAGCACAGTAGTGATACAAAAAGCAGTCATCACAACATCGACTGGCATAAGTCAAATACAGACCAAAATCTTCATGAGTATTAGCTACAGAGACCATACACAACCAAATAAGGAGGGGGCATTCATATTAGCAGCGAAAGAGCCATGTCAGTCTTAGCAAAAGCATAGTCATGTAACAGAGAAGTCTTTAGGGCAGTGATCATGAGAAATCTCAAAAGGGCAGTGGGGCTCATAGGCTGTCAAAAGCCAAGAGAAAATGATAGAAAGCAGCCTTGGAGCTTGACAGTTTGGAAAAGAAAATGATACATATCAGCTAAAGGGTTAGTGCAGAGCAGTCCTTACTGTGCAATCATAGGTGCATTAACAGTTGCTTTAAGAGACCTGTTGATTGTTGCTCAGAGAATAATGGCAGTTTTGTATCAAACTTCATGTGAAAGAATAGCAATAATGATCAATGGTTGTTGAGAAAATAATGATTCATTTGAAAAGCATCAATTTGAATCATGCTTATCACTGTCAAGAGCGCAAAAGAATATTAAAATCTACAGCCAAGGCATGAAAACAGTATCAAAAGAACCAGAGGTATGATGGCAGAGGAGAAAGCCCGTTACCAAGTATGAATGAAAGACTGTGACTACAAGGCATATAGCATCTAAAGGGTACCAATGACAAGCATACACAGGTGGCAGAGACACTAATAGACAAGTAAGACAGTCATAGAAGTTGTAGTTAAAGACCTTACTGACAGTGATATAGCCCAATCACTTAAAGAGCAGTGAAAGGATGTAATGCCCTCGGTACATATTTATAGTTGTTGATCCCAGTGAGTAGCTCATTTAAAGGATAATCTCACAGTCATCAAGACTCACCTAAGGAGATGTTTGTGAACACTTTGACAGAGTTTATCAGCCTCATCACAGTCATCAAGTATCATTGGTATCAAAGAATACTCCTAGAGCTGTCAAAATGACATATTGTAAAAGCTTCAACAAGATCACACTCAGTGAAAGGCAACCACCACTATGTATGGATATATAAAAGGTGAAGGTTTGATCAATCCATGAGCAGCTGGGAGCAAAATACAAAGATACAAAATACAGTGAGCAAGAAGATTTGACAGGGAAAACGAAAGACATGGGTTTCAGAGCCGTAATGAACGACCTTCCCATGGTCACCATTAGCCAAAAAATCACTACTAACCCAGAAAATCACAGTCAAATATCAGATCTTCAGACTAAAAGGTACAGAAATCAAGCTGAATGAAGTTCATGACAGGGATTTGAAGAATGCTAACAGTTATCAACACAGTCAATGTTCAAAAGCAAAACCTCATAATGACAGTCACGAAATAACCAGAGAAAGGAGCAGCTACAATGGAAAAGAGAGCCATGAACCTGTGAATAAAACTCTAGGGCAGATAGATGAACTACAATGGCATCAATACAGAGAAAAGGAACAGTAACTTCAATGCCAAAGTTTATAAATGAGATGACAGCCAAATGACTGTGTATATAATAGCAAAGGTTTTTGTGATGTATTGGTCAAAAGCCATCAACTGCACACAGAGATCTTCAAAATGGAGAATAAATGAAATATTCCGAGCCAAATTTTTTCGTTTGTACAAATTACAAATTACATTCAATGCACCCGTTAAGGTTAGAAGATAAACCAAAACGTGTTGAAGCAACTCTAACCAGAATGTACACCAGGATCCCAATGTGGGCAAGGTGTGAGCATTGGTCCGAGGATCTAAAACAAATTGCTTATGCAGTAACTCTAACCAAGAATGGCACCGATGATGGCGAGCATATGGTCAGAGGATCTTCTACCCTAAATGCTGAAAGGGAACTCTACACCAAGTATGTGCTACCCAATCCAGAATGGAGTGAGGGGCGACCATATGGTGGAGTGATTACAAAACAATGCTTGAAAAGAAATGCGGAAGCTGGAAATACTCAACACCCAGAATCTGCTTGCTAACCCGGAATGGGAAAGTAGCTACCATAGGGCGGAGGTCAATTAAATACAATATCAAATGCTGAAAGTAAGAAGAGCATTACAATTTGATAAAGCAAGATTATACTCTCTTGTCAGTACTACTGCCAGCTTACACTATGAAAGATGAAATCTTGCAAACAATACGTATCAGCATATAAATAGAGAGGTACAATATTAATGAATTCCTTTGCTGAGAAGTAAGATTAACGGAAATGGCGATAAACAGATCCAACCTTTTCTTCAGACTTGAATAAATCTTCAATGAAGCATTCCCATCGCTTTCAAAGAACTCTCACCACCATCGAATAAAGATATTGCAGATTTCTCCAAACTGATTTAACAGACCTGCACCTTTCAACAAATAACCAGCAACATAGGATTCCTTTGAAATGCTCGGAACTCACTCTTTACTCATTCAAAATGCTTGATATCAATTGCAAAACTCTAATAGAAAGGAGGCGCTCAGACTAAGAACAAAAAACAGACTTAAAAAGCATCTAACACTCAATGCACAATTCCCAAGACAACAAAGGTACGACTCAGCTGAAAAGGGTGATTTCTCTTTTAAAAATCTGATGCTTCACAAATAAATCTACAAATTGGCACACATGGGCGCCTTCCCTATATGGAAGGAAATATGCAATACCCACAACGAATTTCTTTGTCTTTTTTGATTTATGAATTAGACATCCAATCTGCTGAAGCTAACATGCAAAAACCAGGAACTTCTAATATGCAAAAATCAGAAACTAAGAACTACAATGCTGATTACAATGCACAAATTTCAAGGAACTCACAAACTAGACTAAAATCACCACTAGTTGTTGTCTTACAAACAAGAAGCGATGCTCGAGCTAGGAGGCCTTCATTCCTGGAAGCAAACCCAGAGCCAAACCGGCAACATAACAGTATTGTAGACCAAGGATGTGAAATGATGCTCAAAGTCTTCCTTTTATAACTTCCTGTTGACTTCACGAAACCCTAAAATCCACTTCAATATCCAAACCCTAATCCTTTCTCCAAGATGGCGTCCTTTTCCTTTCAAGCTTAATATTGATATTTTAATTAAATTCAATACCTTGATAAATGCGCCCACATTAAGCTTGCTTTGACTTTGGAAATTAATAAAATAATCTTTAATGAAGGCGCCACCCTCAAAAAGCCCACTTTTCGAAACAACATAAAGTCCATAGACTAGGCCAAGGGGTTAACGTTCGAATATAATATTAAAACATGACCTTTTAATTAAATATATCAACTTAACTCTTCAATCATGCCCTGAAGCCAATAATGACCAAGTCAACTGACCAAACTGAAGTAGAAAGTCAACCATGCTGAATCCAACTGAAAAACTGCCAAAAATAGAATTTACTAAAAATAGTAAATTCCATAAAATGCTCTGAATGCCGAAATGAACATACCACTGCGAAGCTCTCTGAAAACCCAAAAAGGATCCGCCATTGAATCCACCAACTCCGAGCAAAGACAACCTCAAAAATAGGAAACCCTAATTTTACCTTCCGACTAGCCTTCGGGTTTCCAGAAAAAAGGCGAACGGTCACTGGAAAGATCAGGTCTGAGAAGGGGACATTACAGTCCGCCCTCCCCAAGATTGCTTGTCCTCAAGCAATCGCAAACCAGGATGCTGCAGAATCTCATCACTTTCCCAAGTCGCATCCTCCATAGGCAGGTTCTTCCACTTCACCAGGTATTCTCTAATAGTTCTTTTCCTCAAAGAACGTTCTCTGAAATCAAGTATCTCCTCTGGAATTAGAACTAACTGTCCCTCCTCATCCAAAGGTGGCAACTATGATGAAGCAACCACATTATGTCCAAGTGCCTTCTTGAGGCGAGACACGTGGAAAACATCATGCACTCGGCTATCAGAAGGTAGCTCTAACTCATAAGCTACTGCCCCAACTTTTCTGATGACCTTGAATGGCCCATAGAAACGAGGTTTGAGCTTCTCAGTTCCACTCTTCTTGAGAGTAGACTGTCTGTAAGGCTGCAATCAGAGATAAACCATATCCCCAACCTCAAAAGAACGCTCAACACGTCTCTGATCAGCATACATCTTCTGCTGATTCTGTGCAATCTACAGATTATCCTTCAAGGATTTCATGATGTCTTGACTTTGCTGCAACAAGTCCTTGGCTTGGGGTGCTCTGCTCTCACCAAACACCAAATCGGCAAAGCTAGGTGCTTCATACTCATAAAGAGCCAAGAAAGGAGACATCTTAATCGACATATGAAAAGAAGAATTGTAGTAGTACTCACCTATATGCAGCCACTTGACCCAAGCTCTCTGTTGTTCTGACACATAGTTTCTCAAGTAGCCTTCCAACCACTTGTTCACTACTTCCATTTGTCCATCTGTTTGGGGATGGTAACTAGTGCTTGGAGTGAGCACAGTACCACTCATTCTGAAAACTTCTTGCCAAAAAGTACTTGGGAACTTGCTGTCCCTATCACTCACAATGTTCTTTGGCAACCCATGCAGCCTAAACACCTCTCGAAAAAACAGATCTGCAAGTTGGGCTGCAGAAAAAGTGTTGGTAATGGCGAAAAAATGAGCAAATTTGGTTAGCCTATCCACCACTACATAAATACAATCCTTCCCTTGGGCCTTGGGCAACCCTGTGATGAAATCCATCGAGATGCTTTCCCACTTTTGATTGGGAATAGGAAGTGGTTGCAGCAAACCAGCTAGTAATGTATGCTCATTCTTGTTCACTTGACAAACAGGACACTCCTGAATGTAGCGTTGTACTTCTCCTTTCAACCCTTTCCAAGAAAACCTTTCTCGGATCTGCCTATATGTCTTGAAAAAACCTTGGTGACCAGCAACCGGAATATCATGAAATGTCAAAAGAATCTTCTTCTTAAGCTTAGAATCAGCCACCAGAAAGATTCTTCCCTTATAGTGTATCAATCCCTCAACCACCTTGTACCTTTCATCATGAAAAGTACCCTCAAGAATGCTGGTTGCAAACTGATTTTTGGCATAATCAGCAAGCAACATGTCTCTCCAATCTGCAGTAAGCTCACACAATGAGCTAAGATGAGGTCTCCTGGATAAAGCATCAGCCACGATATTATTTTTCCCTTTGACATATTCTATGTCAAAGTCGTAAGCTTGAAGCTTACTCACCCATTTCTGTTGCCTCTCATTTAGGTCCTTCTGGTGCATGAAATGCTTGAGGCTATTGTGGTCAGTCTTAACCACAAACTTGTTCCCCACCAAGTACTGCCTGAACTTGGCTAATGCATGCATAATGGCAAGCATTTCCTTGTCATAAATTGAGTATGTTCTTTCCACACCCCTTAATTTTCGGCTCTCAAACACAATAGGGTGTTTGTCTTGCATCAGGACAGCCCCAACTCCTTCACCTGATGCATCACACTGCAGCTCGAATGGCTTGGAGAAATCCGGAATAGCCAGAACCGGGCACAAGCTCATGATCTTCTTGAACTTGTCAAAAACAATTTGAGCCTTTTCTGACCAACAAAAGGCTCCCTTTTTGGTGAGATCAGTAAGGGGAGCAGCATTCTGTGAATACCCCTTTACGAATCTCCGATAAAAACCACAAAGACCCAGAAAACCTTTCAACTGAGTTAAGTTCTTAGGAGGTGGCCACTCAACTACTGCCTTGATCTTTTCAGGATCTACCTTTACTCCCTTAGCACTGATTATGTGGCCAAGGTACAGTAACTCCTCCATTCCAAATTCACATTTGGATGCTTTTGCGAACAAACTCTCAGATTCCAGAATACTAAGCACTTCCTCCAAGTGCTTGAGATGATCCTCCCAAGTCTTGCTGTAAATCAGAATGTCATAAAAAAAAATCAACACAAACCTCCTTAACTGATTCTGAAAAACACGGTTCATTGAAGACTGAAAGGTAGCCGAGCGTTAGTCAACCCAAATGGCATGACTAAGAATTTGAAATGGCCATAGTGACATTTGAAAGCTGTCTTCTCCACATCCGATCCTCTCATTCGAATCTGATGGTAACCCGATCTCAAATCGATCTTCGAGAAGAACTTGGCCCCATGTAGCTCATCAATGAGCTCATCTATCCTGGGAATGGGGTATCTGTTTTTTATGGTGCTTTGATTCAAAGCACGATAGTCCACACACATGCGCATGGTACCATCCTTCTTCTTCACAAGAACCACGACAGATGCAAAGGGGCTCTTGCTTGGGCAAATGAAACCCATCTCCAAGAGTTCTTGAATATTCTTCTCAATCTCATCCTTTTGCCTCTTCGGGTACCGATATGGAGTTGTAATCACCGGTTTAGCTCCTTCCTTGAGCTCTATGATATGTTCTGAACCCTGTTCAGGTGGTGGTCCAGGAGGCAAGTCTGCAAAGACCTTGCTCTTCTTCGTGAGTAGAGACTGAACATCAGGAGGATGGTCTCGTTTAGTCTCAATTGGACTAGCAGGAAGGATCATGCACTCTGCAACCCACTTGGCTTGATCGTGACGGATCAGCCTTGCCATTCTTTTGAATGACACAACCCGAGGGCCCCCATTGGACATTCCTCTTAGAACTATCTTCTTCCCATCAGATTGAAACTTCAGCTCCATAGTCTGCAAATTCAAGGAGATCTCCCCAAGAGAACGCAGCCATTGAATGCCTAGAACAACATCAGTATCTCCAATGTGGACTACATAGAAGTCATCCTTGACTTCGTAATTCCCCAATTGCATGGTCAGGTTCGAGATTTTCTTAGTACATGAAATATGGAATCCATCGGCAACCATGACCTTGAAGCCCTCAAACTCCTCTGTTTGCAGCCCCTTCTTTGCTACCACAACTTCATCAATGAAGTTATGTGTTGCTCCAGTGTCGATCAAGGCAACGATTCGCTGCCCTTTGATCATCCCTCGAACCTTAAATGATTCGTTTCTTTGGAAGCTCGAAAGCTGAGCCAAAACTCCAACACTTTCCTTCTCATCTCCGGACTCTTCTGGAGCTCTTTCTACCTCACTTTCTTCAAAATCAGATTGCTGGTCGGAAAAATCAGAACTACTTTCACCAGCAGAATAGTACTCAATCTGATTGAATTTAACTCCCTTAGGGCAAACATGATTTTGAGACCATTTTTCCCTACACCGGAAGCACAACCCTTTTCTTCTGAGTTCATTCAGGGTTTCAGGATCCAACCTAGTGACATGGGGATTGTGATGTTTGAACTCCTTGTGCTGAGGTCTCAAAGGAGGTCTATGCTGAGGTCTTTTCCCTTTATCCCTTTTCTGGAAGGGGGAATTTGACTGAAATTTTGCCTTAGGAGCAGCCCACTCCATGTTTCTTGCCTTCTTCATGGCCTCCTGCAAGGTTGGTGGATCAAAGGCTTTAATCCAACCTTTGAGTGGTTCTGTCAACCCTTCACTGAAAAGGATCACCAATCTCCTCTCTGTGATTCCAGTCACCATGACTGAGAGTCTCTGAAACTCCGCAATGTAGGCATCAACAGTGCCATACTGTTTCAATTGTGCCAGTTCTCTGAAATGAATTTCAGGATCCTTCTTTTCAAACCTCTCGATGAGCCTAGTAGTGAACTCATCATAAGTTGTGATAGACTGATGACCCAGAGTAACTAGGCCATGGTACCACCATTCATGCGCCACCCCATCAAGGTGTAGCGTAGCGAACTTGATCGCTTCCTCTTCTGCCATAGGTCTGAGAGCTAGATAGTTATCCAGCTTCTGAATCCAAGCTCGAGCTGAACTGGTATCACTCCCGTCAAAGTGTGGAAGTGTCACCTTGTTGACAGCTTGGTACAAGTCTCCTTGATTTGATGGTCTTCTTTGATCATAGTGTCTCCCTTGTCCATTGTTTTTCCTTTTATGATCCATGAGAATCATACTCTGCACGACCAAGTCTCAACTGCTCCACGAATGAAGCATTCTCTTCAGGCTCTAGCTGAGTGTTTTCAGGTGCCAAAAAGGTGGGTTTGAATGGCCTGGAAGAAATATAAGTGTTGTTTGACACAATCCGGGCTGCAAGTCCATCATGCTGGTTGGAGGCACTATGCTCTCCTCTATGCCTTGAGTTGTTCTGTGGAGTGGTATTCTGACCCACTTTCCCCATCATGAGAGATACCATGTCCATCAAGGCATCCATCTTTCTTTCAAATCTCTTTCCAGGACTCATAGATCTTTCTCTTCCTTTCCCACTGTCATCTCTGTTGTTGGTAACTCTCTCATTACCCCCAACTGATCTCTCACCCTCTGCCATATCTGATTCCTGAGAAGACTCCCAATGAGCCCTCAAGATCTCTGAAGTTGTCTGACCTTCTGGAGCCTGATAAGGTTGGAATTGTTTTCCAACCTTCTTGTCTTCCCTTGCAATGTACCTCTTTTCTCTGTCACTCATAGACAAATTGTTCACAGGATGGCAAGATCTTGGCTCTGATACCACTGAAATATTCCGAGCAAAATTTTTTCGTTTGTACAAATTACAAATTACATTCAATGCACCCGTTAAGGTTAGAAGAAAAACCAAAACGTGCTGAAGCAACTCTAACCAGAATGTACACCAGGATCCCGATGTGGGCAAGGTGTGAGCATTGGTCAAAGGATCTAAAACAAATTGCTTATGCAGTAACTCTAACCAAGAATGGCGCCGATGATGGCGAGCATATGGTCAGAGGATCTTCTACCCTAAATGCTGAAAGGGAACTCTACACCAAGTATGTGCTACCCAATCCAGAATGGAGTGAGGGACAACCATATGGCGGAGTGATTACAAAACAATGCTTGAAAAGAAATGCGGAAGCTGGAAATACTCAACACCCAGAATGTGCTTGCTAACCCAGAATGGGAAAGTAGCTACCATAGGGCGGAGGTCAATTAAATACAATATCAAATGCTGAAAGTAAGAAGAGCATTACAATTTGATAAAGCAAGATTATACTCTGCTGTCAGTACTACTGCGAGCTTACACTATGAAAGATGAAATCTTGCAAACAATACGTATCGGCATATAAATAGAGAGGTACAATATTAATGAATTCCTTTGCTGAGAAGTAAGATTAACGGAAATGGTAATAAATAGATCCAACCTTTTCTCCAGACTTGAATAAATCTTCAATGAAGCATTCCCATCGCTTTCAAAGAACTCTCACCACCATCGAATAAAGATATTGCAGATTTCTCCAAACTGATTTAACAGACCTGCACCTTTCAACAAATAACCAGCAACATAGGATTCCTTTGAAATGCTCGGAACTCACTCTTTACTCATTCAAAATGCTTGATATCAATTGCAAAACTCTAATAGAAAGGAGGCACTCAGACTAAGAACAAAAAACAGACTTAAAAAGCATCTAACACTCAATGCACAATTCCCAAAACAGCAAAGGTATGACCCAGCTGAAAAGGGTGATTTCTCTTTTAAAAATCTGATGCTTCACAAATAAATCTACAAATTGGCACACATGGGCGCCTTCCCTATATGGAAGGAAATATGCAATACCCACAATGAATTTCTTTGTCTTTTTTGATTTATGAATTAGACATCCAATCTGCTGAAGCTAACATGCAAAAACTAGGAACTTCTAATATGCAAAAATCAGAAACTAAGAACTACAATGCTGATTACAATGCACAAATTTCAAGGAACTCACAAACTAGACTAAAATCACCACTAGTTGTTGTCTTACAAACAAGAAGCGATGCCCGAGCTAGGAGGCCTTCATTCCTCGAAGCAAACCCAGAGCCAAACCGGCAACATAACAGTACTGTAGACCAAAGATGTGAAATGATGCTCAAAGTCTTCCTTTTATAACTTCCTGTTGACTTCACGAAACCCTAAAATCCACTTCAATATCCAAACCCTAATCCTTTCTCCAAGATGGCGTCCTTTTCCTTTCAAGCTTAATATTGATATTTTAATTAAATTCAATACCTTGATAAATGCGCCCACATTAAGCTTTCTTTGACTTTGGAAATTAATAAAATAATCTTTAATGAAGGCGCCACCCTCAAAAAGCCCACTTTTCGAAACAACATAAAGTCCATAGACTAGGCCAAGGGGTCAACGTTCGAATATAATATTAAAACGTGACCTTTTAATTAAATATATCAACTTAACTCTTCAATCGTGCCCTGAAGCCAATAATGACCAAGTCAACTGACCAAACTGAAGTAGGAAGCAACCATGCTGAACCCAACTGAAAAACTGCCAAAAATAGAATTTACTAAAAATAGTAAATTCCATAAAATGCTCTGAATGCCGAAATGAACATACCACTGCGAAGATCTCTGAAAACCCAGAAAGAATCCGCCATTGAATCCACCAACTCCGAGCAAAGACATCCTCAAAAATAGGAAACCTTAATTTTACCTTCCGACTAGCCTTCAGGTTTCCAGAAAAAAGGCCAGCGGTCACTGGAAAGATCAGGTCTGAGAAGGGGACATTACAATAAATATATACTTTGCAATCATTGAAACCATTCACAGTAAAATATACACAGTCATGGCCATAGTTATTGGCTTTGTTACCAAACCGTCATTTACAGAAGAACAAAGGCATTCATATTTGCATGAAGTCCTGATCTGCACAGAAAGCAAGCTTACCTCACACTCCTTGTCAAAATCTTCTGCAAATAGTCATAACAGCGGCTCAAGAATGCATCCAACTAAGGCCTGTTGATGTGTCTAAAGTCGCATCGCTGCAAACTCCATCCGGCCAATGCAGAATAGAATGTACTCGTTGAGTATCCTATCCTCTCTTGAGATAAGAAAATCCCTAATGCTGTTTTTCGTTTGATCAAAGGGGGATGACCTCAAGTTTTTGATTGTCAGGTCTTGCCTGCGGGATTACTTAGTGGTTTGATGTGTTTTGCTGGAAACACAAAGGGGACTTACGGTGAGATGGGCAATTGTTGGATGAGTTCCCTAAAACTCTAACAATCTCGTTATCGATTGGTTTTAGTTGGATTGATACTAATTCAGTAGGACTGTGGATTCTTCTTGGGAAAAAGAAGGATAGAGAAAAGAGATACAGGAAATCTAACTATTTAACTAAGATAGCATATTCAAGAAAAACAAACAGACACCTCCAAATAACCAGATTAAACACTATCAGCTATTTAAGCACAACGTTTGTAAGAATCTAGTGCAATCTTCAAGGGAAAATTAAGATTTTCATGCTATTAAACATAGATTCAGAATTTTATATTCATTCACTAAATGTTCAATAACCGAACTAAGCATATGAGAAGGTTCAGATTAACCATGCAAAAGGAATGACAATCAGTCAGTCCCTAATGGTATGAATAGCGAGGATTCTGTCAGATGTTTATCTACAAAATGCTATAGAGAAATGAAAGAAACATAACAGAATAATTCAAATGGTGAAGAAGGAGACCATGCACTCACAATGAAATAGAAACAGTCTTAACTTTGCATTAAATCTGTGTAAATTTGCCAGAGCTTCAGCAACAATCCATGAACTTCTTACAAAATAAGGGAAAACCAGTCCCTTTAAATAGGCTTCCAAAAATAGATGAATGGCCAGGATCTTAAACTAAACAAGTGACCCAGATTCATATTAACAAAAGGTACCCATACCCATAAATGGAGGGTAAATATCAGCAACCACCCAAAAGGGAGCAATAAATACCCAAAAAAGGTAATTAAAAACAACCATCCATAATAATTCAAAAAAGTGCACATGCACAAATTTTAAAGTTTACAGTTGACTTGGAAGTCAAATGTGAACTTTGGCCAAAAATGTGCTTTTTCAAATTTGAAAGAAAAATGCACTTTAGGAAAGCACTTTTTCTTTTCTAGCTATAGATTCTCTTTCTAAAAATTCATCTTCGCCATGCAAATACTTTTTCCAAAGGTCTCGACCTGCTACATGTTCTTCGCGAACATACTCCTGGAACCTGATGCACAATTGGAAAAACAAACTGAACTGAGGCATAGGGGGATGAGGAATTTTATACTGCATGCCTTCCAGATAACGGTCTACGTGCTTCAAACCATCCTGCCAGCTGGACCAATTACGCTCAAAACACATGTCTGAATGTAGTTGACCGGCAAAATCAAGGTCCTCAGCGGAGTAGGCGATTTTATCCGTTCTCAATATTTTCTCCTAGTCTGGTTGCATTACGTCATCGGACAGATCATTTTTCCACCCCAAAACCATTGATCGAAGGATTGTCTTGCCAAGTTCCTGCATGTTCTTCAGAATTCCCTCTCATGCATCTTGCTCTTTGTCAATGATCTCTCTTGTCTCATTCTTGATAGTGATAGTGTAATGTCCCCACTTTAGCAGTTGACCAACCATATGTGCATTAGCCTAGCTCTACATGGTCCCGAGGGCTAACGAAGGGTTTAAAGGGATCCTGGAGTGTTTTAGCCTAGTCATTACTAGTTTAGGCCAAAACAGAGTTGATTTACTTAGTTTCAAGTATACTTACTATTTTTAGTAAGTCAACAGGACACAACGGAGGCTAGTTTTGGTGATTGGATTCGATACTCCTTGGCGAGAGCTTTCCGACGACTTATCAGTCGCGCTATTCGGAGTCCGATTGCTAGTATATTTAAATGCCTGAAGTGTTATTAAAGTAACATTTAATTTAATTGTAAAATATTAAAGTGTTACTTTAATATTTATTTTATGGGGATGTGTGCAAATCAAAGGGGCATCCAAGGGAGACATAAGTGAATATTTTAATATGTTTTATATTGCACATGTTTTATCCCACATTGCTTAAGTGAGTTGGGTTGACCCTTGGAGAAAGAATAAAAGGAAGCTTTTGTGGCTTCATTCAGCATGTTGAATTTGAGAAGAAATTGATGTGTGAGTTGCAGATCCGTTCTTGGCGTTAGAGGACGTCTATCCTCTCGTGTGACATTCTAGACGTCATTCCCTTGGGGTTTGGCCTTTGGAATCCATTGCTTTCAGCTTCATTAACAGGCAGATTGGGTGCATTCTGGGTGCATTTCCAGCCACAGGCAGCAACACTATTTGGGTGCATTTTCAGCTACAGGCCACAACACTATTCACGTGGGTACTATTCATGCAACACTATTCACGTGGGCACTATTCATGCGGCATTATTCATGTGGCACTATTCACGTGGCACTATTAACGCAGCATTATGTCAAAATTGTTGGAGTATTTAGTGAGTTGAAAAATCTGCTATGTATTTGATTAATTCTGAAAATAATATCATATCAGCAATAGTTCAATTTCCAATTTGCATATTATTGTAGTTTCGTTCTTGTTCATATTCTGTGATTTCAATTCCATGTAAAACAAACCAACATTTCATTTCCGGAGCCATAAGGGAATTTAAAACATTAAACGGAGAAATAAGGAGTTGGACGCAAATTGTTTGATAAAATTCCTAGTAGCAGTTGGTATGGTTTTTGGGCATTCCGGGGTGTCCATTACAGATAGTCCAGTACCATTCTTTAAAAACGTTGATATCATGGGGGTCCAGGATGACAGAGAGTGTAGGGATCTGTGCTTGGGTCCAAAAAAGAGATCTTATAAGGGGAAGACATGTAGCAGCTACCTCATGGATTCTGAGGCATTCCCGTTTTACCTCGAGCAGCTTGACCAAAATGGTCTCTCGATGGTGAGCCATTTCCTTTACCTCTTCAATGATTTGCTCTCCTCTTCCTTTAATGCCCTGCATCCATTCCTTGACGGCCTTGGCAGTATCTCGTACTCGTTCAAATTCCGTGGTAGTCCTTTGCACCAATGCTGTCGAGGGAATGTGGGATTCGGAAGCATTATGCAATGGTCGCAGGAGTTGATCAATGTACCCCTCGGCCTGCTCAGCACGAACTCGATACATGTTCTTTTCAGCAGTTATCTCTTTGAGTTGTCTGAGCATGTTTTGCATAGAGTCTTTGAATTATTCCCTTTCCTGTTCCTTAGTGGCTCGTCCGATGGGGACGGTCGTGATGCTATAATCAGCCAGTGTAATTTGATCTGCTCCTTTTCTCATCATGGGTTATCCTGGAATATGCTTTAGGATTTTTCTTCCCCTTGGCCTTGGCTTCATCTATGCGCGAGAAAATTTCCTCCAAGTCAATGGGCGGCTTGGTGGCTGCCTTTCACTGAGCTCGAGCAATTAACCAATCTTGAGGTACGGTCTGGGCTGATGCTATAGTTAAATTTGCACTTTGCTCTTTAATGTTTTCCGCCGGCTCATTACATATTTGTAGCTGCTCCATTACAGGAGGAGTGGAGGAAGTGTCAAGTCCCTTGCTCACAGCTGAATTCTCCCCTACTTCACTGAACAACCGTCTAGTATCTTCATGTGATGGTTGTTCTTTAGTCCTTTCAAGCTCGCGGGTCTCATATGTCCTTTGCTCTCCTTCAACAGTGGATTCATCTTTGGCAGCAGTATGTAGTTGTAATTCATGGCGGCTCCCTTGGGTGGGTTCATGCAACTCAAGCCCTTGGGTAGACAGAATTTCTCCTTCCTCCACTTGATTCTCAGGTTCGGCAGCCTCAATGACTCTCACTTCCGTATTCAGCATGTCGGGTGCAGGAGGATCATCAGCTCCGAATGCGTCAACATTGCTCTGGGAAGGTGGAGCAGGTATATAATCTAGTTCTCTTACATCATCAGATGAACTGGGGTCTTTTGATGATGAAGTGACCTCCGGTCTCCTAATAGGGATCTTCTCCCTTCTTGTTCTCTTAGATGTGCGAGTCCCTCTGCTGGCCTTACCTTTCTTCCTTTTTCGGGCTTTTCAACTTCTTCCTTTGGTGCACTGGAGGTTCCCTCATCTTCAGAGGGCGGAGAATCAAGATTACCCATCAGATGGTAGGTAAATTGGACTCCCTCATGAATCAACCGCTCAACCTGCTGGTGCAACCATTGATTAGTGTATCTTCCTGGGGCTGCCATAACCGCCTCAAAATCAGTGATTGGATCCTGCGACCAATCGATGCCTGGCCAAAGATGTCTTACTGCCTCAAATTCCCAGACCTGTAGGCAATTTCCAGAATCAGTTAATTGGTCTGGGACCCAACAATATTCGTAGAGTCGCATTTGCTGCACACTCAGCCTTGAATATTCGCGCCGTCGGACTTCATAGTCATCAGAGTAGTTTTTCCAATAATCTTCAATTAATTCCTTTGCTCTATATCGCCTACCATAGGGTCTCTTTGCCAGATTGTCATGATCAAATCATTTCCTTGAGAAATGCTCCTGTAGGCCGTAAGAGGCTAGATCTGCAAGGGATTCTTCTACATGGGCTGGATTCTTCAGATGGACATCAAGGTTACCCAAAATCATAGGGAAGGCGAATCCAGACTGCTTCTTGTCTCTGAGTAAACTGTCTATTGGACATGACTGCCTTGCGACTTCTTGAAGAACTATTTTATCAGTCGGGTATCGCGGAAGTCGGAAAGGAGCACCCTCAAAGCTAGCTATTCGGATGTAGGAGAACCTTGGGAACTGGATGAACCAGGCACCATACCTCTGTATCAAAATGGTAGCTTTCTCTAAGAGCCTTATGTGTAGTCCTCCTTGCATCAGTCTGACCAGGCGCATTGTGAAGGCGTCATTGACGCGCTCATATTCACCAACTACATAGGCAGGGCTATTCTTTTCACTTTGAGCTATGTCCTAATAGTGCAGCTGTGGATAACAATCGTATACCTTCACCTGATTGGGCCCATTCTCAATCTCACCCTTCATGATTAAACCTGGCAGTGGCTGGTTTCTAGCGAACATGTAGACCAAACAGGATGTCATGGTAAAATATTTTTTCGCCTCAAGTTCAATCAATTGGGTATGGATGTTGTCACTTATGATCTGGGCCCAGTCGAACTTGGATTTCCCAGCGAAGACCTGTTTTGTGAAGTAGAACATCCATTCTTCGAAGTAGTTAGATATGGGGAGTCCCATAATCCTGCTGAGCAATGTGACCATGTCTCCATGCTCATTGTGAAAGTCGCTTCTGGGGGTCTTTTTCCCAATTCTGATGCTTGGAGGTCTTCTCTCCTTGTACCACTCCTCATTTATCAGCGCTCTGCATTTGGCAGGGTTCGTATCATATGCCACTTGCGCTTCATCTATGGTTGTTGCTATGGGGTTGTTCGGGAAGGGATGTCAAAGGCGTCGCCAATGGCTTCAGGAGTGAAGTCAGCGAGGACCATATTCTCAAGGAGCACCAATTTGGTGCTTGGTTGGTAATGTCGGGCAGCCTCTACTACCTGCTCATAATTTTGCATTGACGGGGGAAATCCTGCTACTTGGGTGATGCCACTTTCCATCATCCGCCTAGGCCTGCCATAGGCATTAGGGGAGAAAACTCCGTCCCTGAAATCTTGAATATCAATGTGCCCCACTGAGTATCACCTACATTTTCCCACACTCTAAACTTTCAATACCCTTTGCCCCCCTCTCTGATACTGATATTTCATCTTTTCGACTCTGCGAGGGATATCTGACTTGGATGCTCGTGACGTTTCGGCTGCACCAGGTGTCTTTGATGATTCTACCACCGATTTAGGCATTTATCCTGCACAGCCGAATGCTTATTAAGAGCCGATATAAAGGAAGCAAAGCGGGTTAGTTAAAAGGGATATGTAAGCACACAAGGATCAATTTGAAAACCGAATTTTAAAGAAAGCATGATACTTTAGCTAAAAAGCTTGATTGATTTAGACAAGAATAGTTACGAAGCTTTTCAATTGCAAATTTATTTATTCGACTGCGGCTCAAGGACTTAGGCAATTTCGACTACTAGATTTACACTTAGGCATTTTAGGATTAATTTCTAAACCGGCGAAGTTTAAAATTTTCCCCAAGTCTGAAAATGCATTTCCTACTTAACTTATGGGAATAGACTTCTAATTTCAATTGCTTCGCCTGACGCCTTATAAACGGGAAAATATGGGATTTTAAGATTTAATCGTTTTAATCAGTTTCATACAAACACATCCATCCAATTTTGCATATATTTCAAACGATTTTAAGAGAGGTAAGGCAAACTTACCTGGCGAAATGAATGGCTTGAATCCGCACAATTTGTCCTGCACGAATGATTTCATTTGGATTTGAAAAATGATGCCTCTTATGCCCTACGCTTTGAAAAAACAAATGCACAACTTGCAAATTTGGGATGAGAGAGTTCTGCAATTTCAAATCTTAACGGTTAACTCCCTATTCCAAATTTCGTGCCTAAGTTTGGAGAAAAATACAGTTTTAGAAACTTAGACTTAGCAATTTTTTACCTTAATGATTGTGCCTCATTCGTGATTTTCACCTTAGGCGTTTTGGGTTAATGGCGATTTGCACTTCGCAGGGTTTGCCAAACTTTGAGAGTTTGGAATGCCTTTTAACCTCTGCGTGATTCTTCAAACTTAGGGAATTTGGAATGATTGCAATGTTTAGGAATCGTGATTTTCTCCTATACGAACTTCGGCATTTTGCATGCTCTTGCAAACCTTTAAAAATCGTGACACTTATGCCCTTTTCTTGCGATTTCCAAAGAATGGGGGGGTTTCATGCAGAGCTTAAAATTGCGACACTTGCCTTTGGCGAACTTCGGCAAAAAGGAGGCGCTTGCAAAGGGTTTTAGACAACTTACGAACTCGGCGATCTCCTTTAGTCGTGTCAAAGATGGGCATTTTAACCTTTCGACATCGAACACTTGCCCAAGAAATCGTGATATTACCCTTTAATGCGAACTTCGGGCTTTTCAGTGGTTTTTCAAACTTTTTAAACTTTCTTGCAACTATCCCTAATAACGCGATTTTCAGGGATTTCGAGTGTTTTGCAAAACTTTGGCGTTTTTTCGCACTTTTCCTCTACTTCGGCATTTTATAACGTTTTGCAAAGTTCGGCGTTTTATAACATTTTGCAAAGTTCGGCGTTTTATAACATTTTGCAAAGTTCCTTCCCTTTCGCACTTTTACCCTCTAAAATGCGATTTTCGTGGATTTCGTGCCTTTTGCAAACTTTCTCTTTTATAACTTACACCAACAAAATCGCGATTTTCGACGAATGGGAGGTTTTTAGAAACTTCGACATTATAGGTTCATTTGCAAACCTTCTACCTTTTCGCACTTTTACCCTTCTAATGCAAATTTCGGCGTTATAGGGTGTTTCGTAAACTTCGGCACTTGGAGAGCTTTTGCAAGTTTTCACTTCTTGTATTTTGTCCAATACTGGCGAATTTCGAGATTTTCACCCATTTTGCCAATTTTTAGAAACTCATGTAATTTCTCTCCGTTAGTGCGAATTTCAGGATTTGAAGGACTTTGTCTGTTTTTTGACACTTTGCATTCTTTATCTCCTTTGTATCCCTTGGCGAAAATTGGCACCTTGGGTCCTGTTGTGACGTTTTCACACATCGCCCCATTGCAAATGGGGACCCCTGTTTTTTGCTCATTTTGCTCGTTTTCGCTTTGCTTTTTAGGGTTTTGGTTTGGATCCAGTCACTTTTGAGAGCTTTTTGAATTTCCTTTTCTAGAATGCAAATTTTGAATGCAATGAATTCGCCAGAATGGTCTAATTTTCAATTGGAATGTTGATGCAGAGCTTAAATTTGTCTAAGTGTTGAAGATGAAATGTGAATTTTTGTCCAATTGAATATTTTTGACCAAATTTTGACATTTTTGATTTTTGATCCTAGGCATCTCAAATGATTTGTTTTCGCCTTGTGAAGTGTTAAAATGTGTAAAATCATGTTATTTTGGCCTGTAGGAGCAAAATCGCTCCTGTCCCTCAGTGAAGGACGGGAGCTCGTTTTCAAATATTTTACTATTCCTGCAAGGTCAAGATGAATTACGAATTGGAAGTGATGGAGAAAGGCGAGATCTTTCCATTGAATATAAATTGAAGATTTTCATGAGCACAGAAATGCCTCCAGGAGAAAAATCGCTCCTGTCCCTCAGTGAAGGACCGGAGCTACAAATCCAATTTTGCTTTGTCCTTGCAAGATTTTAACGTCTTGACGATGTGAAAAGGTCCAAAGAGGTGCATTTTATCAAATGAATATAACTTGAAGCGCTGTCGGGGAGATCAACAGGATAACATGTCCGGCTTGAGTAAGGTCCTGATCCTGAAATTTGACCTAGTCTGGAATGTCCTGATCCTGAAATTTGACTAAGTCTGGAAACTGAAAAAACCTCCAAAAACTAGATTTTGCAATATAACTCTTGGAGGTCTGAAACCACTCTCAAACATCCTGAAAGTATATATGGAATATAAATTAAAGTAAATGTCACTTATACTTAAATGTTATATTCCATAAAAATTATCCTGATAGAGAGTGCGAAAAGTCAAATTTCGCTCCTGTCCCTCCTAGGAGGACCAAGGCTCTAAATTTTGAAAATTGATCACGTTCCAAGTGTCCAAGGGAATCAAAAGGACTTCATTTTACGCGATGAAAGTGATGGCAAGTTGAAAAGGCAAAGACAAGTTCAAAATCTTGAAGTTCGCTCCTGTCCCTCTGGAAGGGACCAGAGCGATATTAATCATATTGGCTAAATCTCTCAAAATTCACGTTAAGTCAAGGTTTTTGTGGATCACACAAGGTCTAAGGCATCATAACAAGGTGATATGCAAAGGGGTTGAACGTTAAACAATCATCAAATCGAACAAAGAGGCTATATCGCTCCTGTCCCTCTCCAAGGGACCAGAGCGATTTGCATGGGATCCTTCATTTTCCTTCAAATGCATGTCAAGGCAAGTTCACACAAGATCAAGGACGTCTTTTGAAAGGTAATGGACGAGGAATTGGTACCAAGAACGAAGAATGTCAAGTAAAAACGTAGGGATCGCTCCTGTCCCTCTCCAAAGGACCAGGGCGATATCACACCTAAAGGACATTTGTTTGCAGGACAAGTCGCTCAAGTTTAAAAATCCTAGCGAACATGCCAAATCCAACGTGGAGATGGAGATTTTGGACGTAAAAAATGCAAGAATTATGATCAAATTGATGGATCGCTCCTGTCCCCCAGTCAGGGACCAGGGCGATGAGGTACGTATCTTCTCACTTTTTCATTTTGGCGCTTAAAACACATTTTTTAAATTTATTTAAATGCTAACAAAATCGATATTTTATTAAAAATAGCATTTAAATATTGCGCTTAATGTTAATTAATTATTTTGCCTTGTAAAAATCGAATTTGTCAATTTAAATGATAAAGGCATTTAATTAATTATTTATTAATTAATAAAAATCAAGAGGAGCGCTTAGATAGGGAGGTCGGCCTTTATTATTTAATTAAAATCGTTTAAAAATTGCTTTATTTCACAAAAGTCGGCCTTAGGGTGAATGATGAGAGGCGCTTATATAAGGGAGGTGAAAGATTTTTATTTTCACATTATCATTTTTATCATCTCAAGTGCGATTTAAGGAAGACAAAGGGAGAAGTGCGAAGTTGTGTTCAAGGTGGTGCGAATTTCATTTCAAGCTAGGAGGTGCGAATTTATATCCAAAGGAAGGCGTTAGTACTATCCAAGGAAGTGCGAACTTGTCCAAGGCATTGGAGATCACGTCAAGGATATACTAAAGGTGGCGAAATTGCTATTTTGAAGAGGAGATCACGTTGAACACATCTAATATCAATTTTGCCTAGGCGATTTCATTCATTTTGCATTCTAGAGTTAGCTCTCAAGTGAGGTATGGCTATATGGATTTATTGTTTTGATTTTGATCATTGATCGTTATAGCTTAAATTTTGAATTTTGAAATTTTGAATTCCAGTAGCTCAGTCTTTTTTAGGAAATGATTAATAAAGGACTTATCACTAAGTTTCCTAAAAAATTGCTCTCTAATTTATGTTATG
The DNA here is from genome assembly GCF_030272615.1 of Cryptomeria japonica. Taxonomy (NCBI): domain Eukaryota; kingdom Viridiplantae; phylum Streptophyta; class Pinopsida; order Cupressales; family Cupressaceae; genus Cryptomeria; species Cryptomeria japonica. The sequence goes on from NC_081407.1 coordinate 789,449,218, forward strand.
TATTGCAAAATCATGGTACTAATTTTGAAATGTTGTGTAGGCATCAAATGGAGATCTCATCAAAGAAAAAATCAAGCCGGATCAAGGACGGTCTTTGCCGGGACGATCAAGCCAGGACAGGGGCGACCTCTTTCAATCCAGCGTTCCAAGGCGAGGTACATCATCATCTTGCAAATCAAGGACAAAAGGAGTTAGAACAAGAGTTAATTAAAGCAAGCCTCTCAACGACATCAAATTGAATATCTAGCAAGCTACAAGTGTCAGATGAGGTGGCGTCCTAGTCATCATTTCTCCAATCAGTGAGGTCCATCTCAGCATGTCCAGATTCAATGTACTTAACTCATGGAAGGTGGCACAAACTCCGATGTACCTACCCCGGCTATCCATTGGTCGATTTTTCTAGAGAGGACATGTGTCCAAGCGATACAATTTTGTCATTGGTCAAGCATTAAATGTTATGTAATGGTTGTAACAAACCCTAATTAGGGTTTTCATTGTAAAATCTTGGCCATTGATCTTGAATTGATCTAAGCCATCGAATTGTATTGTGGGCACTATATAAGCCCAGACATTTCATTTGTAAATACAATTAGAGAATTAGAATTAGAGAGAGATAATATAGAAATAGTTGAAAGTAGTTAGTAGATAGAGAGTAGAATAGGAGGACAAGGCAAGAAATTGTTGCCATTGATTGTAAACAAACTCCATCTTCATTGAAGTAATGGTGAAATATGTCGTTTTCTTGCAATTTGCATGGTTTCTTGTTGAAGTCTTCAATCTTAGATGGTAGATAATTAGATGAATGGAGGAAATGTGATTGATTGATGATGGAATTCGTACATCCATACTACTAGCAGTTTGTTGATTGCAGACTTGCCTTGTGTAGTCGACTGGAATCGTTCAGCTTAAGCTCAATTTCAATTTGTTGCCTCTTCATTGATATGCATCAATTTGGATGGTATCTATGCCTGCGGTGATAATTTGAACATCATAAAGCTTCCCATAGAAGATCGCACTAGTCTTGTGTAGATGTTCCATTGATGTCAAAACAAGACCTAGTTAGAATTTCATCAAAAATCAAGTCATTGCTCCTACATTCTTAGTATTAGGATTAGATCTTCTCTTCGCCCTCATCCTTTTTCCATTTTTTTTTCAAATCTAAGTTAGTAAGAATCCGTGTTCTAGCAATAATCAAAGCAGATCGGAAGTTCAATGTAAGTCCCCTTGTGATCCCAGCAAATCACATCATACCACTGGAGCTTGTCCACACGTAGAGACCCTACATAAAAGAACCTTGGAGTCTTCCTAACTGATCCTTTATGCGAATCTTCAGCAGTTAGAGACTATTTTCTCAAGAGAGGATAAGATGCCTATTGGTATTTTATTCTGTGTATGATGGTGTATAAAATACACGTCAACAGGTCCTTATGCGACCTTCAGACGCTTTACCTTTACTTGGGAAATTTTGCCAGTTTCTATCATTCCAAGCCTATCGCAGGCAATTTTTACAAGTTTAAAGAATCTCTTGGAATTTTCATGCCCTAAGGTTCAACTCACCTTGCGAATTCACAGGCTTCCACTCATGACATCATCATCTCATGGACTGATTACAGGCACGCTTACAAGGACGCAAGATGCCCTATGCGGAACTCAACAGGGCGAAGGCGAAAAGACCCAAAAAAGAGGAAAGGGGACCCTGTCAGCGACAAGTAACGTGTGCAACGCACAACAAATGGCGACTTTGCTAGAGAAATGCTTCTAGTCATTTCACGGACGCAAGTCCGGATCGAACCCAGAATCTCGGTTAACCACCACAATTCAGACGAAGAAAGGAGAAAAGGCCTTTAAAAACGAGATAATGTTAAGAGTCAAATCAAATCACACGAAAAAATCGGATTAGCTAGTGTGTGCAAGTGAAGTTCATTCCAGCTTAGAAAGAGTTGAGGCATCAATGTTTCACTATGTGAAAGCTGTCCAGCGAGCTGATACTTCAAAAGCAACTTGGATAGAGACCCGCTGCCAGCAAGCGTTCATAGCCCCGACGGAGTTATCGCCTGTTAGCTCACAGAGATTGCTCGGTTTCCGGTAAGAAAGTTTTATCTTTTTGTTCAGTAGCAGCAGAGATGCCTGCATTCCTATCTGCCAATTTTATGCTTGATATCAAGTTGATTTCAAAGCGTCTTTACTCTTGATTCTTTTCTCTTCTTTCTCTCTTTTTTTTTTTTTGGCATAGTAGGCAGTGAAGCCTACGCAGGATTGAGCGTAACAGTGGTCACTGAAGCAAAGCTTCGGACCTCACCATTGACAGGGTGTCCCTTTGACTAACAACTAATTGTATGCAATTTTAAAATGTGTTTGTGCAATAATCACGATGTCAGGGATAGGTTTTGACAAAACAAGATCTTGCAGAGAAAGGTCATCTAGATCAATCCGACCTCGTCATGGGGCACTCCAATAATTAGGCGTCCTTCCCAAAACTTAGATCCTAGAAGCGAATGGTTACAAAATTCTAACATTGCACCAATGTCGTACATAGCACACAGGCTTCCTTTTGAAAATTGATAGGGGGTCTCAAAACAAAACAGGAAACAAACTAAACTAAAACAGGAAAACGAAAAAAACTACCCTATTATATGCAGGGGAAAGGTTTCAAAGAAACCTAAGGCTGGAAATAATGCTTGAGGAATTGACCATTTACAGGCAAGGGGACGTCCTCACCTAGCAGGGTTTTGAGTCGGAATGCATTTTCTCCCAAAATTTCAGAAATTTGGAAAGGACCGATGTAATATCCCCACTTTGAAATAGAATTTAATAATAAATGATGATAATATCCCCACTTTGAAATATAATTTAATAATAAATGATAATAATATCCCCACTTTGAAATAGAATTTGATAATAAATGATAATAATAAAATTAAAATATAAAATGATATAATTAAATATGATTAATAAAAAATTAATTAAGTTAATGAAAAGTCAAAAGACATGAAAGGAAAAGTTGTGACTCCCTCAACAATGATATAAAAAAGGGAGAAGAAAACCTCATTTGAGAGGGGGGATAATTTGGTGATGAGAAGTGCAGATTTGATTTAAATAATAAGTGCAGATCTGATTATGAAAGGTTGTGTCCCTTTCAAATGGTAGAAATAATGAAGAGTTACACTCTTTCAAAGGGTGCTAATGGTGAAAGGGTATGTCTCTTGCCAAAGGGCATACATGATGAAGAGGTGTGACCTCTCCCTCAAATTGAGAGATATAAAGGGAAGGAATCAAAAGCATCTAGTGACATCACCATTGATGAGATAAGATCAGAATTGTTATCAAGTTACAGGAAGTAACATTTGTGTTCTTTATGGTATGCCTCCCAATCTGCAGGCGACATCTACAGTGCAAACTCCAACCGTAGGCTACAATCTACGTACAAGTAAGAGGGGTTAAGAAGTCTTAAGGTATATATGTGTGTGGACGTGTGTGCCACACACACACATATGCATTTTTATGAATACATATATCTCTAATGATTACTTATATGAATGTAGCAATAAAGATAGGAATCTATGTAGAATATGTATGTATATTTAGGATCATTAGAAAGATTAAAGAATATGTAAATGAAGACGTAAATTATGGAATGGAAAACAGTAATGAATTATAAAATGTAATATTAATGTGATTATATGATGAAGGTTATAGGGAAGAAATTCCCTTAACCTAATGGAGGGATTATGATAATCCCTGGAGGGCAGTATATACTGAATATCTATATGCATATATATGGCTTGGTTGACTAAGTTCATCCAAGAAGAGACGGATCTGGCCGGTCCCCTCTGAGGACTTGGATGATGGGATGCATCATCCAAGGCAAGGAATTGACATAGGGTCTTCCTTGGATGGCTTGGGTGTAAGAGGTTACACCCAAGACAGGAATCGAATTAACCTTCGATTTCCTGGAGGGCTTGGATGTAAGAAATTAAATTCAAGACAGGAGTCGAATTAACCTTCGATTTCTTGGAGGGCTTGGATGTAAGAAATTACATTCAAGACAGGAGTCGAATTCACCTTCGACTTCCTGGAGGCTGGTTCCAAGAAGGCGAGCTTCACAGCCGCCTAAGGACATACTTACGTATGGCAATCGTATCCTTTTTATTAGATAAAAGTTGTGATTATGTTAAGTATTTTAAAGTTAGATTGCAATTTAGATTACTTCTATATATATATGTGTGTGTGTGTGTTTGTTGTATTCTAACAATCTATTTTGCAGGTTAATGATCTCTAACTAGTAGGGACATTACAACCGAGCCACAAATTATCAAACTTGTCATGCTCTCCTTTCCGCTCATGTGCTTTGTCCCAGCAGAGGACAAGGTCGGAAATGTGGAAGGCTTTTACCTTTGCCCTTCTGTCAAACCAACGCTTGACCACTTCTTGGTATTTAGCAAAATTATCTATAGCAGTTGAGACAACCTGGCCTCTACAGTGTTATCGATTCCTAGGTACTCCATGAATTGCAGGGTTGGTATTCTCAATTCTATGCGAAAAATAGGGTCGAGGCCATATACCAAATGGTATGGTGAAGTTCCGATGGTGGACTTACATCTAGTATGGTCTGCCCAAAGGGCAAATTGGAGTTGGGTGTGCCAATCTTTCGGATTTTTGTCAAGAAGTTTCTTAATTACTCGCAGCAGGTTTTTGTTGGTGGACTCGGCCAAACCGTTACCTTGGGGGTAGTAGTTGGATGAAAACTTTAAAGTTATCCCATAATCAAAGGCCCAATTAGAAAATTTTAATGATGCAAATGTGGAACCGTTATCACAAACTAAAGCATGGGGACAACCAAAGCATGTAATAATGTTTTCTTCTAAAAATTTAATAACAGCAGCAACATTGCACTGCTTTAAAGATTGAGCTTCAAACCACCTCGTATAATAATTAGAAGCGGTTAGAATGTACCTGTGTTGCGCAGAGGAGGGTGAGTTGATCATACCTATGAAGTCGAGAGCCCACTGGCCAAAGCGGCATGGCTGGGGTTCACTCCTTGGTTGCAGCTACTTGGCAAATATGGCAGGTCCTTACATGTTCATGAGTGTCTTTGAATAGGGTAGGCCAATAATGGTCTGCCGTGAGGATTTGGTGGGTTGTTGCCAAGCCGGACCCATGACCTGTTCCAAACTTAGTATGGAACTGCTCTATGATTTGGCGTGCCTCGTCTCTATTTACGCACCTTAGGTAGATGCCTTCGTGGTTTCTTCGATATAAGACAGCACCTTGTAGCATAAAACGACTGCTCTTCATCCTCAAAGCCCTTTTCTGCACTGGATTGAGGTGTGATGGACATTTTTGATTAAGGAGTTAGAAGGTTATGTCATCATACCACTCGTCTGGCGAGACTTGTCCAATCCGGTATTGCTGATGTACAATTTCTGAGCATTATGATGCGAGGGTCTGTGTCAAAGCCTGACCTCGTACTAGTTTCATGGGCTGAATTTCAATGTCATATTCTTGGATAATAGTCACCCATTTACCTCTCCTTTCGCCCAGCTCATTCTGCATCAGCAATGTCTTCACAGCAACATCCGGCACTATGGCCTATATCTTACTCCTTAGTATATAATGTCGGAATTTCCTAATAGCTTTGACCAATGCATAAGCTTGCTTCTCAATATTGGGGTATTTCAACTCGGCATCTTTTAGCGGAGTGCTCATGAATGCTATTGGGTGTTCTCCCTCTTCCTACTTTCGCTAGGTTAGAATCGCTGCACAGGTGTGTTCAAAAGCTAAAGAATATATGTAGAATGGCCTTAGATAGTCTGGGCTTACCAAAACCGACGCCTGGACAATAGCTTGTTTGATCTCCTCAAATGCCTTTCTGGTTACTGGGGTCCACTCTATCTTAGCATCTTTCTTGAGCATGTCGTTGAGCGGGCGGACTATTTCTGCAAATCCGGTTATGAACTTTCTAACAAAATTTATCTTCCCGAAGTATGACTTAAGTTCCTTTTTGCTTGCAGGGAGGTTGATTTGCAGTATGGCTTCGATTCTATCAGGATCAATTGAGATCCCCCTTTCTGAAATAACATGACCGAGAAGCTTACCTTCGGTTACACCAAACATACACTTCTTGGGATATAGAGATATCCCAAACTGGCGACAACGCTGAAAAACTTTTCGCAGATCATTCACATGGTTTTCTCTTTGCTTGGAAAAAACCGTCAAGTCATCCATATAGATAATGATGCATCACCTTACAAGGTTCTTAAAGGCGATGTCCATGGCATGCTGAAATGTAGCTCCTGTGTTGATCAGACCAAAAGGAATTCTTCTGTAAGCAAACACTCCCCACTTGGTGGTGAATGCGATCTTCAGCCGATCTTCATACTCGACCATTACCTGGTTATACCCGGAATATCCGTTTAGAAAGGACATCATCTGGGATCCATTGACCATCTGCAGGACTTCATCAAGCAAAGGTAGTGGGTAGTTATCTTTTTCTGATGCTCTGTTCAAGTTGCGGAAGTCTACACACAACCTGATTTCACCTCTCTTTTACCATACGGGAACTAAGTTAGCAACCCAGGTAGAATGTCGTACTGGAAAGATAATGCGAGCAGCGAGCAACTTTTTCACTTCTTGATAGATCAAAGGCTCGAGGAGGGCATTTATTGGCCGCTGTCTCTGTCTGAAAGGCTTTGAGTCTGGCTTCAGGGGTATAGTATGAGTTATTACTGAAGTATCATAAGTCTTAAGATCCTCATACCCCCAAGCAATGATATATGGGAAATCCCTCATGTTCTTGAGAATTCCGTCTCTTTCCCGAGATGTACATACTTTCCCAATCAGCACATTCTTCTGATTTTCTTGTGTGCCAATGTTGATCTTATCGCAGGTGCCTCCTTCAAAAGTACCTTCCTTTTAGGATTTGAGCTGGTCCCAATCGAAGATCCTTTCTAACTGCACCATACCTTTGGGAATGGTGTTTGTCTTGAGATTCAAGACTCCTTCGATATCGATCTCGGCTTCCTGAGGTTCTTCTTCATCGATAATCTGTGCTGCAAACACATCGAAGCTTGTGATGAAGTCAATGATGTGCCTATCATCATCAAACATTTAAAAATTAGTAACATTGTCCAAAATGGATGGGACTGATGTCAACTCCACTATGAATTTTTTTAAACTTTGCATAGACAGAGGTTCTAGCGAACTTGCGGCCTGTGCCAATGAATCAGCAACCTGATTTTGTGATCGGAAGATAGCTTTGATGTTGAAAGCATCAAAACTCTCGATTATATCCCACACATGGTTGCGATAGACGTTGAGTCTCTTATCATGGCATGTGTATTGTTTTCGAACTTGTCGGGCTACCACCTCTGAATCTCCAAAATAGTGTAGGATCTGAGCTCCCTTCTTAATGGCTAGCAGCAAACCATGAATCAAAGATTCATACTCTGCTATGTTGTTAGTACAGTGAATCGGTAGGAGGCCAAATAGGTTTCACCGGTAAGACTTATCAGTTCTACCCCTGCTCCAGCTCCTTGCTTGGACTTCGAACCATCAAACTTTAATGTCCAAGTCTGATTTAGGTTGGTAACCTTACTGGTTGTGATTCCTAGGCTCATCATTTCATTCTTTTCTTGCTCAGGGGGCCTCTTTTCAGGAGCTTCGAAGAAACCAATTGCCTCTTGCCTAAGAATATGGGCTTCTAGCACCTCTGAATGTCTCTTACATACTTGATTTAGTGCTATTCTGCATAATGAACATGTCATTTCTGAATGGGCAGCATTGTGAACTCTGCACTAGTTGGGTAAAAGTAAGTCCTTAATAGAACTCTGGCAGTCTAGATGTTGCATTTGCTCTGCGTACTTGCAGAAAAAGTTTTTGAAACTACTGAACAACTCATTCTCTTCTTGTGATGGGATCACCTTATCATAATTCTCTATAGTTCCTTCCAGTCTGAATTGGATTCGAGCATTGTGCAAACAAAACTTCATTTGTTGAGCCCATGTCAGCCCTGTAAGTGCCCATATCTGATTCTTAAAAACAAGGTCTCATTGGCCTGGTTATATTCAGTAATCATTAATTTAAGCCTAGGTTCAAACTCAATCCAGATTTGATTTGCTACACCTCTCCATGGCAGCCACATATGGGTGAAATTGGAATGCAGCCGGTCGTTAACGACGCGGGTCTAGTCTCAGCTAAGCAACATGCCATATGCTCCTGAGATGTCCACTACTTGGATATCAATATACATCTGGATGCGCGGATCTGCTGTCAACTGCATATGAATATTATTCAACTCAACCACCACAGTCACTTCAAACTTATCTAGTTGAGTAACTTTTCGGTTAGTCTTGGTGGGGGTTAGGTCTAGAGCAGTGCATACAGATAGAGGCATAACATTAGCCGAAGCCCCTGAATCTATTAGACAATTATGCAAGTTTTTACCAAAGATCCTGAGAGTTAATAGGAAAGGTGGGGGTTCTAGCTTCTCGATGAACAAATTGATAGTAGGTTCGGATGGGAGGGTGTCATTGTTCATGATTGAGATATCCCGAGTTCTTCTCCGTGCATGCACTCCAAAACCAGTCTCCATGGGCTGATCATTTGAGAGTTCAGGTTGTGTAGCATAATTCACTGTTGCACCCCTAGGATTTGTTGGTCCTCTCACTTCATTGCTGACCTTCTGGGGTTGCTCTGATGGCACTCTTGGTCCTGAGTTCTCATCGGTTCCTTTGGGCTGATCAGGTGAGGGCTCCTTAAGGCTGCCCAAGACAATATCTCTGACCTCGGAAACTTTCATCAACTCAACAAGGGACAAACTAATCTTGATCTTCCTGAATTCATCTGCTACCAACTAGCCTAGTTTGGTAATTTTTGTATCGCTAGATGGTTTAATACTTGGGCCCTGATTTGTGGCAATAGTTGGCTGACTTTGAAAAATAGGTGCTCTAGGAGAAGCTTGTGTCTTTTGCGGCTGACTTTGGCTCGCATACTGTTGTGGTGCCTTAGGATAACTTGGGTTGTTATTGGCATTTTGATCTGGAGGAACTTGAATATCTTTTGGAGGTGTGGAAGTAGTATAAGGGCCACTATTGTTGTTCTGGTTGTTATTGTTGTAATACCCCTGGTTGCCGTGTTGGTACTACTGAAATACATTCACATCAGCGGGCTGGTTTGGGTCTGCCACCTCATTTTCGTCCTGATTAGGGAAGAAAAATGGGGGAATATAGGTCTCTAAGACAAGCGTTGTATCATACCTTGGTGATGGAACTATCTCAAACCCGGTGGGAGGAAGCGCTGGTTGAGGCATTGTGTTCTCAACCTCTCCCTAGAATATATTAGCTGCCACCTGAAACTCATCACATTGCAGCTCTGAGTGCTGGTTAGTATTATGTAACCTGCACCAATTAGATAGAGCTGCCTCTGCCAAAAATACCCTATCTGTTGGCCTGTTTTCTGATGCTGGTGAGTTATCCAGCGGAGTGGGGACTCCTCCGTTGTTAGGACGGGTGTTCCATGTCCTTGTAGCCCTTTGATATCCTTGGTTCTGGTGCTGACCTTGTTGCTGATTTCTCTAATTATTCTGCGATTGGTTATTCTGATTTCGCAGATAAGTGACTTCAGAAGAAAGTTTCTTCATTTGCTCGGTCAATTCCCACATCTCATCCTTCTCTTCTTGAGTTCTAGAAGATACTGCATTATTTTGCAGATATACAGGTTGTTTGGGAGGGATTTGGGATATAGGCGGTCCCGGATGGAGCACCAACTGATTTATAGGTTGTTGGGGCTGATGCGCCTATTGCGGGATCAGGTTCATGAGAGGCATTTAGTGAGCCAAAGCCTTACTGATTTCTTGAATTTGGTTGGGCATAGTGGGAGGTCCTAATTGCAGCAATGGTCCTGCGATGTTTTGGCCTAGTCCTTTACTGATCTCCATAGCCTTAGCATAGGCTTTAGTTAGCGTGGTCGGTGCAGGTTGGGACTGTCGGACAAACATGGCTATCAGATAATCCAAAGCTGAATAGTAAATTTCTCTTGCTGAAGCATCACTTACCACGTATGGGTCTTGCAACCGGGTAAAGGCTTTGTGGAATCTGTTATTGAAGGAACTAATTGGCTCCTGTCCCTGTCTTTTGACTTCTAGGAACTGTCTGTACAACTCTGTGGGGGTTATAGGAATATCGTACTTTCCCGTAAAAGTTGTCTTCAGCTTTTCCCAAGAGTCAATAAAAGATAGTGGCAAGTGGACAAACCAGTAAAATGCGTCTTCCCCCAGAGAATAAGGGAAAAGTCTACATGCAACGTCTGCATACTCAATCTGTTTATTACGTAACGCATCTTCAAATATTTTGATATGCTCCTCTGCTGTTCTATTTGGATCATTTACGTGAAAAATAGAACAGAACCTATCCGAGCTCTTGGGCATATCATGGTAAGCTACAAAAATTATTGGTGACGGATTGTCTACCAACCAAGTGGAACTATTTGGGGCAGGTGGATTATGCGCCATCTATGGCTAATTTAATGGAACTACAAGGGGAACTGGAGTTGCAACAACTGGGGTCGTAAAAACTACGCTTGCTGGGACAACAAACTGCTGGTCTGAAGAACTGGGCTCACTAGGGTCTGCAACCCGACGATAACTTTTACGCCTATAGAAGTGAAATCCAGCAAATCTTTCCCTCTCTAGACTAGACCTTAGGACTCTTTCGAATCTCTCCGGAGAGAAAGATCCAATTCGTTCCAGCGCGAGCTATATAATGTCAAATCTGCTAATGCAGTGCAAGTGCAAGCGCAGGAGCTAGATTAGCTTCTTCCTGTTCTTTCTGATTTTGTGCATCGATGCGATCAACAATCTCCTGTTCTTCCTCAAGGACGAAACACATTCAAGACCAGTTAGGATAATTTATTTTTACAGACCAGGCCAAGCTATATAACTCTGTGATGAGATTCTCTTGTTCATTATTGAAGTTCAAATCTAGCTGTATCACTGGGTCGAGGTCTCTTCCTGGTTGAGGAGGATTAATGGGCAGACCCATCTCTTACCATATTAGCAGCCTGGAAAAACAACTGTCGGATTTCTTTAAGAACTTGCTTGTCAAGGGCAGCAATCCTTTGTCTGTCTAGATTTTCCCTGATCACAGACTTTATTTGCAGACCCTTTTCCTGTTCTTGATCAATAGTGTGACTTGTCTGAAGTGAGGATGATTTGTTTCTGATTTCCAAGCAAGTGTTCGTAGCTGATCTGCAATATATGACTGATTCAGTCCTTGACCAGGGGGCAGATCGAACGGGAATTCGTGCAGCAATACCATACTGCATTATGGCCCTCCTTCGAGCGCCAATTCTGTTGAGCGCAGACGAGGGTAAAAAGCTATAAAGTTACTCCTCGAAAATATAGACTGATATGATCTGGATTTAGCTGTTTAAACATTCATCATACCAGCCCTCCTAGCGCCAATTATCTTGACGTGTCTAAAGTCGCATCGTTGCAAACTCCATCCGGCCAACGCAGAATAGAATGTACTCGCTGAGTATCCTATCCTCTCTTGAGATAAGGAAATCCCTAATGTTGTTTTTCGTTTGATCAAAGGGGACGACCTCAAGGTTTTGATTTTCAGGTCTTGACTGCGGGATTACTCAGTGGTTTGATGTGTTTTGCTGGAAACACAAAGGGGACTTACGGTGAGATGGGCAATTGCTGGATGAGTTCCCTAAAACTCTAACAGTCTCGTTATCGATTGGTTTCAGTTGGATTGATACTAATTCAGCAGGACTGTGGATTCTTCTTGGTAAAAAAAGGGGAAAAAGAAGGATAGGGAAAAGAGATACAGGAAATCTAACTATTTAACTAAGATAGCATATTCAAGAAAAATAGACAGACACATCCAAATAATCAGATTAAACACTATCAGCTATTTAAACACAACGTTTGTAAGAATCTAGTGTGATCTTCAAGGCAAAATTAAGATTTTCATGCTATTAAACATAGATTCAAAATTATATATTCATTCACTAAATGTTCAATAACCGAACTAAGCATATGAGAAGGTTCAGATTAACCATGCAAAAGGAATGACAATCAGTCAGTCCCTAATGGTATGAACAGCGAGGATTCTATCAGATGTTTATCTAGAAAATGCTATAGAGAAATGAAAGAAACATAACAGAATAATTCAAATAGTGAAGAAGGAGACCATGCACTCACAATGAAATAGAAACAATCTTAACTTTGCATTAAATCTTGTGTAAATTTTGCCAGAGCTTCAGCAACAATCCATGAACTTCTTACAAAATAAAGGAAAACCAGTCCCTTTAAATAGGCTTCCAAAAAAAGATGAATGGCCAGGATCTTAAACTAAACAAGTGACCCAGATTCATATTAACAAAAGGTACCCATACCCATAAATGGAGGGTAAATATCAGCAACCACCCAAAAGGGAGCAATAAATACCCAAAAAAGGTAATTAAAAACAACCATCCATAATAATTCAAAAAAGTGCACATGCACAAATTTTAAAGTTTACAGTTGACTTGGAAGTCAAATGTGAACTTTGGCCAAAAATGTGCTTTTTCAAATTTGAAAGAAAAATGGACTTTAGGAAAGCACTTTTTCTTTTCTAGCTATAGATTCTCTTTCTAAAAATTCATCTTCGCCATGCAAATACTCTTTCCAAAGGTCTCGACCTGCTACACGTTCTTCGCGAACATACTCCTGGAACCTGATGCACAATTGGAACAACAAACTGAACTGAGGCATAGGGGGATGAGGAATTTTATACTGCATGCCTTCCAGATAGCGGTCTACGTGCTTCAAACCATCCTGCCAGCTGGACCAATTACGCTCAAAACACAACATGTCTGAATGTAGTTGACCGGCAAAATAAAGGTCCTCAACGGAGTAGGCGATTTTATCCGTTCTCAATATTTTCTCCTAGTCTGGTTGCATTACGTCATCGGACAGATCATTTTTCCACCCCAAAACCATTGATCGAAGGATTGTCTTGCCAAGTTCCTGCATGTTCTTCAGAATTCCCTCGCATGCATCTTGCTCTTTGTCAATGATCTCTCTTCTCTCATACTTCATAGTGATAGTCCAGTACCATTCTTTAAAAACGTTGATATCGTGGGGGTCCAAGATGATAGGGAGTTTAGGGATCTGTACTTGGGTCCAGAAAAGAGCTCTTATAAGGGGAAGAGTTGTAGCAGCTGCCTCATGGATTCTGAGGCATTCCCGTTTTACCTCGAGCAGCTTGACCAAAATGGTCTCTCGATGGTGAGCCATTTCCTTTACCTCTTCAATGATTTGCTCTCCTCTTCCTTTAAGGCTCTACATCCATTCCTTGACGACCTTGGCAGTATCTCGTACTCCTTCAAATTCTGTGGTGGTCCTTTGTGCCAATGTTGTCGGGGGAATGTGGGATTCGGAAGCATTATGTAATGGTCTCAGGAGTTGATCAATGCACCCCTCGGCCTGCTCAGCACGAACTTGATACATGTTCTTTTCAGCAGTTATCTCTTCGAGTTGTCTGAGCATGTTTTGCACGGAGTCTTTGAATTCTTCTCTTTCCTGTTCCTTGGTGGCTCGTCCGATGGGGACGGTCGTGATACTATAATCAACGAGTGTAATTTGATCTGCTGGCTTATGGATAGGCCGGGTGGCGATATGAAGGGTACGGTTCCTTTGCTCATCATGGGTTATCCTAAAATATGCTTTAGGTTTTTTCTTCCCCTTGGCCTTGGCTTCGTCTATGCGCGATAAAATGTCCTCCAAGTCAATGGGTGACTTGGTGGTTGCCTTTCGCTGAGCTCGAGCAATTAACCAATCTTGAGGTACGGTCTGGGCTGATGCTATAGTTAAATTTGCACTCTGCTCTTTAATGTTTTATGTCGGCTCACTACATATTTGTAGCTGCTCTGTTATAGGAGGAGTGGAGGAAGTGTCAAGTCCCTTGCTCGCAGCTGAATTCTCCCCTACTTCACTGAACAACTGTCTAGAATCTTCATGTGATGGTTGTTCTTCAGTCCTTTCAGGCTCGTGGGTCTCATCTGTCCTTTGCTCTCCTTCAACAGTGGAGTCATCTTTGGCATAACTATGTAGTTGTAATTCATGGCGGCTCCCCTAGGTGGGTTCATGCAACTCAATCCCTTGGGTAGACGGAATTTCTCCTTCCTCCACTTGATTCTCAAGTTCGGCGATCTCAATGATTCTCACTTCCGTATTTAGCATGTTGGGTGCAGGAGGATCATCAGCTCCGAATGCGTCAACATCGCTCTGGGAAGTGGAGCAGGTATATAATCTAGTTCTATTACATCATCAGATGAACTGGGGTCTTTTGATGATGAAGTGACCTCCGGTCTCCTAATAGGGATCTTCTCCCTTCTTGTTCTCTTAGATGTCCAAGTCCCTTTGCTGGCCTTAGCCTTCTTCCTTTTTTCGGGCTTTTCAACCTCTTCCTTTGGTGCACTGGAGGTTCCCTCATCTTCAGAGGACTGAGAATCAAGATTACCCATCAGATGGTAGGTAAATTGGACTCCCTCATGAATCAGCCGCTCAACTTGCTGGTGCAACCATTGATCGGTGTATCTTCCTGGGGCTGCCATAACCACCTCAAAATCAGTGATTGGATCCTGCGACCAATCGATGCCTGGCAAAAGATGTCTTACCGCCTCAAATTCCCGGACTTGTAGGCAATTTCCAGAATTTGTTAACTGATCTGGGACCCGACGGTATTCCTAGAGTCACATTTGCTACACACTCAGCCTTGAATATTTGCATCGTCGGACTTCATAGTCATTAGAGAATTTTTTCAAATAATCTTCAATTAATTCCTTTGCTCTATATCGCCTGCCATAGGGTCTCTTTGCCAGATTGTCGTGATCAAAGCATTTCCTTGGGAAATGCTCCTGTAGGCCGTAAGAGGCTAGTTCTGCAAGGGATTCTTCTACATGGGCTAGATTCTTCAGATGGACATCAAGGTTACCCAAAATCATAGGGAAGGTGAATCCAAACTGCTTCCTATCTTTGAGTAAACCGTTCGTCGGACATGGCTGCCTTGCGACTTCCAGTAGAACTATTTTATCAGTCATGTATCGCGGAAGTCAGAAAGGAGCACCCTCAAAGCCAGCTATTCGGATGTAGGAGAACCTTGGGGACTGGATGAACCAGGCGCCATACCTCTGTATCAGAATGGTAGCTTTCTCTGAGAGCCTTATGTGTAGTCCTCCTTGCATCAATCTGACCAGGTGCATTGTGAAGGCGTCATTGACATGCTTATATTGAGCAACTGCATAGGCAGGGCTATTCTTTTCCTTTGAGCTATGTCCTGATAGTGCAGCTGTGGATAACAATCGTATACCTTCACCTGATTGGGCCCATTCCCAATCTCACCCTTCATGATTAAACCTGGCAGTGGCTGGTTTTTGGCGAACATGTAGACCAAATAAGATGTCATGGTAAAATATTTTTTCGCCTCAAGTTCAATCAATTGGGTATGGATGTTGTCACTTACG
This sequence comes from Cryptomeria japonica, assembly GCF_030272615.1. Taxonomy (NCBI): domain Eukaryota; kingdom Viridiplantae; phylum Streptophyta; class Pinopsida; order Cupressales; family Cupressaceae; genus Cryptomeria; species Cryptomeria japonica. Next base: position 789,464,728 of record NC_081407.1, read on the forward strand.
ATCTGGGCCTAGTCGAACTTGGATTTCCCAGCGAAGACCTTTTTTGTGAAGTAGAACATCCATTCTTTGAAGTAGTTGGATTGGGGGAGTCCCATAATCCTGTTGAGTAATGTGACCATGTCTCCATGCTCGTTGTGAAAGTTGCTTCTGGGAGTCTTTTTTCCAATTCTGATGCTTGGAGGTCTTCTCTCCTTGTACCATTCCTCATTTATCAGTGCTCTGCATTTGGCAGGGTTCATATCATGTGCCACTTGTGTTTCATCTATGGTTGTTGCTATGGGGTTGTTCGGGAAGGGGATGTCAAAGGCATCGCCAATGGCTTTAGGAGTGAAATTAGCGAGGACCATATTCTCAAGGAGCACCAATCTGGTGCTTGGTTGGTAATGTCGGGCAGCCTCTACTACCAGCTCATAATTTTGCACTGACGAGGGAAATCCTGTTGCTTGGGCGATGCCACTTTCCATCATCTGCCTAGGCCTGCCATAGGCATTAGGGGAGAAAACTCGGTCTGTGAAATCTTGAATATCAATGTGCCCCAGGCCAGTATTGTTGACGTGTCTGAAATCGCATTGTTGCAAACTCCATACGGCCAACGCAGAATAGAATAGCCGACTGATTATCCTACTCTCTCTTGAGATAAGGAAGTCTCTAATGCTGTTTTCTAAGTTTGATCAAAGGAGACTACCTCAAGGTTTCTTTTGTCAGGTCTTGACTGCGGGATCTCTCAGTGGCCTGATGTGTTTATGCTGGAAACACAAGGGGACTTACGATCTGCAACAAGCTAGTCTGCTGTGATTCTCGAATTACGCAATAAAGAGCAAAAGGAAAGGTTTAGGAGATCTAAAACTAACAACACGGGTATGCGGGTAGACGGATTCAACATAACCAATTCCTGCTTGGCCAGAATGGCTCACAACCTTGCAGGAACGGTGCAATCTTCAACGGAACTTGGAAGATTTTCAGATTGGAGACGCACGGCTAAGCACCCAATTCTGGCGCAGCTCAGACGGACACCTGCAATTGAACTAAGCACAATCGAAGGCTCAGGTTAACCACACAAAAGGATACACAATCAGCCTATCCTCAGTGGTATGAGCCTGAATCTATCAAATACCTGCACACCCAAAATAGAAAGATCTATCTAGAATGTTGAAAGAAACCATGCAAACAGGATGAAAACAAGACAATAAACACCAAATCAATGTTTATATATTGATCTCATCTGCCTATTACAACAATTTCTGCAGCATCTCTATGCTACTGCTAAGATCTAACCTACTCTAACTCTAAAATCTAACTATCTAACCATCTCACCATCTAACAATCTAACAATCTAACAATCTCTAACCCTTTACAAAAGAAAGGCCTCCTTTTATAGATATTACAATTTTGAATCAGAGGCCAGGATGGACTGCATCCAAGGGCCCTGATCTGTCTTCCAGAAGCTGATAGCTTTGACCCATGCCGAATTAATTCTCAGTTATCCAACCAGCAACTATCTCAACTACCTGCCACTATTTGGCTTTAATTCAGGTCTATCCAATCTTCTTGGTGGTTGGGAATAGTTATCCACAAAAATATCCTGCACGGGAGCCATAGGCAATTTACAATAAAGCAATTTCAGCTTTTAGGAATTGAATTCCTTGAATTAAATCCATCTGTGTCTCCTTTTCTCGAGAATGCATAGATTGAGTGTTCTTTTGCCTTTTGCCTTCAATTTCGCCAGTGGACTTCATCTATGTTCAACAGCACGGTTCCCAATGCTCGGTTGCTCTTGCGCTCTTGTATCTTTTCTTTTCCAATCTTCAGCGCCTGGCCTTGAATTGCGATCCTTCCTCGATTTGCGTTTCAGGTCTTTCTCCTGGTTCTTCGATGACATCCTGCGATCAACCAATTTCACTTAATTAAATTAATTTGAAAAATTAAATATTTTAATTTTAACAAACATTAAATTTAATTATGACGTCTGGCTTGAGAAGCTCTTTGCAGGATGTATCTTGAAAATGCTTCTCTTTCTCTTCGATTGTGAAATCTGATCCTTGGTCTTTTACTTCTGCGTGATTTTACCTTCAGAGTCTTGGACGTTTTAAATGGGTTTATGGCGCGATTCTGGAGGTTTGAAGAGCTTCTGCAGATTCTAAAACTCTAACTCTCATGCTTTTCTGGTAAATTTCGGAGAACAGAGGGCACCTTTGGAAATTTGCAAAAACTTCGGACCTTTGCCATCCTTTTGCAAATTTCGGAGCTTACATATATTTCGCAAAATTGCGATTTTCAAACATTTCGCCCCTAGGGTCCGAAAATGGACACTTAAGTGTATTTTCAGAGCTTTTCACGTTTTTGGCGAACTCTCATTTTCGGAGCTAAACCACCTTTTGCAATATAAGTGAACTTCGGACCTAAACAGGTTTACAAAATCGGAGTTTGAAGGCATTTTTACAAATTTCTGAGTTTTCACGATTTTAAAATGAACCTCGCAGTTTCGGACGCTAAACGTCTTTTGGCGAATTTACCCAGGTTTCGGACCTAAAAGCGCGTTTGGAAATTTCGCGATTTTAATGCGAACTTCGGAGGTAGGGTCCGAAATTGGGCGTTTAAGTGTTTTTCGAGGCTTGAAGCGCTTTCGTCAGTTTTTGGACCTAGTGCGTCCTTTTATATTTCACGTTTTTAAACCCAGAGGTCCGAAAATAAATATTTCGGGTTTTCGGACCAGAAGCGTCCGTTTTAAAACTTCGCGCTTTCTTTTATTTTCTTCCAAGGGTCCGAAAAGAGGGACTTAAGTGATTTCGGACCTGGAGGCGCTTTTGCAAAATCGCATTTTTAAACATTTCGCCCCAGGGTCCGAAAATGGACACTTAAAGTGTTTTTCGGACCTAAAACACTTTTTTGCGATTTTGTCATATTTAGAAATTTCGGCCCTAGGGTCCAAAAATGATGTTTAAAGTGAATTTCGGACCTTGAAGGTCATTTGGCAACTTTTAACTTTTTCAACTTTTGGCTTCTGGGTCCGAAATTGAGCATATGGAATATAACATTTAAGTATAAGTGACTTTAAGTTATATTCCATATATACTTTCAAGATGTTTGAGAGTGGTTTCGGCCCTCCAGGAGTTATATTGCAAATTCTAGTTTTTGGAGGTTTCCTCAGTTTTCAGAGTTAGCCAAATTTCAGGATCAGGAAATTCCAGACTTAGCCAAATTTCAGGGCAGGACAAAAAGGCACAAACAGGGGGGGGGGGGGTCCCTGTCCAAGACGGGGATGGGTGTGCGATTCGCACAACAAGTATCACCTACATTTTCCCACACACTCTGAACTTTCGATTCCTTCAGCCCCCCTCTTTGATATTGATATTTCATCTTTTCGACTCTGCGAGGGATATCTGACTTGGATGCTCATGACGTTTCGGCTGCACCAGGTATCTTTGATGATTCAACAGCCGATTTAGGCATTTATCCTGCACAGCCAGACGCAGATTACGAGACAATATAAAGGAAGCAAAGCGGGTTAGTTAAAAGGGATATGTAAGCACACAAGGATCAATTTGAAAACCAAATTTTAGAGAAAACATGATACTTTAGCTAAAAAGCTTGATTGATTTAGACATGAATATTTACGAAGCTTTTTGATTGCAAATTTATTTATTCGGCTGCGGCTCAAGGACTTAGGCGATTTCAACTGCTAGATTTACACTTAGGCATTTTAGGATTAATTTCAAAATGGACGAAGTTTAAAATTTTCCCTAAGTCTGAAAATGCATTTCCTGGTTAACTTATGGGAATAGACTTCTAATTTCAATTGCTTCGCCTGACGCCTTATAAATGGGAAACAATGCGATTTTAAGATTTAATCGTTTTAATCAATTTCATACAAACACATCCATCCGATTTTGCATATATTTCAAACAATTTTAAGAGAGGCGAGGCAAACATACCTGGCGAAATGAGCGGTGTGAATCCGCACAATCTGGCCTGCACGAATGGTTTCGTTTGGATTTGAAAAATGATGCCTCTTATGCCCTACGCTTTGAAAAGACAAATGCACAACTTGCAAATTTGGGATGAAAGAGTTTTGCAATTTCAAATCTTAACAGTTAACTCCCTATTCCAAATTTTGTGCCTAAGTTTGGAGAAAAATGCAGTTTTAGAAACTTAGACTTAGCAATTTTTTGCCTTAATGATTCTGCCTCCTACGTGATTTTCGCCTTAGGCGTTTTGGGTTAATGGCGATTTGCACTTCGCAGGGTTTGCCAAACTTCGGGAGTTTGGAATGCCTTTTAACCTCTATGTGATTCTTCAAACTTAGGGAGTTTGGAATGATTGCAATGTTTAGGAATCACAATTTTCTCCTATACGAACTTCGGCATTTTGTGTTCTCTTGCAAACCTTTAAAAATCGCAACACTTATGCCCTTTTCTGGTAATTTCTAAAGAATGGGGGAGTTTCATTCAGAGCTTAAAATCGCGACATTTGCCTTGGTGAACTTCGGCAAAATGGTTTTAAACAACTTACGAACTCGGCGATCTCCTTCAGTTGCATCAAAGATGGGCATTTTAACCCTTCGACATCTAACACTTGCCCTAGAAATCGCGATATTACCCTATAATGCGAACTTCGGGCTTTTCAGGGGTTTTCAAACTTTTTAAACTTTCTTGCAACTATCCCTAATAACGCGATTTTCAGGGATTTTGAGTGTTTTGCAAAACTTTTGCGTTTTTTCTCACTTTTCCTCTACTTCGGCATTTTATAACGTTTTGCAAAGTTCGGCGTTTTATAACATTTTGCAAAGTTCCTTCCCTTTCGCACTTTTACCCTCTAAAATGCGATTTTCAGGGATTTCGTGCCTTTTGCAAACTTTCTCTTTTATAACTTACATCAACAAAATCACGATGTTCGGCGAATGGGAGGTTTTTTGAAACTTCGACATTATTGGGTCATTTGCAAACCTTCTACCTTTTCGCACTTTTACCCTTCTAATGCGAATTTCGGCATGTAATTTCTCCCCCTTAGTGCGAATTTCAGAATTTGAAGGAGTTTGTCAATTTTTTGACACTTTGCATTCTTTATCTCCTTTGTATCCCTTGGTGAAAATTGGCACCTTGGGTCCTTATGCGACCTTCAGACGCTTTACCTTTACTTGAGGAATTTTGCCAGTTTCTATCATTCCAAGCCTATCTCAGGGGATTTTTACAAGTTTAAACGATCTCTTGAAATTTTCATGCTCGAAGGTTCAACTCACCTTGTGAATTCACAGGCTTTCGCTCATGACATCATCATCTCATGGACTGATTACGAGCACGCTTACAAGGACACGAGATGCCCTGTGCGGAACTCAACAGGGCAAAGGCGAAAAGACCAAAAAAAGAGGAAAGGGGACCCTGTCAGCGACAGGGAGCATGTGCAATGCACAACAAGACCCTAATCTTCCTATGGCGGCGCCCTCCAACAGAAGATGTAATGAAAAAGATGAGATTTTTTTTCATCTTTTTACCTTTTTGCTTTAGGGTTTGAAAGCCCTAATATGAAACCCGATGAAAGAAAACTTTTTCTTTTCTTTTAAGTGTTAAACACTTATAAGAGTTTTAGTCAAATAACCTCCTTATTTTTCAAAACTCATTATATGCATACAACTTGTAAAACTTTATTACAAATGATCATATAAATCATTTTTAATAAATGTTATTTTGCAATGCAAATGGGATACATTGAGTTTTGAAGGATGAGTCAATGTGAAGACTTAATTGCTTTTGGAGTTGTAATGCATGCATCTAGGAGATCAATGAAGTTTCTTGTCAACAGGTGGAATTAAAATGGGTGATTTGTCACCCAATGGGCAGTTTGAGTCCAGTTTAAGAATCCTAGTGGATAAAGGTTCAATCAAGGAGCATTTTGAGGAGGTTAACTACTTGATTTTTGCAATTATATCCCTTTTTTAGAGGGATTTTCAGTTACATCCTACCCAAAGAAGTTGTGTTCATTTTGACAACTCTTTGTGCAGTATTGAGGGAGTTCTCTTTTAGTTAGGTGCACGATTTGAGGAAGGGCTTGGAGTTTTGACAACTCATCACTTTTGGAGTTTTGGAAGCTTATTGTATAAGTGACTTTTTGTCACTCAGTTTTCTCTAGTTTTGGAGTTGGTATCTATGTAGCAGCAATTTGTTCATACTCTTGCAACTCATTCCTAATGAGTATTTTCAGATTTTCATAAGCAGTATTCAGATTTTGTGATGAAAAAGACTCCTTTTCAATAAAAAGTTGTTTCCTTCTCCTATATCGGTGTTCAAAATATTGTTGTGGATGTTTTTGATGAAATAGTTGTGATTGTTGTTCAATAATCCTTTACTTTATCCTTTGTCCTTCAATGTTCAGTTCATGGTGTAGCACACTATAGTGCAGGTATGTGATTGTGTATGTTTTGTTGTATCAAAATTGTGAGAAGCATCATTTGTTATCCTTTTGTGAACAACAGGAAGTTAGCCTTTCATAAGAATCATTTTTGCAAGCATGCATTATGGAGTTGTGAGCTATTTTTAATTTCATTGCTGGATTGTTGTGAGTTCAATATCAAAGCAAGTCATTATCAGTCATTGGTGTATCACCTTTTTTTAGCAATAGTTTCATTTTATGCGTATCTTTCTATCCCTTTTCCCAAGTCAAAATTTCAGTTAGTTTTAGGTGATCAAAAGGGAACCAGCCCATAATCTGGAGGTCTACTCTCGCTATAGGATACCCACAGCCAGAGAGTAGTCCCATGTGTCATAGGTTAGCTGAGTTCAGGCTTAGCTAGGGTGTAGACCTTAGTGATAACAATAAACTACGTGAATGTCTAATTATTGGAATCATATTTGCATAATTTTTTATTTGTAAGAAAATTACAAGCCTTAGTATTGAAACAGCCAAATTCGATTATATGGGAAAACCATGTTTATGTGCAGTTATAAGGCGAATTGTCTGATACTATTTTGGCAAAATATCATACTTGTAATCAGAAATGTAATTTTTATGTGATATACTAGTCTGAAATATTTTCATCAGTTCTGTTCATGGATGTTAATATGTCTGATATGAGGCAATGTCAAGGGGTTTTCTATTAGAAATAGTTGTACTTCTGTTTATACATCTCTACCTTTTTATTCTGTATGTTGCACATGATATTTGGCAACAAATTCAATCACAAACGGTCTAAGCAATCAGAAAAGAACTCAAACCAGTCCCTGCACACCAACCATTTGACAAAATACCTATGAACCAAAATTGAAATTTAGGGGCAGATTTGGAAGGGATCTTTACAAGTACCCTCTAGTCCATGGCATTTTTTGGTTCATTTTGTAGTGTGTAGTGGAGATTCTCCAAATTGGTACTGTTAGTTTTAGCAATCAGATTAGAAGTATAGAACAGAAAATCAGAATGCAAAGTAAATCATACGCATAACACACATTTACCCTGGGAAAACCTCTCTCTTGGAGGTGAAAAACCTAGCAACAACTATCTCAGATTGTATTATATTAACCACAGAGCAGATTTACAATATAGCCTTCTAGGGCACAAGCACAACTTATCTGAGATATAACAATTTGAAGAATCAAATCCCTGTAGCTCAATTTGGCAGCCCAAATTTGAGTTCATTGCCTTTATATGTAGTTTACTCAGCCTTGCAAGATGTTTGCTCAGTTTTGATAGGGTTCGCTGGGTTGTAACTCTACTTCGCTTGCTGAAGATTGCAGATTAGAACATAAGGGCAGATTGTCGACAAGTAATTCGCTCACAGCTGGAAGGAGTTCGCTGACCTCTAGATGGGATTCATTGGCACCTATGATTAGCTCGCTGACTTTGTGACTGAATTCGCTGACCTTTGAAGTGGTGCAGATCACATTCACTATTATCTATATCTTGTGACCTCAAGTCACTTCCTTTATATACATGCCTTTAACCCTTATGCCTAGGTCGGCCTTGATGCCAAATTACAAATTCAATTTGCAAATTACATAGAACCTACCCCAAGTTACAAATTACATATTCAATAGGTCCCAACCTATTGAATTACAAGTTACACAATGAATAGGTCTTGCCCCATAACCATTATAAGTTACATAAGTTGAGCGCCCAAATAAGACCTGCCCTTAACATACACAAGTTACATTGATATCTATTTGGGCCCAGCTCAATTACAAGATATCCAAATTGGAGCTCAGCCCTAAGTATATCAATACCATTAATTTTAAGGCCAAGGGCCACATTAAAATTAATTACGCTAGGGATTCGACCTAGATACATTTCAACAGGTACGGTGACGCTTCTGATAAACATTTGGAGTGTATACCTTTAGATTAACTATTTAGCACAATTTTCTCAAATTATTGTAATCTTTTTTCTACTCTTTTAACTTTTCTTTTTATCTGATTAAAAAGAACTATCATGTTCTTTTAACTAATCTAAGTTGTAATCTTATAGTCCCATAACATACAATAGTTATATGTTGATATTAATGTACACTTGCTTCTTGTAACAATAGCATTCAGAGTTCTCATGAATACATGCAATAAGTTCAGATGCCATAAATTATATTAAACAAGATGGTATTAAAACTCCTGCTATGTTAGACAAATGATGTCTCGGTAGTAATTACAGAACTATAGAACTGTGGCAGAAGCACAGTAGCCCAAGTATTTCACCATTCTAACAGCATTCCATGTGGCAGCATGCGGCCTATGTCGATTGAGAAGAATACTACGAGGCAAAGGCTACAATAGATGCATGGGCATTAAGTTCTTCGGGGAATAGTACAGTATCACCGTTCTCCTTTGGAAGGTGACAAGTGTTAACATGATGCTATCTAAGACGAGAAATTCAAATATGTTTTGATATTTCTATTTGATCCATTCACTGTCACAATAAGGGCAAATAAATATTCCTTGTACTGTTGAATTATGATAAGCGCAAATAAAGAGATAATTATGACTGTTACCTTATTTATTTTTTTTGGTTTAAATTTGTATTTATTCGGTTTCGACCTCCTTTGAGGATTTGCAGAATCTTATACTTTACCTCTAACTGTATATATTGTTCAAAATTTGTATCCCTTGAATTTTTTGCGTCATGACAATCTTCAGAATAAATGGTTTCTAGCCAGTCCATCCACATCAGGTTACTCATATTATGAGCTCAAGGAATTATTGTCATTGTCCAATCTCAAGATGATTCTGACTCTATAACTGCCAGTCATAGGCTACACCGTCGAGGATTTAAAAAGAAACACTTTTTCTTAATTAAGAAGATGTTTTAATAGACATAGCGTATGTATTTGTAGATCAGTTCTTGCAATGAAAATAGATTCTGACAATGGTCCTTAAGCAAAAACTGCAAAGTATTTCCCAGAGATATAGAATGAACTTCATGGCATTCTTAATATATACTGTAGAATAAGATCTAATGTCTGGTTTAAAAAGTTTAATGTAGTCCAAGTTTAATCAATATTGAATAGAAAAATCGATGGATGGCATTAAAAAAATGATTCGTATAGTAGGTTAGATAAATCTTAAAAAAATATTTATATAGAAAATAAAATAATTTTAATAATTTTGGTTCATTTAATATTTAAAAAATTTGCATTGTTTATATATTTTATTGTATTACTATTGAGCAATTCAATTAAAATAAGGAAATTTTTGTTTAGAATAAAATAGCTTTAAATAAAAAATTTGCATTGTTTATATATTTTATTGTATTACTATTGAGCAATTCAATTAAAATAAGGAAATTTTTGTTTAGAATAAAATAGCTTTAAATAAAAGTTAAAATAACAAATTTATTATACATTTATACATTCAAAGACTAACATCTTTTTGGCATTTTTTAGAAAGCATATTTAAGATATCCATACTAGTGGTCTATTGACCATTAAACCTTTTCACCAATCTTGATTACGCAACTAGTTTAGAATAGGGAGGAGAGATTGTGAAATCACAAACAAAAGGACAATATACTTCTATTAAAATGGGGAGTGTATTTTATAGAAGATTTTGGTACAAATCTAGCTACTCTTTCAATTTAGAAACAATGGATGGTAAAAAGCATAGTTGAAAAACTCGAACTCACCAAAATTCGGGGAAAAACTCAACAATAACTCGACAACTTTATCAAACATTTGAAAATACATTTTTTTTTTAAATATTATTCAAAAACACACATTTACATCAAATTTGTAGAACATATATTGAGTTCCATGATATATAAATCAAAGTTTGAGTTAAATACATAGCATAAACGAAAAAACAAGTGGATTATGCATAAAAAATTAAAAATGACTTGGTTATATTTTGTTTAAAATTTTAATTATAAAAAAATGATTGTTGATATTAGGCAGGCAATGGTTGTGCATTTGATGAGTTTTATATTGATTAATGTTCTATGCATTACTCTTATGAAATAAATTGATGCTATTTAGGAGAAGTATATAGTTATCGGGCATTGTTTTTAATATTTATTTGTCATTCACGTAGCAACTTTGATTTTGACATGAAGTGTGATTTTATTTTTGGATGCAAACACTACCGACTTCCTGGTAATTAACTACAACTTGTGTTTCTATATCGAGAGAGTTTAAACTTAGTCGAAAATGCTTAAAATATGGTGATGAGGTTCAGAAAAACCCTCACGAGCTTGCATGTCATCGCGTCATTTCTTTTTTTGCCTATTTGTTGTTGCGGCACGGTATTTTCGCGTCTCTGTCGTGTTGCACTAAACACCCAAAAATGTCTCCACCACGGGTTAAAAAGTGGGTCAAAGATTAGGTTTTCGCACGTTTGTTTTTTTCATTGTTTATTGACAATTTTTACACCGATTTCATACGAATTTTGGCCATTTAAAGCACAAAAAATCGCAGCGAGTTTCAAAATAACTCATCTTTGAGTTATTGGGCGAGTGACTAGTGGTGATGAAAAACATGCAAGTCTTTGAAAAAAGTGGGGTTTCCTCAAGTTGAGCTCTAAAGTGAAAAAGGGTAAGCTCCAAACCCATAGAAGACAATTTGAAAGTTTGAAGATGAAAGATAAAGAAAAATGTTGTTGCCTACTTTCTTCGTCAGGATGAAATCATACACACTATTCACGATCTTGGAGAAAAGATTAAGGATGAGGTTATTGTGAAAAAAGCATTGAGATCTCTCTCCATGAGATTCAGTGCAAAAGTTTCAGCCAAGGAAGAAATGAAGGATCTACACACCTTGAAGATGGACGAGTTGCATTGTGTCCTTACGACATACAAATTGAGGAATGATAATGGAACAACATCAAGACTAGAAGACGCCTTTAAAGCATCAAGAAGGATGAAGAAAAAAGTTCCAACATCAAGAGAGTTAAAATGGTGAGGAAGAAGCTAACTTTGAAAAGAGATTCAATAAAGGATGTAGCAAGTGCAAAGGTAAGTATACTTTTAAACATTTTAATTGGTAATATAGTTCATTATGCTGCCAAATCTCCACAAGTTGGAAGTGAAAGCAGTGAAGAAGAAGAAGTGTATTATGACAAGAGAAAAGACAAGAAAAATTGTCATGGCAAGAAAAAATATACTCGAGGAAAATTCAAGAAGAAGATTTTTTGTAGAAACTAAAAGAGCCTATATACCCAAGGAAGTAATAGCTCATTTGAAGAGAGTGATGAAAGCCTTTCAAAAAGTGAAAGAGAATAAATTCTCTTCATGGTTATGGAAATGAAAGAATAAGCTCCAACAAGCGAAGATAAAGAAAGTGAACAGACCAAAAGAAGGGAAAATATTATAGCGGATCTTGGGGAAGAACTAATTGTCACCATTGGCAAAGTCAAAAGACTCGAGAAGAGGAACTCAACTTTGAAAGATTGAATTTGAGAAGATGGTGAAAAATATGAGAAGACAATTTTGGACTTAAAGATTCAAGCTAAAGAAGTTGGATGCATTGAAGATGTTTTAGAAAAGTAACTAAAAGAAAAAACTTGGAATGTGAGAAGCTTGAATCGGAAATTGTTTCCCTAAGGAGCTAGAAAAGGATAAAGAGTAGCTCAAAAAAACATAAAATTTGATAAGTCTCCCGAAATGTTAGAAGATCTTATTAACTCACAAAGATCAACATCTATCAAAAGTGATCTTGGTTTTGATGGTGAAATCTCACAAAAGAAGTTGGATAGTAAGAATTATGTCGTAGCCCTTAAAATCTCTAACAAAGAAGTAAGCAAGGAGGTGAAAAAAGAAGAAAATAAAAGGGAAGAAAGCCAAAGGGAAGCAAAAAGAGATGAAATCAAGAAGGAATATAAAGCCTCACAGTTTCAAAGAACCAACAAGGACAAGCTCAAATGGTCCTTCCCTAAAAGAAAGTCATGCACTACCAAGTTCAACTATTCTTTTCATGGCTATTGTTTTATGTGTAATCAATATGGTCATAGCAAATTAGAGCATAAAGTGCATACAAGAAATTATTTTAGATTTTTAAAAAGGAACTTCAACTCACTTGCTCCTTTAATGGATTATAACCTCATATGCTATGAATGTAAAAACTTTGGGCACATAGCTAAGTTTTGCAGAAGTACATTTACTGAGCCTCCAAGGCAAAATAAGAAAGAGGATGTTTGTGACAAGAAAAAGGAAGAACCAAAAAAAGTTTGGAAAAAGGAGTAAGAGACAAAGGAGAGATCTATGCTTGTACAGGTTTCATTACATGCTCAAACTGAGAGAAACCAATGGTATGTTGATAGTGGATGCTCAACTCACAAGATTGGCAAATTTATCTTTTAAAAGAGTTAATGAAGAAACAATAAAATTTGGAGACAACACTATGGAAAACATAAAACACAAAGGTACACTCAGCCTAAACAATGGAAGAACTAAAACAAAATATGTCTTATATGTTAAAGGATTGAAGCATAATCTTCTAAGTGTGAGTCAAATGTGTGACCAAGGCCACACTTTTATATTTCATTCAAGAGGATGTAAAAATAGGAAGGATGGAGAACTAATAGTCAATGCCTACAAAAGAAATGAAAATCCCTACATTCTTAATAAGGTCAGAAATAAAAATTGCTACATGGGGCAAGAAGATGAGATTTGGTTGTGGCACAAGAGGATGAGTCACCTAAACTTTGATAACAATGTGAAGATCAGTAAAAAGCAAGTCGTAAGGGATATGTCAAATATAGAAAAACCTTCAAATAACATTCGCAAGTAATGTTAATATGACAAACAAACAAACAAGGAAAAGTTTCAAATTGAAGGAGTATTCTACTTCAAATCCTATAGAACTTATTCCCATTGATTTTGCGGGCCGACAATTACAAAAAGATTACAAGGTGAGAACTATTTCATGTTGTTGATTGATGATTATTCCAAGATGATGTGGGTAGCTTTTCTTAAACAAAAATGAAAAGCAATAGAGAAATTTAAGGTATTCAAACCCCTAACAGAGAATGAAATAAGGTTGAAGATAAAATGTCTTAGATCTAACAGAGGAGGAGAATTTACCTCAATTGAATTTCAAGAATATTGTGAAAGGCATGGGATACGAAGATAATATTTAGCCACAAGAACTCCATGACAAAATGGAGTAGTTGAGAGAAAAATAGAACAATTTAATGTATGGCAAGAGCCATGCTCAATGAATCAAAGATAGTTGATAATTTTGGAAAGAAGTGGTTCATACAATTGTATACATTTCAAACTAAGAACAAATTAGGGCAAACAACAACAAAACTACTTATGAAATTTGGAAAAGAAAGATTGCATCAACGAAGTAGCTCAAAGTTTTCAAAAGAAAATGCTATATAAGAAGGGACAAGAAAGATTTGGGAAAATTCAATTCCAAAAGCGATAATGGTATCTTCCTTGGATATTCCACAAGGAGCAAATTTTACAAGTGCTAAAGCAAGAGACTGCACAAAGTTATTGAAAGTGCAAATGTGATTATTGATGAAGAAAGGCATAAAAACAAGATAATACAAGAAAGTGATTACCAAAAGGAAGGAAATTGTAAAGAAGAAGAGATGGTGCGAGAAATTGAAACTAAAGAGGTTGAGCAAGGAAATCCAAGTACTTCATCTAAGGCACCATGCAAGACACCATCTAGTTTTGTTTAAAAGAAACATCTTGAAGATTTTATTATTGGAGACAAAGGTACAAAAATTCAAACATGAAGAAAAATTGCTAAAACAACAAAATATAGGCTAACAAAATATGCAAACCTATATTTTCTTTTGAAAGTTGAGCTAATGAAATTCTTAGAAGTGCGTGAAGACAAGCACTAGATCAAGCCTATGGAGGAAGAATTGGATGAAATAGAGAAGAATGAAACCTAGGAGCTTGTCCCAATACCTAAGGACAAGAATTTCATTGGAACCAAGTGGGTTTTTTGAAACAAGATGAACGAAGATGGGGAAGTCACAAGTAACAAAGTGAGACTTGTGTGTAAAGGCTATGCACAATTCAAGGAATAGATTTTGAAGAAACATTTTATCTTGATGAAATATTAGAGGATATCAAAATATTCTTAGCCCTTGCAAGTTTCAAGAATTTCAAAGTTTAGCAAATGGACATCAAATTAGCTTTTCTTAATGAAAATATTGAAGAGGAAGTGTATATTGAACAACCTAAATGATTCATCTTATCAAAAAATGATAATTATGTGTGTAGACTAATGAAGGTTCTTTATGGACTAAGGAAAGTGCCAAGACTTACGATTCAAGATTAGTCAAGTAACTCCAAGAGCAAGGCTACAAAAGAGGAATAACATATTGTAACCCATATATCAAGAGTGAAGGAGATAAGTTATTAATTGTTGTAGTATATGTTGATGACATCATTTTTGGGAACACAATGCTAAGATTTGCCAAGACTTTACTCAAACATGGAACAAGAATTTGAGGTGTCCATACTAGAAGAGCTATCTTTCTTTCTTGATTTTCAAATTTCTCAAAAGATAAAGAAATGTTTGCATTACAAACCAAATATGTTAAGGAAATGTTGAAGAAGTTCAAAATGAAGAATTGTAATTCAATAAGTACACCTACATAAACTAGTTGCAAATTGAGAAAAAACAATGATTGTCCTATAAAAAATTAGACTATATATAGATCTATGATTGGAAGCTTGCTATATCTAGCAACTATAAGACCTAACATCATGCAAGAAATTTGTTAGAACATAATGTTATTAGGGGTCACATCCTATTAACATTTATATATAATGTTCTAATATAAGGTTATTAAACCTTATATATTATATGCTTTATAAGCATGTCCCATTTGAAATAATTATAATCTAATAAATATTAGATTATTAATTATTTATGAATGGGGGTTATTGAAAAGGTGTGACTAGTGAAGCCACCCTTCCTCCTATATTTAAGGAGGTTCTCTCTTATTTGAGAGTAGTGTGCTTTTGAATATTTGTGGTGAGTTACATCACTATGCACAAGAGGTATTATTGGCCATGTGGAAGTATTGGAGGAGTATCCCCAGGTTCATGTCTATTTTATGATAGACTATATTTGTAAGTGTTTTAATTAAAAGAAGTTTTATGGGTTTTTTTACTTTAAAGGGTTTTCCCCATGTATATCTTGTGTAATGTGTTCATTTATGCGTGCATGTTTCTCATTTCATTTACTTTATGATCTTGTTTATAATG
Source organism: Cryptomeria japonica (assembly GCF_030272615.1). Taxonomy (NCBI): domain Eukaryota; kingdom Viridiplantae; phylum Streptophyta; class Pinopsida; order Cupressales; family Cupressaceae; genus Cryptomeria; species Cryptomeria japonica. The sequence goes on from NC_081407.1 coordinate 789,480,367, forward strand.
ATTAGTATTCTAAGATCCTAATTTATAACATGGTATCAGAGCAGGTTAGGCCATACTAATCATTTTTGCAGGAAATATTAGAAGATATATAGAACTTGATGGGAAACCTCTTTATACTCAATATACACATGTGCAAGGCTATTTTTCATAGCACATTTGGTTTGACTTTACTATTATTTCAAATCCTTTTTTTTTCCCCTCTTTTTTACGTGTTGATGTGTACATTAATTTATATTCACACTAAGGAGGCCAATTGTCTTGAGTAAAATGACATGCATGTCCATTTTTATTTTTTTTTGTTTGAACTAAACATTCTTATAGAGGATACCATTCAATATTATCAACTTAATTATTAACAACTATTTGTGCAAATTTATCAAAATTATATAAGTAAACATAGAGTACCTTCAACACGTCAAAACTCCTTTCTAAGGAAATAACCTTATACATAAAATTTGGCTCATTTGAAACCAAAATCTCATTAACATTATCTAGAATATTCTATTAATTTCAAAATAAGTCTAATTGACCTCCTTTATTAAAATAAGATCTTAAATAAGTAAAATATACATTTCTTGTTAATAGCTAAATAAAACATAAAATTATTAATTACAAAATATTTATCATCATGCACTAGGGAAAAAATCTATTTTTCCTCTAAAACTACTTTCATCAATTCCACTATATATTTTAAGAATAAAAAATAGAATACCTAGTAGTCCTCACGAATTATGAAAAACCTTAATTATGATTAATTGATAGACACTATTTATTTCATCTCCTCCTAATATAGATGGGCAAATTCGTTGGGTTGCAATGAAAAGTAATACAATGTTTGAAATTTTTGTTTCTTCCCATATATGATCTATGGTGACACAAGTTTTAGTATGTTCGGTTGTAGAGATGCGAAGCATTTCACAGTGAAAAGGTGAAAGTTTTTTGGAATGTCACTCAAGCTGCCTAAACTTTTGATTATCTCCTATTAAAGCTAGGGTATTTTGATCTTTTGGGTGATATCAACAGCAGTACAAATACGAATAATAGCACAGGGAAATCCATTTAAGGGCCTTGGTCTTTGTTATCACCATTCAAATGAGATGACAAAGGGATCGATCTTTACACTAAATTTTGTGAAAGAGGATCCCAAAACAGACTATTGATAGCAAAACAGAGCCCTTCTAATGATGGATCGCTTTGACCATATGTAATGGAATAGTATGAATATTGTTCAGATCCTAATCAATACCATTTTTTTTCTTGATTGTATGGGTGACATGAAGCACCTCAGTGACAAGATAAGAGATGTCATATAATTTACAAATAATTAAAAATATATATACATAAGGAATTAAACAAAGAAAATGTTACAACAATTCTCTATTTTCATTAATGGTTTGTCATTACTTATCTTTTTTATACAATTATTTTACACAGTCATTGATAATTTTAAGAAAAATCATAAAGGGAAGAAATCTCATGGTAAATATCAATCAAATGGTTTTCAATATGAATTCAACTTTTGATACTTTAATACAATCTATAGACATCTAAAAATGTCTCATTGATCATGTACTAATTATTCATCTTATTAGTTAAAAAATCATTTAATTAATTTAATTAATCTTATTTCTTCTGAACTAATTCAATCATCACCTTTCACATTATTAATTATTCAATTTATCATTCAACCCTTTCTCAAATATTAATTATAATAATTATTTAGTTAATTAAGATTTAATTCATTAATTAAATAGTCTTTATTATTTAATTGATCTCATTTCTAATGATTAAATAATTTCATTTAAATTATTTAATTCATTCTCCAAATCCCCCAAATTCAAATTTCAACTAATTTCATTTTCTTCCAAGTTCGCATTTCACCAAATTTCAATTTCATCAAATTTCAAAAGAATGTGCATTTCAATTTCATCATTCGAAAATCAAATTCATATCCAAATAAACATGAAATTGAATTTCAATTCAAAATTCCTATAGCACATGTCGAAAATCATGACTAATTGATCAAATCAATTAACTAACCAATTAACTCAGTTAATTTTTCAAGCTCCACTTTTAACTCCCAATCACCTTTTTCTAACAGATCAATCTATTCAGTCTTCTTCCCAATCTATTCAGTTAACTAGCTAATCTATCTAGTTGACTAGTCAATCAATTAAGTTATCTCTCCAATCAATCCACTTAACAGATCAATCAAAATGAGTTGATTGATCAATCAATCAATTCAACTATCAATCAGCACTTCAGTTCTATTTCTCACCCCAACTCACTCAAATATCTATAAAAGCAACACCAATTGTCCTTTTTCAACAATCATGAACTTCGAATCTTTGTGCCACTTGCAAGTTACCAGCATGATATCTGATAGCCAATATACCACAAAGAAGAGAAAAGAAATGGAAGATATGATGCAAAATAGGGAATTTTATATTGTTTAATTGATTCAATTATGCATCTATTTTATTGATTTATGTTTAGGATTGCTTAGATAGTTAAGGAATTCATGATTTCCTTATTCCCTATTTAGCAATGATGATTTTAAGCATGAAAACACTGATGAACCCGACGTGAAGAAACAACATTTAATCCTTTTGGCATGGTTTTCTGTGTTTTTTGCAAGTTTTGTACGGATCAACAGGAAATGCAACGCATTCGTTATGTCTCCAATATGCATTTGCCTTCATAGGAGTCCGCATTCGATAACATAGAAATTCGTATTCGACCAAACAAAAATTCACATTCGATATAAAGTTGATTCACATTTGTTGGAATTAATCATATCTTCTATTTATTTTGTTGTTTTTGTTCGTAATCACTTTGTGCTTCTAACCCACAAATCTTGTTTAAATCTGGAAGTTATTATTTTTTGTGTAAAATGCATCACATCTAATGGCACGGAAGGTGACATTTATGATCTCAGGTGCAATAAGAAAGTCATAGGACAGAAGACAACAAAGGGCCCATTAGCGAATACTCGAAGCAGAAAGAAGGATCCAAAACCTAGAAGATCAAGCGAATACCATCACCTCGTGTATAAGTACCTAATGAAATATAATGTACTTGATGAAATCGAAGTAATGGGTAATGTTATTTTGAGCTAATCATCTATTTCGCAGGTTTCTAACATTTCTAAAAAAATATGTTTTCCAATCCGCATTCACTCTATCTCCAATGCACATTTGCCTTGATGCCAATCCACATTCGAAAACACATAAATTCGCATTCGAGCATATAGTGATCCACATTAGATAGTACAAAAAATTGCATTCAATTTGAGATCGATTCACATTCGTTAGATGTTTTTAAGAGTTTTATGTTCTATACTTTTTGAAATATTGTTGATGTTTTATTTTTAATAATGCTCTGTTTCCAGTGCATTAGTTACAGACAGAAAGCAGATTCTTGTAACACGGGAAATTCTAGGCTTGTAATCCCACAATCTTGACTAAGTTTTCAAAGGGTTTTTGCAAGTGATAATGTTTGTTGTAGGTCCATGGGAGTTAGATTAAGTTTTTATCTTACAAAAGGTTATTATTGCAGTTTTTGGGCTTAAAAACAACATTCACTATTGCTATTTGGGTTAAAAAGAACACCATGATTGTTGGAGCAATATCTCCAAGTCAAAATTAGATCACATTGCAATGATGGGATAAAAAGAACACCATGATTGTTGGAGCAATATCTCCAAGTCAAAATTAGATCACATTGCAATGATGGGATAAAAAGAACATTGTCTACCATGATTTGAAAGTGATAAGTATATGCTCTCCCCTTAATTGGGTGATCAAAAAGCCAGACTCACTATTTTTCTTTCTTTCCTTTATTGCAATTAGGATACAACCTTTAGCAGGCCTGCCCTCCCGAGAAGCCCATAAGGTCAGTAAGAGGGGAATGACCTAAGTGGGGAATAGCTAACACCAAGTAATCCAACCCACTATAATCAAATGTGGATGTGATAAAAATCATGTCCAACGGTTTTTCTCATTGACTAGCCTTCCCGTAGTATCCTTGAGATACGTAATGTCTTTGTTCTAAAGGTTGGGAAGCCTCCTGAGGGAGTTTATCTTTGAAGACTGAACGGAACCCTTTCTACAAACCTTAAGCATAGAAGCCCAACCGAGCCAGTTATCCAAACATTTATAATATCATAATGCAAGGGTGGGGAAGAATCCGCCCCCAAGACACTCACCATACATCTCCCAAGAAAACGATCCAATTGAGAAGCAATTCTCTTTGGTTCAACTTCCGACAAAAGGTAAAAAAATGGACACACCCACGAGTGTGACAACGTTGTTTGAGCTGAAGGAGTATCAAGATGTGGGTTGTGATATTATGAATGACCTTTTTGACATTAGAAGAGTCTGACTGATTTGTGATTATCTAGCTAAAAATATATCAAAAACATTGGGGTTTGAAAAGAACCTAGAAACAGAGGGGATTTGAAAAGATCTTATCAAGCATACACTCTTTTTGTTGGCATTGTGTTGTCATTGATGTCAACCAGTATAGGAGGGAAACCGGTATAGGAGATTGATGAGCAATGTTGTCATTGATGAATACCAGAAATGGTGTCATTAATGTCCTCTAGAATAGCAAGTCACCAGTAAGGGAGAGAAGGTCAGCTAGCATATTGGCCATTGGAGTCACTGGTACACAAGTTAGTGTTTGACTTGTGTTGAAGATATGGACAGGAAACTGGTATGATATAATAACCAGTAAATGATGACATTTGTAAGAGAGCAAGATGTTGGTCGGTTGATTGTGATGAAGAGGGGGAATGTTACCTAAATCACTTCAACACCAGAGGTGAAGTATGTGCAGGCCACCAGTATGATGTGTGGATGTGAAACAGTAGGACTCCCACCGGATAAAGATGCACTCACCATTTGCAGAGATGACTGACAGTGAATGTGCCCAACTGGATCACATGTGCCTATTTGAAGATATGCATGCTCAAACAGGGAAGCCACATTAATGCATTACATGATGCAGATGACAAGGATTCACTCCCACCGATAAGTGGATCTTATCTCCTATTATGCATGGAATGCATCATAGTCCTTCGCGATAAGACAAAATAATAGAAGGCAGGTGATTGAAGGCCCACACTGGATGAATTGGTGAAACACTAAGCTACCTTAGGTGCATGAGATCAGAGATATGCACTGGATCAGTCGGGTAGACAATGATGAGTTATCGGTATAGATATTGAAGGATATGGTTGTCACTTTGACAAACATGTTAATAGCAGAACCAGTCTATTGAATGAAGAAGGCAAGGTTGAGCAGTTGCATATAGATGGAGTGTGTTGAAGATTGATGACATGATGTCATCAAGGTGTTTACTGGTAAGTATGTCCACCTATAATGCTGACAAAGTGCAAATGCGGAAGGCTCCCATCTGATGAAGATGTGCATGAGGTCGGTTGGCATGTGTGCTATTCGATTTGGGTGCTCCACCGGAAGAGAAGCAAAGTGCAAGGGTGAAGGTAGACCAGTTAGGGTATAACCGACAGGGTCTGTGAATCGGTAGATGAACCCAGTTGAGTGGTTGGTCGATGATGTTGTCTGGATCGACATAGAAGACTTAGCAAAGGTGGATGCTGACAAAGGGGCCACGTGGAGGTGAAGTGACATGCATGCTCAAGTCGGTGTGATTTGTTGGTGAGGTCGTTGGCAATTGGTCCAACATTTATGGTGACTACGAAGCTCGAGGAAGCATGACAGAAGATTGCGGCTCGAGATCAAGGAAACAACAAAGATCTAGAAAAGATAGATCTGCATATCAAATAGGATGAAGGAAACTGCATCACACACATGATAGAATAGACAAAAGACCGAAAACCATGTTGCAGATGGCTAAAGAGAGAAGACGTTATTCGCAAGGTAAACAGTTGGGTGATACTTATTGATTGAGTGTTGAACATCAATCAAGGACATGATATTAGATTAGATATGATATGTCACAATGATCAAAGATCAGGTCGGATGCATATTCAGTACATGGCGGAAACCTTAGCGTGTCAATGTTCAAACTCATGTTTAGGTGAGAAAATCTGGCTATAAGAGTGTGAGCCAAAGATGTTGTTGGTGTTGCTACATGAGAGAGAAAATCAGTCGAGTACTCAACAGGAATCAGAGAAGACACTGAGTGTGTGAGTGAGAAACAGGTTGAAGAGCTCAACCGACAACAGTGAGGCAACCAATAGTTTGCCAATAAGTCTGAAAGAGGAGTGCACCAGTGGTGGTGAAATGATAGAGAAGAGGCAAAGAAGATTGCAGAGAAAGTAAGCTAAGAATCAGTAGCAATCAGACAACATACAACTGATTAAGTAAAGTAGACCAGTGGTGTCCAGTAGCAGTGTGATAGAAAGGTTGGAGAATTGACAAAGAGCATAACCAACAGAGAAGAAGAAGAAGAGGTTGAATCGGTAAGGGTGCAGCAGAGAGTGGATTGCAGCAGCAGATAAGGTTGTTGCAGTGAGAAGGTGAGGAGAGAATCGGCAGAGGATTGAAGAGAGGAGAACTAGAGGAGAGAAATACATGAGAGTTACAAAGTTCTTTTGTAACAAGAAGATAACTTTTATATTCAAAATATATTTTTTGTAATCACAGAGTCGGAGCTCGGTGCAGGGGTTGGTGCTCCTTGGGTTGGTGCCCTAAAGAAGGAGTGGTTCTCCTTGGGTTGGTGCCCTAAATATTGTAACCGAGGTTTTCATTGTGAGGTTGGATTGGAGTAGTAGTCTCCAACAACACTTCTCATCGAGGTTTTTCCCATCTTGGGTTTTCCTCGTACATCTGGTGTTATGTGATGTCCCTTTTATGTGTGGTTGCATTTGTGTTAGTCTCTCATCTAACTGGTATGTCTGCTTTATGTTAGATCTGTTAACCGGTATACACACATAGGATAGAAAGGTGGAAAAGTTTGGAAATCACTGATTCACCCCCCCTCTTAATGACATCTAGTGTTCAACAATTGGTATCAGAGCATGGGTTCCCTGTTGATAAGATTTTGGTATTTGAACACAATGGTTTGTTTTGTGTCAATCCCTACTCCTGTATTTGATGGTTCAATTTTTTTTGCCTAAAGTTGTAGGATGGAAGTATATCTATCCTCTTTAGGGTTTGATGTGTGGATGTCGGTTGTAAATGGTTGCCCTAGTAAAGTCAATCCTCCCACCGATTCAGATGTAGAAAGAAGAAACCAGTGTAATGATATAGCAATGAAGGCTATACTCTATAGGTTATCAGATGATGTCTCCTCACAAGTGGACAGATGCAGATCCGCAAAAACCCTATGGGACAGATTGAAGAAGCTCTATGGAAATGAGCCTACCACTGCAGAACCAATTGGTGAAGAAAAGATGAGAAATGCATCTCATGTATCTGCAGATGATGAAGGCAGATTTGTTAGCAGCCGCAACAATGATGAAGAAGGAACCCACCTCTTCATGGCTCAAGAATTAGAATATGAGAGGCACACATTTGAGAATGATCATGCAAGTCATTCCCACTGATGAGATGTGTTTGGGAGTGATAGTGGAGGTGAAGAAGAAGAAGAAGTTGATCTTGAAGGGGAACTTATAAGTGCACTCGAGGAACTTAGTATAGTAAGAAATGAATACAAGTTATTCAAGAATGTTGCAGTTGTGGAATAGAACAGGTTAATCAGATGCCTTGAAGAAACTGAGAAATGTATCTCGGAGTTGAAGACTCAACAAGAAGATACAAAAGAGTGTCGGTGTAAAGATATAGTATTTGAGCTAGAGGTAAAAGATAAAGAGTATCAGCAGCTAGAAGGAGAAATGGATAATCTCCGAAATAACCTTAAAAAATTTCAGGATGAGCTCAAGGTGGAATCCGGTTTGATGGCAATAGTGATGCCTTGGACAAAATGTTGAAGAAGCAAAAGAATTCCAAGGACACCGGAGGATTATGAATTGGTGTCGATGAATGATCCACCAGCAAGAATATCTCTCATAATGACATTTTGTTTGTCTCCTCAAATGGAGATAACAAGGGACAGACCTTCACTGTCCATAATTCTCCCCGGAAGAAGGTTGATCTAACCACAACCGGTGAAGACATGAAGCCAAGGATGATGACCAGTGTTGCAAGAAGGAGAAACAATAGAGATCCCAAAGGAAAAGGGAAGATGGGAGAAGGTAGCTTCATCGAAAGCAAGAACATGAGAAGACAACATAAAAGACCTCCTACCGGTAGAAGACAAGGAAATACTACCGCCCACAAGACAAAGCAAGTGTGGGAAAATAAGAGAATGGATAGAAGAGCTGCAGAGTGTGGACAATCTAAGATTCATCCTCGGAGAAGCGGAAATGGAGATGCTAAACCGATAAGATCTCCTCATGCATGGAAGAATAAATTTGTAACTAATAGGTCCTCTTTCTCTAGTTACTGTTTTTCATGCAAAGAATATGGCCATAGGGCAGATGAATGCATAATGAAGTCTAGGAATAGACAGTATGCTCTTCCTAGAAACAATATTGTTGTTTGTTAGAGGTGTAATGGCTTTGGCCATAGAAGTCATGATTGTAGAAGGATGAACTTGCATTCATATGGCAGTCGGTGTAGCAGCTATGCTCAATATGAAAATAGGTATAGAGCATATGAGAGACAAAGTGTTGCATGGAACAAAAGAAGAGATTTTGTTCCTACAAGATCAAGTGGTCCACCGGTTTTGGTAGCCAGTTACAACAACATGATCAGAAGAAGATGGTCTAATCGTTTGACATAAGGTCCTCCAATCATCTGTTTGGTATGAACATAGTCTGCTTCTATAACAATGCTTCTGGTCATGTTGTAGAATCTGGTAGAGAAAGGACAAATCAACAAAAGAAGTTAAGACCTTCTCCAAGGAATGAAAATGGGAAGAAGAATGAGACCAAGCAGGTATGGAGGAAGAAGAAAGAGTGTAGGACCATGGACCGGCACTGTGCATTCAATGCACAAGTGATATCTCCTAAGTCTTAAAGGAGATGCGGGATCTTAGGGGGAGTAGCACATTGACCATATCATTCACCCTCTCAGTGGACGAGGACAAATGGAAGGACATATTGTTGTTGGTAAAAAGAAAGGAAATAAGATGGCAAGTTTGTGTAGTGGCTGCCTTGGCTACACACCTATAGATGAGAGATAGATTGCTTCTGCATGTGTCAATGGATGGCTAAATTGCAATTGGATTCAAAGGCAATTGACACAAGAAGACGACAATGAGAGGAAGATGCTCTGGTGGTGATGATGGACCGATATAGGAAACTGGTATGTGCAATAGGCTAACTGGTATGGATATTGATCGGTATTGCAGGTTATGTAGGGCAATGAGGTCTGGGATCATTGCAATAACTCTGATAGCATGGATTGAGGTGATTATGTCTCAAGAGGTATTGGAAAATACCTGAATGACATATGTCGGCCCGGTTGTTGATCATGTATGCATGCATCTTTTTGGGCTAACCGGTTTGATATGTGGCATGATAGTGATGTGGTATAGCATTGTGTTCATATAAGATCATGTCATAAGCTATGATGGATGCTATGGAGCTGAAAGATCATCAGTTGATCACATATGCACAACTCAACCGATATATGGTGCAGATTAGAGTTCCAATTTTGAACCTGACAGGAAATGGGAACTTGAGATGTATGACTCAGGGGGAGTTGACAGCCATGTTTTCTGATTTATATCAGACTTGCTGGACACAGAGGGTGTGCAAGTGTCTATGGTTGTACCGGTATGTTTGTGTCTTTGGAGGTATCCGGGATTGTGAGATATTTCAATGTCTATCCAATTGAAATCACAACCGGAACACCGATAGTGTTGTTTGCAAAAAGGGAGAGTTACTTGCACAGGAGGAGAACATATAGTTGGTATCGGGGAAGATACAATTGGTATCAGTGTTAGCTTCAACACTTGGTATCAGCATTTTGGGGTCAGAATAACTTTTGCATATGAAAGGGAGATGATGCAGTCTGACCGGCAGGTAAGTTGTATTCATTGACACATGTTCGTACAATTGGTATCAAACTTGTATATGCGATAGGTATCCGGTTTGTATATACATTTGGTTGCTGAGAAATTGGTGTCAGTTGGTGTCTGTGCTCTCCATCTCAAGTGTTGTGACTTGAGAGGATGCAATGTATGAAGGTAAAAGGAGAAGAAGCATTCGTTAGAGAAAAAGGGGTTAGAAAATTTGTCAGTGCCCGGTAGACACAAGGAGGAGAGAAACCCTGTTAGTGCCCTTTGCCATTGTTGTCAAAGGGGGAGAGAGATCTTGTAGTATGTCACATACTACATGTATGAGAATCCATGAATTACACAAAGGGGGGGAGAGAATATATAGTATGTTGGATACTACATATGTTGACATCAATGCCAAAGGGGGAGATTGTTGGCATTGTGTTGTCATTGATGTCAGTCGATATAGGAGGGAAACCGGTATAGGAGATTGATGAGCAATGTTGTCATTGATGAATACCGGAAATGGTGTCATTAATATCCTCTAGCATAGCAGGTCACCGGTAAGGGAGAGAAGGTCATCTAGCATATTGGCCATTGGAGTCACCGGTACACAAGTTAGTGTTTGAACTGTGTTGAAGATATGGACTGGTATGATATAACAACTGGTAAATGATGACATCTGTAAGAGAGCAAGATGTTGGTTGGCTAATTGTGATGAAGAGTGGGAATGTTACCTAAATCACATCAATACTGGAGGTGAAGTATGTGTAGGCCACTGGTATGTTGTGTGGATGTGAAACATCAGGACTCCCACCAGATAAAGATGCAGTCACCATTTGCAGAGATGACTGACAGTGAATGTGCCCAATCAGATCACATGTGCCTATTTGAAGATATGCATTCTCAAACAAAGAAGCCACATTGATGCATTACAGGATGGAGATGACAAGGATTCACTCCTACTGGTAAGTAGGAGCTTATCTCCTATTATGCATGGAATATATCATAGTCCTCCAAGATAAGACAAAATAATAGAAGGCAGGTGATTGAAGGCCCACACCGTATGAACTAGTGAAACACTAAGCTACCTTAGGTGCATGAGATCAGAGATATGCACTAGACCAGTCGGGTAGGCAATGATGAGTTGACGGTACAGAGATTGAAGGATATGGTTGTCACTTTGACAAACATGTTAATAGAAGAACTGATCTATGGAATGAAGAAGACAAGGTTGAGCAGTTGCATACAGATGGAGTGTGTTGAAGATTGATAACATGATGTCATCAAGGTGTTTACCAGTAAGTATGTCCACCGGTAATTCTAACAAAGTGCAGATGTAGAAGGCTCCCATCTGATGAAGATCTGCATGAGGTAGGTTGGCATGTGTGCTGACCGATTTGGGTGCTCCACCAGAAGAGAAGCAGAGTGCAAGGGTGAAGGTAGACTAGTTAGGGTATAACCGACAGGGTCTGTGAATCGGTAGATGAACCCGATTGAGTGGTTGGTCGGTGATCTTGTCTGGACCGACATAGAAGACTTAGCAAAGGTGGATGCTGACAAAGGGGCCATGTGGAGGTGAAGCGGCATGCATGCACAGGTCGGTGTGATTTGTCGGTGAGATCGTTGGTGACTGGTCCAACATTTATGGAGATTGTGAATCTCGAGGAAGCATGGCAAAAGATTGCAGCTCAAGATCAAGGAAACAACAAAGATCCAGAAAAGACTGATCTTGCATATCGAAGAGGATGAAGGAAACCGCATCATGCACGTGATCGATCAGACAAAAGGGGGAAAATCATGTTGCAGATGACTAAAGAGAGAAGACATGATTCATAAGGTAAACAGTTGGGTGATTCTCATCGATTGAGTGTTGAACATCGATCAAGGAAATGATATCAGATTGGATATGATATGTCATGATGATCAGAGATCATATCGGATGCAAATTCAATGCATGGCGAAAACCCTAGCATGCCAATGTTCAAACTCACGTTTAGGCAGGAAAATATGGCTATAAGAGTGCAAGCCAAAGATGTTGTTGGTGTTGTTGCATGAGAGAGAAAATCAGTCAAGTACTCAACGAGAATCAAAGAAGACACTGAGTGTGTGAGTGAGAAATAGGTTGAAGAGCTCAACCGGCAATAGTGAGGCAATTGGTAGTTTGCCAATAAGCCTGACAGAGGAGTGCACTGGTGGTGGTGAACTGGCAAAGAAGAGGCAAAGAATATTACAGAGAAGGTAAGCTAAGAAACAGCACAATTTGAAATATACAACTGATGGAGTAAAGTACACTTGTGGTGGCCAGCAATAGTGTGATAGTGTTACTGCGTCATTTATTCCTCATGATAAGAGCGAGTCATCCTATAAAATTTCCATTCAGAGTCCTAATCTTTCTTGTGACACCTCGGTTCAAGTCCTTAGTTCGTCTATAAATCATTTTTCAATCACAAATGTCAAGTTTAGGTAATTGGTTGAACTCTGTAACACGTTGAACCATCTCGAACCGGGTTCAACAGGTTCATTTAGGTTCCATAGGTTCCTAGATGTTCAGGGAGGTTTTTCATACTAATATTTTCTTCAAGTGTCTTGCAGCGACTCTCTAAAAGTTTCTTGTTTGATGATATGTTACTTTATTTCTCTCTGGGTTTTGAACTCATTGAACCAAGTTCAAGAGGTTCAAACGTGTTCAACATGTTCAATATAGCACAAATGGTCAGCAACTTGGTATAATTAATTTTCTCGGCAAGATTTTCCTTGAGCATGGTGTACACCTTGAACTATTTGAATGCCCATGAAGTCTGTTCAGGATGTTCATATGTGTACGAAGTTGGTGGGTCCTGCCGGTTTTTATGATTTGATGGTGCATTCATTACCAAATATGTGGGAGCTGAACCATGTTTTAAGTGACGTCGATTCCTGGCTTTTTGAAGTAAGCAATCATTTCGAGAACTGGCGATTACTTCAAAAACGCCGCCATGCATTCAATGCATGCGTGTGATGTCCAATCCACAAAATTACCACACTCAGACTGAAAAATTGGGATTATTGCATTCAATTTTTCCGTATCATTGCCTTCACTAATAAGGTATGAAGGATTATCAGTGCTCTGCATTTGTTCCTCGCTACTTTGTTTTTGTTTTTCCTAGATAGGAGTCTTGTTTGCTGCTAGTCATCGTTTGGTTGTTCGATTATGAAGGTGAGTCCTTTTCTTGTTCTCTCCAGTAGTTTTTGCTTGCATTTTCTCTCTCATAGAAAGTTTTGTTGCAACCGGTTTAGGCTTATTGCTTTAAATTATGAAGTCCACACTACATTTGTTTGGGAATTTTTTTAGCCTAGCATCCACTGAACCCATAGTTAGCAATACTAACCTAAAAGGGGAAAACCTTGAGGTGTTGAAAGACAGGGTGTTCAAGGGGATTGATAAGTCTTTTGGTGTGGAGATTTTGAGTAGCTGTCTCATAGAAGTGGCAGCTTTTCCCCTAGCCATTCCTTGCCCAGAATTGATTCGAGAATGTATTGCTAGATACGACCCAGTGTCTGAAACCATTAGGAGAGACAATGGTGAAACCCTTCTTGCCATAAATCGTGAAGTGATTTCCTCAGTCTTCAAGATACCTGATTACCTATTCTCCAACTTTTCCCCTACTCAGTCAATCATCGAGTTCAACACAAACAAAACCAGACACCGTAACAATGTAGCAAAATTTTGGTTGAAGGTTCCTCAAAGAGGTGGTTCCAGGTTACCCAAGAATCCTAATAAGAATCACATGTTGCCTCACATTCATGACGTTATGCTTCTGTTGCACCGAGCTAGAGGATCCGCTGAAGCTTATAGCTTCGACGACTAGATTTATTGCTACGTGCACCTGGTTTTGGAAGGGAAGCAATATTTGGATTGGCCTGAATTGATTGCTGATTCAATGAGAGAACAACTGAGTATGGCTAAACAGTTCAAACAGAACTTCTTCATGTCTCTGTATCTCTTGTATTGTTTGGCCTGTGTAAAGGAGTTGGTTGGAATACCAAAACAACTCACTGAGGAGGATGTTTCTGTATATGAGTTATATCCCATGCTGCAAAAGGATAAGGCCTTAAAAGATTTCAGAAGGGTGCACAATGCTTTTCTGGGTGACTTGTGTCATGAATTGAAGAATATGAAAGCCAAAAGAATCTTCGAGGATGCACAGACTTTGATTAAGAGGTCTGGTAGTTTTTATATCCAGTTTCCATGCTTTTGTTACATAAGGGTAGGCGGCTTTGAAGAGGAGCCCTTCAAGCTCCCTCGCTTTTGTTCAAATTGCTTTGTTCTGGTGGAAATATGCAGACAACTGACTTCCGTAATCAAAAATGCACAACCCAGTGATAAATGGGAGGGTCATTTTCTCATTCAATTGAGTGTGTTGTCCTGCAGTTCGATGTCTGACGCTCTGAGTATTGGAGCAGATCTCAGGAATTTCAATTTTTCCCTGTATCTTGAAAGGAAAGGTTTTGATAATAAGGGTTTTTCTTGAAGTCTTGGTCTAATGCCTTACCTCCCAATGCCACAATTAGAGGATTTCTAGGAAGATTGTACAGATGAATTCGAAGTGTTCAAAAGAGGAAACATGAGGTTAGTGTTAGAACAAGTCGTTTCATTGTAGATAAAATTGGATACTAAGGGGCTAGAAGAGGACTATCTAGAGCTACTCAAACCAGGATACTTAGCCCGTGCAGAAATTGAAATGCCTCCAATTGACTGGGATGAGGAAGAGAAAGATGATATATAGTTAAGGACCAAAGGAGTCTTAGAAAGGATTGCGGCGTGGGTTGCCAATAAGAAAGCAGTGAAATTAGATGTTAAGTCTAATTCTGTGAGAAGTTGAGTGTTTGCTTTCTTTTAAAAAAATTCGTATTTGAGAACAAATTTGGTTTCTTTAATCTGTTCATTCTTTATTAAATCTATGGAAACGGTGTACTGAACTTTGATTCAGTTACTATCATCTCTTGTATTGAAAGGATAAGAAAGATTGCTTTCTCCTTTTAAGAAACATGTGTGAAATATCGGCCTCTCATCCAAGAATGAAGTAGGTAGCCTTACATGCTTTCGGGTTAAAAGCTACTACTCAAATTAAATTAGTTAAAATCATTCCTTGCAAAGCTTAGATACGGAGTTGTACCTATGGAAAATTCAGAGGGAAGTGGTTTATACAACACTTACCCAACTATTTAGTGAAACACTTGTCCTTAAAGAAGGTGACAGAGTTCAAAATTGATCATTGAAAAAGGGACAAATCTGTTCACTAACAAATTTTTGGCGACTCTGCTGGGGATATTTAAAAAAAAAAAAAAGGAAAACCGAACATTCAGTAGACTGGTATGCCATAGACATAACAAAGTTGAACCTATAATCAGTAAAAATTCACAGAGTTTGTTTTGTCAAAGACACGGTTCTATAATTCAGGAAAACCATTGAGATTAAGATTTGCTTAAAAGAGCTTAGGATTCCTAAGGGGGATAACACTGGATTCTCGTCCATATACCAGATCGCAAAGGATAGAAAGAATAATTGATAATTGTTTTGAAGAATTGCAAGGGTTGTCATTCGCCACAAACTTTACTCCCAAAAGAAAAGCTAAGAGCAAACCTTCCTCTCTTGTCAGAGTTACTCCTATACCTTCTTCTTCAAACCCTTAGCAAGCACTAACGCTTACTAGAGTTCAAGCTCCTCCTCTAGTAACGATTTATCCTGTGTTCATTTTGGCCCAACCATGGGGTGCTGCTGTTGGACCTCTTGCTCTCGCAGCTCATAATCCACTTCCAAAAGGGGTAAGGGATGTTCTACCTAAATATAATGGAGACAGAAAAGTCTCAGTTGAAGAGCACTTGAATTCTTTTAATGTAGCCACTGGGATTCTGGCAGTCCAATATGAAGATGTGGTCGTTAGGCTTTTTGCCCAAACTCTTACTGAGGGGGCAATAGATTGATTCAGTCATCTGCGAGTAGGATCCATAACTAACTGGCAAACAATGAAAACCGCTTTTGAGAAAAGGTTCAAAAGTGCTGATGATGAACATTTGTTACTGGCTCAGTTAACACAAATGAAAAAGGAAATTTATGAGCCAATGAGGGACTATGTAGCCAGGTATAATAAGATTATCCATAAAATTTCTCAAGCCAAAAGGCCAACCGTTGATAATCAATAATGTTTCTTCATAAATTCCATGCCTCTTGACATGGGTTTTCACCTTAGAAGAAGTAGGCCGGCTGATCTTGAGACTGCACAAAATGAAGCTATACAACTTGAAGATGATCTAATAACAGCTGGGAAATGGAGGAAAGATGTACAAACCCCTCAGGGTCAACCTCGGGCATCTAGCTCTTCTACTGACCCAGTTGTTCAATGGTTTGTCAATGATATGATTGCTTTGAAGAGGCAGATACCCAAGCCTGGAAGTTCCTATCCGCAGCCTTATCAGGATATAAGCAGGAAAATTCCAAATCAGTATAACTATGGACGACCGTTGCAATTACCTGCTGCTCCACAAAGAGTACAAATAGAAGCACCTCCTGATAAAGGTGTCATGTGTTCATTCCATCTTACCACAGATCATGATGGGGGTTCTTGTCCTGATATGATAAGACATGTTCAGATGCAAAACACAAAAGATGAATTAGGTGAATTTAGTAAAGCAGAAAAAATTCAAGAGGTGCCTGGCAACTCTGGATCATTCTACCTCGAATATGAGTCAGATTCGGAAAGAGGTAATAACATTTTGGCGACCCTTGAAGGTCCTGCATGTGTGATTCTAACAAGAAATCAACGAACTTCCCAGTCCTCTTCTTTTGCGAATCCTTCTGGAGGCAATTTCAAAGGTAAAGATCTCCCAAATAATAGTTTTTCAAAGATCCTTGAGGTTAGGATTTTGCAAAAGAATCATGAAGATAACAATAGCTCTTCCTCTTCCTCCTCCCTTGACATCATTGAGTTTTGTAAAGCTTCTATTGTTCAACTTCCCACTACTGAGTATTTGAAACTGAACCCAAAAGAACTAGATAAGCTGGTCAAATATGTTAAGGGAGACTCTTCTTCGGAGTCCCTGGGACACGGTTCTGTGGAGAATAGTGATTTAATTGCTGCTGAAAAATATTCATCTATCCCATGCCCATTAGCTAACTTGGTCGATCCCTGTGCTTTTCATGATACTAAAAATGGGCTTGAGGTTGAGATTCTGAAACCTGAACCTTTCTATATATCCCTTCTCCTGAATGGTTAGAAGCTTAGCAATTGCATAATAGATTCAGGAGCATCAGACAACATAATGCCTTCATCTATGGCTAGGTCTCTAGGTTTGACTCTCACGAAAACATTTGGGAGATGCTTTTCAATGGATGGGAAACAGGTTCCTCTTATTGGACAGGTAAAAGATGTCCAGGCAGTGCTAGGAGCATACCCTGATAAAAGAGTAAAATTAGCTATCTTGGTTGCTGACATTCCCGCAAGCTATGGGATGCTCTTGAGTAGAACTTTTTGTAAAGACCTTGGTGGCGAAATCAAGATGGATTGGCCTGAAGCTATTATTCATCTTGGAAAACAGAAAATCAAGCTTGAATCTGAGCCGAAAAATAAGTACACTGTTTTTCCTTTGGATAACCCCAAAGCCCAAATTTTGTTTCAAGAATGCGAGTTTGGAAACTATCTCATTCTTGCACCTGGCGAAAGGGAACCGAAAGAAGATGTTGACGAACTTGGCGGGCTATGGCAAATGGAATTTGATGGAAGTTGCGCCAACTCCGGCTCTAGAGTAGGGGTAGTCTTGCTGTCACCCACTGGTAATATTTTTCCATTTTCTTTCAAGTTGAATTTTAAGAATACTAATAATATTGCAGAGTATGAGGCATTATTATTACGATTAAATGAGGCCAAATGTAAAGGTATCAAGTTGCTCAAAGTTAAAGGTGATGTAGAGTTGATCGTCAGACAGGTGAGAAATGTTTATATAGTTAAGAATGACAGATTGAGACATTATAGAAATAGGGTTTGGGATGAGTTAGAATCCTTTGATGCTTTCTCGATTGAAGCCATTCTGAGGGAACTGAACAGTAGGGCGGATTCGTTGGCCGTTTTAGCTTCACTTTTGTTACCGCATCCAGACTTTAAGGATAATTCATATAGGATTGAAATGATTTACAGGCCTAGTGTCCCTGATAATGTAAATCATTGGCAAGTATTTGATGCGGATGCTCAAATCAAAGACTTTTTGGAATGTGTTTAGTCATTCTCCCAATCCTATTTTGAAGGCTCTGAAAATAACTGCAAGGAGTTTAGTCCAGACCCGGATGTTGATCCCACGAATAGTTTTATTCAGCTCAAAGGCAACAAAATCCTGAAAGCGCTAGTGACTCTGGAGAGGTTTTTCACCAGAGATGATGCATTCATAGGCAAGAAATTTCCCAAGGATGATTGGAAAGGGAGTTGCGAGAAAATAAATTTGGGCAATGAGTCTAACCCAAAAGAGATAACAATTGGCAAGTGTTGTTCTATGGAAGAAAAGCGAATACTTGGCATATTGCTAAAATAATACATTGATGTTTTCGCTTGGTCCTATGATGACCTAAAAGAGTTCAGAGACGGGCATTTTCAGCATCAAATTCCATTGAAGCCAGGTGTCTCTCCTTTCAGACAAAAATTGAGGAATTTTAACCCCATAATGGTGGATTCAATTTTTAAAGAAGTTGATAAAATGCTTAAGGCCATAATCATATATCCAATTCATCATTCTACCTAGGTAGCCAACATTGTGCCCGTAAGGAAAAAGAACAGGGAGATTCGTATTTGTGTCAATTTCCGTAATTTGAATCAGGCAAGTTCGAAGGACAACTACGCTTTACCCAATATGGACCACATTCTGCAAACGGTATCTGGGTCAGAGATGATGTCGATGTTAAACGGTTTTTCTGGTTACAATCAAATTAGTGTTGCAGAGCATGAACAACACAAGACGACATTCATCACTCTGCAAGGAACATTCGCATATAATCGTATGCCTTTTGGTTTAATAAACGCCAGAGCCACCTTTCAAAGAGCTATGGATTCCTCTTTTAAGGATTTTCGAGATAGAATTATCGTTGTTTACTTGGATGACCTGACGATATTTTCTAAAGAGAGGAAGAACCATCTCAAGGATCTGAGGGCAGTTCTACAGCGTTGTCGAGAGCACAGTATTTCCGTGAACCCAAAGAAAATAGTTTTCTGTGTCATGGAGGGCAAATTGCTAGGACATATTGTCTCAAAGGAAGGAGTCAAGATTGATCCTGAGAGAGTTAGTGCAATTCAACGTCTCAGTTTACCTTCCAACCGGTCTGGAGTAAGGTCGTTCTTTGGTCAAGTGAATTTCTTAAGGAGATTCGTTCCGGAGTTTGCAGAAACTACAAAACACATCATCAACTTGTTAAGTGAACAACATCCTTTCAAATGGACTGAAGAGGCCAAAGAAGCTTTCGAAAGAATCAAGGGTTCAATTGCAAATGCGCCTACTCTCATTAACCCAGATTTCACAAAAGACTTCATTTTGTATTGCTATGCATCAGAGCATACGATGTCTGGAATACTGTTATAGTTGGTTGAATCTGGGGCCGAAGGACCTATAGCATTCATGAGTATTCCGCTCAAGAAGCATGAGCTTAAGTACTCACTCTTGGAGAAACACGCCTTTGCTGTAGTCAAAGTTGTGAAACAGTTTCGGTACTATATTCTGCACTCTCACTCTTTGGTTTTTGTCCCAGACTCCGCAGTGAAAAGCATTTGAACTCAGTAAGAGGTTGGACTTAATAAAAGATTAACTTGGGTAACAAAAATTCAAGAATATGATTTAGATATTCTCCCTACGAAGACAGTCAAAGGACAAGGCTTATGCAGGTTAATAGCAGAAAATGAGATGGAAACAGAAGCAGAATTAACATTAACTCTTTTTGTTGGATTGCAAGATACCTGGTTCTCAGATGTGGCTTATTACTTGACTTATGGCAGCTGCCCAAGTCATTTGTCAGCAAAAGAGAAAAGGAATCTTAAGTTAAAGGTTGCTAAGTATGTAATTTGGCGGGATGTTTTGTACAAAAAAGGTTTAGATGGAACATACTTAAGGTGTGTAGATAAACCTCAACAGTAAAAACTTCTGGAGATTTATCATGGTGAAGCCTGTGGGGGACATTTTTCATCGTCTGCTACTGCTTTCAAAATTTTGAGGAATTGTTTTTATTGGCCAGGCATGTTTAAGGATGCATATATTTATGTTAAGGAGTGTGAGAAGTGCCAACTCTTTTCTGGGAAGCCACATTTAGCGGCCCTACTTTTAAGGCATGTGGTAGTAGATGAGCCTTTCAAACAGTGGGGCATTGATTTCATAGGGCCAATAAACCCTCATTCCAGTGCTAGTCATATGTACATTTTGACAGCAACTGACAACTTTACCAAGTGGGTGGAAGCCATTCCCACTAAAAAAGAAAACTCAGAAGTTGTGTGTAGTTTTCTCAAGGATTACATCCTAGTTCGTTTTGGGGTTCCCCAAAAGATTGTTGCAGATAATGCATCATATTTCTCTTCTGAGGAGTTAACTATGTTTTGCTATGAACATCAAATTACTCTCTCGCATTCTTCTAATTACTTTCCACAGGGTAATGGACTAGCAGAGTCCAGCAACAAGAACCTGATAGCCATCATGAAGAAGTTGGTTGACAAAAATGCTCGAAATTGGCATAAGAAGGTATTAAATCTATGGAAACGGTGTATTGAACTTTGATTCAGTTACTATCATCTCTTGTATTGAAAGGATAAGAAACATTGCTTTCTCCTTTTAAGAAACATGTGTGAAATATCGGCCTCTCATCCAAGAATGAAGAAGGCAGCCTTACATGCTTTCAGGTTAAAAGCTACTACTCAAATTAAATTAGTTAAAATCATTCCTTGCAAAACTTAGATAGGGAGTTGTACCTATGGAAAATTTAGAGGGAAGTGGTTTATACAATACTTACCCAACTATTTAGTGAAACACTTGTCCTTAAAGAAGGCGATAGAGTTCAAAATTGATCATTGAAAAAGGGACAAATCTATTCACTAACAGATAGAAAGGTTGGAGAACCGATAGAGAAGAAGAAAAGGTTGAACCGGCAAGGGTGCAACAGAGAGAAAGGTGCAGTAGAGAGTGGATTGCAACAAGAGATAAGGTTGATGCAGTGAGAAGGTAAGGAGAGAACCAGCAGAGGATTGAAGAGAGGAGAATTAGAGGAGAGAAATACATGAGATTTACAAATTTCTTTTGTAACAAGAAGATAGATTTTGTATTCAAAATATGTTTTTGTAATCACTGAGTTGGAGCTCGGTGCAAGGTTTGGTGCCCTAAAATCAAGGGTTGGTGCTCGTTGGGTTGGTGCCCTAAAGTAGGAGTGGTATTCCTTGGGTTGGTGCCCTTAATGTTGTAACTGAGGTTTTCATTGTGAGGCTGGATTGGAGTAGTAGTCTCCAACATCACTTCTCACCGAGGTTTTTCCCATCTTGGGTTTTCCTCATACATTTGGTGTTATGTGATGTCCCTTTTATGTGTGGTTGCATTTGTGTTAGTCTCTCATCTAATCGGTATGTTTTCTTTATGTTAGATCTGTTAATCGGTATATACACATATATAGAAAGGGGAAAAGTTTGGAAATCATTGATTCACCCCCCCTCTCAGTGACGTCTAGTGTTCAACACTTTTGTTTAGATTGTAGACAAACAAAATATCTTCTTTCTTGTTGTTGTGTTTTAATCATTTTTTAGAAGATCATATATCAAACATCCAAGACATAATAACCAAACAAATCGAACAAGTTTATCACTTTCACAAAAATGGAGAAAACATGATTATCCCTTGTGATCTAAGGTCTCATACATTTGCATAGTCCATGCATAGTAACAATTTATGTCCTTATACTGCACAAGTCTTTGCATAAGTCCTCACTTCACTCCTTGAAATAAGTTCAATCTTTGTCAAAAGATGCATTTGAAATAGTCTTTACATTATCACCATTTATGTCCCTCTTAGAATACAGTTTAGTCTTGCACTATATTGCATTAAAGTCCACGTCTATCATTTTAGTCTCAAATTAATCCTTACATAGTCTTTGCTCGTGTCTATCACAATCAGTCATCTATAAGAAGTCTTAAGCATATCATTTGCATGGGTTTACCAGGTGATGGTGAATTCCCATTTGAACAACCAAATCTTGGGACAAACGATGATCAATTAGAGATAATTCATGTTTTGGATAACCTTGCTTGGGAGTTGAGAACTAGTGTTCCCCAGTACAAAGGAGTTGAATTTGTTATAGACAACGAAATCTGAAAAATCAATCTGGATTGAGAGGCAAGCCGCACAAGAAATTTTTCAACAATAACTCAAAAGGTTTACCATACAATAACAAATTCCTCCCAAATAGAGTGTTAGAGTCTAGCATCATAACTTGTCCAAGGTCTTGCATCTCCTAGGTTCCATATAAGTCATTCATGCCAGTAACCATATCACAAAGAGCTAAAATGAATCCAAATAACAACTCGTTGTTCAACCCCAAGTGGAACATGGATTTATCAACATACCAACAACCACAAGCTAGACAACCTACAACATTGCCAATAAATACAAATAAAATGCCTTCAATAGACAAAATACAACAAAATTTGACACAAGAAGAATTGGAGGCAGCTCAACAAGATCCACAACTCCTCATGGTCTTAAATGTACTTATCAACCATCACAGAGATTGATACTTTTCACTTTTAATTCATAATAGGGCCAAGTTACCCCCAAATGTTGACATTTCAATGATATTACCACCAGGATTAACCTTGACTCAAAATATGAATCAGACACCAAATGTTACACAAACACAAGCAACGTCTTCAAGCTCAACTCATAATGCATCTCAAAACACACAAGCCATAGTAAATCAAAATACAATGATGTCAACTCAGAATTCTCAATCAGGAGTTACATCCCAAACTACTCCCAATCTTACTTCACAAACAACTGCAACAATAGTGGCTCTGAATACCGCAACCACAAGTGATATCCAACCCCCAGTATCAATTTCAGTTGGGTCTACCTGCAGCGGTCAGAATATGAATCAAGGCTTTGTTGGAATGTATGGATCAAGCCAACCTAATGATAGTACTTAATTTGCATACTTCTCAGCACCCAGTGGAAATCAAGGTAAACAGTTACATACTCGGTGAATGTTCTAGCAAGGTCGAGTATAATTAAACATTGGTCCTTTTATGAGAAATACACCTTTGACCCAAATAGAAATCTTAGCTCAGCAAGTGCAGAATCTCCAAATAAAAATGACTCATGCAAACAAGAAATTAAAAGAAGAGCTACACCATGGAAGATCTATGTCCTTATCCTTTTGATAGGACTTTGTATATGCCTCATTTTCCACAACATTTTGAGACCCCAAAGTTCGATAAATATGGATGAAAAGGTAACCCCTTGGATCATGTCAGAGATTTTTATACGGCATGTATTGAAGTAGCCCATGAAGACACATATTTGATGTGTCTATTTCCCAAGAGTCTAGGAGGAACAACATTAGAGTGGTTCTCACATTTACCACCAAGAATTACCCCATGGGGTGAACTGACATAGCAGTTTAAAACAAACTTTTCACACAATATAGAATATACAGTTACTTTAATGGATTTATGTGCTACCAAGCAAAGGGAAGGTGAGACATTTGCTTCATTCCTACAACAGTGGAGAGCTTTGTACCACAAATGTCTTGGTCACATTCCAAAGGTCGAACAAGTTGATATATTCATTGAGAACATCATTCCTCAAGTTAAATATCCATTACAAATGCAATGTCTTCATACATTCAAGGAAATACCAGAAAAAGGTATAAAGTGTGAAAAGGGTCTAGTAGAGCAAGGGATATTAAAACATCATACCAACCAATAATTCAAGCAATGAAAAAATAAATTTTTGGTCCAAGAATAACAATGTGACAAGTGACGGTTGTAGATGTTCGTGTTGTCAATAGAGCTCAACCAATGGTATCGCTTCAAGGACCAGTAGATTCTTTTGTCTCTAATAGAAATCAGTCTCAAGGAAGCAATGCATCATCAACAAATGCCAATGCAGTCCAATCTGGTAGTCAAAGACCTCCAAGAATCAGTGCATCTAGAAGGAATTATACACCCTTTGGAGAACCAATTGAATCTACTCTTAAAAAGATAATACAAACCAATGTCATCACTCTACCAAAATTCAGGCCATATGAATCAGGTCCTTTCAAACTCAGTGGAATGACAATGACTTTTGTGAATACCATCATGCTAAAGGCCATAAAACTGCAAGTTGTTATAAGCTCAAAAATTTGATACAAGACCTCATTGATCAAGGTGACATTACTATGGATGATAACAAGGGATCTGCTAATACAGATCATACCATATTCAAGGATCCTTTTGTTAAACATGACAAAGGAAAGGCTTCCAATTCAAGGACACAAAACAACACTACAAATTATACCAATATAGCATATGATTATGCAATCAATACAATCAGTGCAGGAGATGAAATAGTGGCTACAATTACAGTCAATCCAAGAAACTGAGATTGTGCAATTATCACTCGCCGATCCAAAGTCACATTACAAGGGGTGCCATCCATTCCACTTCCACCAACTAGTAACTACAGTATAGTGGATCAACTAAGAAAGACCTCGACGCAAATCTCATGGCTTGGTTTGCTTCGTATCTCCTCGGCTCACAAGGCGGTCCTATATAAAGCTCTCCAAGAACCTGTTGTCGCTCGCAACATAGACGAAAACACCTTCCAATCCATGGTTGGTAATCTAGTTGCTTCTAAAGTAGCATTCACAAAGCAAGATGTACCAACAGATAGACCTATGTGCAAAGATCCTCTTCACCTTGAAGTACTTGTTCATGGGGGAAAAAGGTCATAAGAGTCTCAATATATGGCGGAGCGAGACTCAACATATGCACTCTTACCCTAATCAAAGCTTTGGGTTACTCACACTATCATATTGATATCACTAAGCATATAATATTAAAGTTAATGATGATGAAGAATGCCCTTCCAAAGGTGTGGTGTCATTATCTATGCAAGTAGCACCTATCACCACCGATATCACTTTTCAAGTTTTAGACCAAGAATCAAGATACAATATGCTACTAGGGAGCCTATGGATACATGTCATGCAAGAAGTACCTTCCACTTTCCACCAATGTGTTAAATTCCCTTATAATAATAACATTGAGATCATAATACAGGGTGACCTAAACCCCTTTCAATATTGTAACTACCTCAAGGCAAGCACAGAGAATCAAGTCCCAATCAATCAAGCGGCTCCGCTCACCATGTAGATGGACTCTTTGAAAATTTCAGACACACCAACGTCATCATCTCACACACCTACAACACCACTTCTCCAAATCAAGGATGAAGGGTGTGGCAAATATTCATGTTCCAAAACAGTATCAGTAGGCCAATTGTCTCCTAGATCCTTTGGGAGAACCTTACCAAATCTCACAAGAAAAATTAAGGGAAAGAAATAGTCCAATTTTTCAGACTCTTATTCCTTCATAAGATGGGGAGAGCTAAATGGACAATCCTTAGTGTATACACATAAAAATGGCTATAAGTGATTAAATAAATATTTTATATTTATTTAATATGTATTCTTCTATTTAATTATTCCTCTAATTAATCAATCAAATATCTAATATTTAATGGTTATTCTTCTATCCTATAGTCTTAAATATTAAATAATTTCTTAATTATTTAATCCCTTTTCCAACTCATCTTTCCATCTCCACTTCATCTTTCCTTTGTCAACTCATCCATCATGTGGCTAAATTAATCCAACAAAATTAAATAAAATAAAAACATTTATTAGCCACTTATCTCCAACTTCCAAAATAAATGAAATATTGTGTACGTACACATATTTCTTAACTTTCTTCTATATTCTCTCCAACATCCTTATATTTTAGGAGGACTTAAGTCCACTTGCCCTCTCATTCCTACATCTTCTCCAACTATCCTATATCCTCTCAAGTCTTCAACTCAGTCAAGGTGAGATAAGTGACACTTGTCTTCTCCTTCCCCCTTTCTCTCAACCTTCAGCTTCTTGCTCATATGCATCGAATCTGCAAGATTTGATCATGACCATTGTTCTCTGCCACCTAAGCTCATGCACTCAAAAATCTATAAAAAGAGATCTCCTAAGCCATTTTGAGACTAATAGAACTAATAGACTAATAGTTAATCATATAGTCATTCTAGGAGTCTTCATTTTGCATATGTGAGCTTGAGTTTGAAGAAAATAGCATTTTAGAGTTTTTTAGCATAAATCATTTTCATAGCATTTTAGCTTAAATCAATTGCATATGCATATCATAGTATCAGTTAACTATCAGTCCATTCTTCATATGCCATCTTGGAAGCTACCAGTGCTTGTCTGAGAGCAAATTATCTACAACCAGAAACAGTGAAGTTTGGACACAATGAGACTTAAATCATGAAGGTAATAATGTTTTTATTTTATATTCATTTCATGTAGTTTCATTGGTTGAGTTTGGATCTCCTGTAGTATTTCCTTTGTATTTTGTGAAGCTAATATGTTGCAGGTAGTATTCTGAAGATAAAATTCAAGTCAACACATTTTGGTGCCAACCATGGGGCAACTCTATATTGTTTAGTCTATGGATCAGAAGCCATATTACCAGTAGAAGTAGAGATTCCTTCTCTACGACTTTGCTTGAAAGGTCTTATACTAGAAGAAGAAGAACGAGTCTCTAGCCTTCAAGAACTTGAGATGATTCAGGAACGTCGCCAAAATACAATAGATCATTTGAAGGCATATCTATAGAGAATGGCGAGAAGTTATAATCACAGAGCCAAGCCACATATTTTTCAGATTGGAGATATAGTTCTAAGGGAGAATCCAAGAAATCAGCAAGACCGAGAAAAGAAGGGAAAATTTGAACCAAATTGGTTAGGTCCTTTTGTCATAGTAGCAACATATGGCTCAAAAGCATGCAGGTTATCTACCCTTGAAGGTGATTGGTTTGATGAGCCCATCAATTCCATCCGTCTCAAGAATTTCTATGCTTGAGATATAAAGTCCTGAAGAAATTAGTAAAAAGGCATATAAAGTCTTGAAGAAATCAGTAAAAAGCATATAAAGTCTTGAAGAAATCAGTAAAAAGCATATAAAGTCTTGAAGAAATCAGTAAAAAAATTAGAAAAGCAGAAAATCCCTAAAAAGAATAAAACAATGAAAACAAAAGAAAAAAATCAAAATATGGAAAAAAAAATGCAATAAATTTAGACAGTGAAAACCTGGTAAACAGGCGCTATCTAAAAAAAAGTGAGTTCTTCCATCTATGAGATCGCTTCGCACACCTATCCACTTCATCTTATTGCATCTATCACTTCCATCTATCCCATCTCATCCATTTCATCTTTCACATTCATTGCTTTGAACCATTAGCAAGAAATATGTAGCTTACCAACAATTATCAATATTTGAAAACATACTTATCGTAGTCACTGTCTTAGACTTTATCAGAATCAATCATATATGCATTTGTATCCCACCATGGTTTGGATCATTCTTCATACATCTGTAATAAATTTTTGTTTCCGCTAGGGGCAAAATCCTAATTCCTTTTGTTGAGGTGATCTTTTAAATCTTTGAAAATCCAAAACATTCGGAAAACTTAGAAAAACCAAAAACACCTAGGGTTTTGAAACAGATAACGAGCAACAAAGCAATGAAGATCGAGGCTTTTTGTAACAATTGAATCATGAAACTTAGAAAATGAAGAATCAACCAACAAGTAATAAAGGATTATAAATGATCATTTATCAAGATGATTATATCAGTTAATGACCATGAGAACATGTGAATGACACATAAGATTGAACTATTATATCTTGATTTTATTGCTAATCATGTACTCTATGCGACTCAAGGATGTCTATGACTAGAGAAGCTATGATGGAGCATGATTATGTTCTTTGTTTGTTGTCTATGGTTTATCTCTTATTAAGGTATGAACTTGTCGTAGGATATGATCGCCAAAAGATCAAGGAGGACGTTTTGAGTTATGCATGAAAGGGGATAATCTTTGTCTGTTCTGCAAGAAATACTCAGGTCAGCTTGAGTCGTTATGTTAAGTTGCTTGTATAAACTTCTTATATCAAAATCTATGTAAGAAATACTCAAGTCATCTTGAATCATTATGTCAATTTGCTTGTATTTTCTTACAACATTTTAAAGCTCAATGATGAATTCAAGCATTGTTATGAGACAACATATGAAGAATGGAAGTATCATTTTAGTTAGATCATTTTAGATTAGCTCATTATTCATCTACATTATAAGCATTCATTGTCAATTGCATTATAAGCATTTCATTCCATTCAGAGATCAACGGTCATAAATAAATATTAAGTATACTTCGACAAACAAAAATAATTTGCAATTGGATCATTATAGGTTCATTCATCTTTAGAATCATTTAAGATATCATCATTCATTTTATTTAGTTTCATTCAATCATTGCATTAGTTTTCATTTCATTAAGTGCATTCAATTAAAGTCATTTAGTTGCATCTTTGCACTTAGATTCATTCATCATTATCATAAGCATTACAGATAAGCATCCATCACATAAGTTTGATCATCATTAGCATTTAAATCATCAAACTTGAAATCAAATACATTTCATGTACATCATTTGCAGTTGAAATCATTATATGCATACACATTAAAAATAAATAAAAAATCAACATTCATTTGCATTCTCATATAGATCATTGCATTTGCATCATTTAAGTTAGTAATCATTTTTCATTTGCATCCATGATCATCAAAATCAAAAATCAAATGCATATTCATTTCATCATCATAAACAAATGAAAGAAAAGGTCATCAAAACATCATTTGTATCATCAATGCTCATTGATCATCATATAAAGTAGTGTGCATAATAAACCAAAGATCATCATATAGAGTCCATGTCTGCATATAGATCATCATAAAACAATAAAAAGTCCAAGTATACAATGATATCATATCAATAATAAAATACAAGTGCCTCATCAATATAAATCACGTCTGCAAGCCAAGGATGTCCTGTGTGGTGCAGGAGCACCTCAAGGTCCAATGAGACCTCATTGATGAAATGATCATTTTGTGAAGTAATAAGTGCTAATGAGTCCATTTGATGTGGTTTTGTCATTTGAGTCATAGGTTTGGTCTAAGTTGAGTTTATGTAAAGGTTGACAAATGTTGTCATATGAGCACATATGTGGGGAAATGACCCCTAACGATGTAATGCTATGCATTGAGGTCTATTTGAGTCTAATTAGGTGTGTTAGATCCTTATTTGATGTAAAAGGTGAAATATTGGTGAAAAGTTGTCACATTTGAAACCCAACGGTTACATTTGATTTCAAAAGTTGGTTAAGAAGTTAGTATTGGTTGTGAGGATCTAAAAAGTATTTAATGTCCATGTACACGCCTGAAAAAGGTAGTTATTGAAGAAAGGAGTGTAATACATGTAAGACAAACTTCTGGTAATAAAGCTTACACGGTTTTACTGTAGATTTGTGTGGAATTTGAACTTTACTTTGATAGTATTTATCCGTACAAGACCATATTTGATTGGATTTGCATGGGTAGTGATAGAGAAACATCTTAAAACTCTTTTTTCATTGATTTGGAGGTTTAATTCATTCTTTTTGTGCCTTTATAATTGGTTGTCCTATAGCAGCAGTGTGTTAACAATTTTGTGAAGGGTTTTGACAGTCAAAATGGAAATGTGACCCATTCCACTTTATGTGGTTATTGTGGCTTGTGGAATGGGTCAGTAATAATGTATTATATATGTCTCTAAGAATTCATGTGCAGGGAATAACGTGGAGATGAAGTGTTGATACCCTAGGGTGGAGTTTTGCTTGAAAAAAGGGTGCAAGAATGGTGCCATGATGAAGGTTTGAGAGATCTACCTTAAGGAGTGCCACTTTTTATGATGGAAAGTGTGTAAATATGTTGAATACATGATGTGAGGACCCCTAGTTGGTGGTGGACGTGATTGGAAGACCTAGATCTAGAAAGCCCTAGTTTTATACACATTAAAAGGAGGATTTGGTGGTTGGGCATATAAATGAAAGTGGCATAACTTGAAACCTTGAAAATATGTGGTTTGGCATAAGGGAGAAAGACCATTTTTGGGTTATAAGTCTTGGGGTTGTGTTCTCAAGGTGGTTTCTTTGTAAAAGTGGCCTAATTAGGCCTAGTTCAAAGGGTAAATGGGTACTGGTTAGGGGCAATGATCCAAAGGAGTCATACCTAGTTTTGGGATATGTTACAGAGCTTGGAAAAGGATGTCTAAATATGCAATTTATTTTCCAAGTGTCTTGGAATGATTTTGTGTAAAAGTTAGATTACTCGCTGAATAGGGCTACTAGGAATTGGCCTATTTGGGTAGTCGGGTAAGGGTTTGTGAGTGAACAAGCTGATAGGGTGAGTGAGGCCTATTAGGAAAAGTGGATCATGGTATGTAGAGACCCTAGGAAGTGTTGGAACAAGTTGGTGAGGTTGAGAGATCTATTTGGGCATATTGGTGAAGCCTTATGAAGGAAGGTGAAACAAGAAGAGTTGAGTTTTGAAGAAGGAAGAATGATGAGTTGCAATGTGATTGTGGGAGGGTCCATGATGCTCTACATCATAGTGGTATCAGAGCAAGGCAGTAGGTCCTTGCAGATTGCAGATTGAATACTGAGAGATAAAAGAGGAAACCATCATGGAAGAAGCTGAAGAAATGTGGGCAAGGTATGCTCAGGGGCACTCTATATTCTAGACACAATGCAAATGTAGGGGTAAGGTATGCAAGGTTGTTAGTAGTGGTTATTTTAAAAATATAGTCCTAATAGAGATGGTTGAGAAGTTGAACCTACCAAGGACACCTCTTGAGTCACCTTATAGAGCATATGGGGTAAGCAATGATCAATGGGTTGATGTTAAAGAGAAAGCATATGTTTCTTTCAACATTGGTTCATATTATGATACTATTTTATGTGATATTATGCCTTTGAGTGATTTCCATATGATCTTGGGAAGAGTATGGCAATTTGATGTTAAATCCCTACATGATGGTAGAGAAAATACATTTGATATTAACAAGGATGGGAAAAAGTTTGCAATGACAAAGCAACGTGGGGAATGTCAAAGATAAGGTTGATTGCAAGAAGAGAGTTCCTAAGGCATGAGGAACATAAGGATGAGGAAAAGATAGAGATAGAAACTATTTATAGGTTTAAAGAAGACAAGGTAGAGTCTAAGTTGCAGGAAGAAGAAGCAAAGAGCAGGTATGAGGTGAAGGAGAACAAGGAAGCAATCCTTGAGAAGGAGCAAAGTGAGATTATGTAGATGAAGAGTCCATTGATAGGACGTGCAACATGTCAGTTAGATGATGTTAAATATTGTGGTGCAGATAAGTCAGAGGTATATATAATAAGAGAAGAAAATGTGAGTGAGAGTCCTGGTGTATTGCCAATGACGAGGCAAGGATGGCCTAGAGAGGTCATAGTAGAAGATAGAATTGATTTACTGACTGAGAAAGTGGAGGATAGTTTGATAAAGGGAGATGTTGTTAGTGCAGATGTGTATGAAGTTGAGACAAAGGTCCTAGAAGAGGATAAAGATGTTAGAGGACAAGTAAGTTTTCCCTGGGAAGGACAAGAGAACAAAGAGCAATAGTTAGTTTGTGAGGAAGATGATGAACTTGAGGATAAAGAGGTTCTAAGAATTGAGATAGAGGTAGATGACAGAGATGTTGGAGATGACAATAGGGAATCAAGTCTTGAAGGGCTTGAGTATGCAAAGGTGATTTTGATTGGGACAATGGAATGTCCTTTGGATGGGGTAAAGGGTATAGTACAACAAAGTACCCCTATTATAGTGAATTGTGAGGCTAATGATGTAGCCTTGAAGTTGGGTAGAGAGTTGGTATGCCATGAGGAATGGCATGAGATGAGGAATGAGTTGGTAAAGGAAGTTGAGTTGGTTGATAAGATGATGATGGGCCATGAGAAGGCTAGTGAAAGTGTGAGTTCTCTTATCATGGAGGTGAAATATGTTGATGATAAGACTATGAGTTGTCTTTGGGTGGTAAGTCTGGTTGTTTTTCAGATATATGTTGTTGTGACAGAGATTCTAACCATGGTGAAGATGATGGATGTTGGTAGAAGTCAGATGGTGGAAGGGGCATGCTATTGCTTCTTGATTTTGTTGATTTTGGTAATGAATAGGAAACTGAGAGTGAAGATGAAGGGAAAGAGTCAGAGTATCAGATGTTTTGGCATGTGTGAAGATGCAGGTCAGATAAAGGGCAGATGGGAGAAGCCTAATTAGAGCATGAAGGAGAAGATTCAAGTAGAAAAAGCAACAAGGAGGGGTACAAGATACAAAGCAAGGATAAGCCTTCAAGAGGAGGACAAATACAAACCTAAGGTGAAGATGAGAGCACTACAAGGACAAGATGGTGCATGTTTCTATGTTTGTTTTTGCAGGCACAACATTTCCAAGAGACTTGGAAACTTTTGAGGCAAGGAGTATGGTGCAAGAGCACCTCAAGGTCCAATGAGACCTCATTGATGAAATGATCATTTTGTGATGTAATAAGTGCTAATGAGTCCATTTTATGTGGGTTTGAGTCATTTGAGTCATAGGTTTGGTCTAAGTTGAGTTTATGCAAAGGTTGACAAATGTTGTCAAGTATGTTCAAGATGATGTCAATGTTGTCATATGAGCACATATGTGGGGAAATGACCCCTAACGATGTAATGATATGTATTGAGGTCTATTTGAGTTTAATTAGGTTTGTTAGATCCTATTTGATGTAAAAGGTGAAATATTGTTGAAAAGTTGTCACATTTGAAACCTAACAGTTATATTTGGTTTCAAAAGTTGGTTAAGTAGTTAGTATTGGTTGTGAGGATCTAAAAAGTATTTAATGTCCATCTACATGCCTAAAAAAGGTAGTTATTGAAGAAAGGAGTGTAATACATGTAAGACAAACTTCTGGTAATAAAGCTTACACGGTTTTACTGTAGATTTGTGTGGAATTTGAACTTTACTTTGATAGTATTAGTCTATACAGGAACATATTTGATTGGATTTGAATGGGTAGTGATAGAGAAACATCTTAACACTCTTTTTGAATTTATTTGGAGGTTTAATTTATTCTTTTTGTGCCTTTATAATTGGTTGTCCTGTAGCAGCAGTGTGTTAACAGTTTTGTGAAGGGTTTTGACAGTCAAAATGGAAATATGACCCATTCCACTTTATGAGGTTACTATGGCTTGTGGAATGGGTTAGTAAATGTATTATATATGTCTCTAACAATTCATGTGTAGGGAATAATGTGGAGATGAAGTGTTGATACCCTAGGGTGGAGTTTTGCTTGAAAAAAGGGTGCAAGAATGGTGCCATGGTGAAGGTCTGAGAGATCTACCTTAAGGAGTGCCACTTTTATGATGGAAAGTGTGTAGATATGTTGAATACATGATGTGAGGACCCCTGGTTGGTGCTTGACCTGATTGGAAGGCCTAGATCTAGAAAGCCCTAGTTTATGCACCTTAAAAGGAGGGTTTGGTGGTTGGGTATATAAATGAAAGTGGCATAACTTGAAACCTTGAAAATATATGGTTTGGCATCAGGGAGAAAGACTATTTTTGGGTTATAAGTCTTGGGTTTGTGTTCTTAGGGTGGTTGCTTTGTAAAAGTGGCCTAATTAGGCCTAGTTCAAAGGGTGACAGGGTACTGGTTAGGGGAAATGATCCAAAGGAATCATACCTGGTTTTGGGATATGTTATAGAGCTTGGAAAAGGGTGTCTAAATATGCAAAAAAAATTTCAAGTGTCTTGGAATGATTTTGTGTAAAAGTTAGATTACCCGTTGAACAAGGCTACTAGGAATTGGCCTATTTGGGTACCCGGGTAAGGGTTTGTGAGTGAACCAGTTGATAGGGTGAATGAATCCTATTGGGAAAAGTGGAACATGGTATGTAGAGACCCTAGTAATTGTTGGAAGAAGTTGGTGAGGTTGAGAGATCTATTTGGGCATCTTGGTGAAACCTTGTGAAGGAAGGTGAAACAAGAAGAGTTGAGTTTTGAAGAAGAAAGAATAATGAGTTGCAATGTGATTGTGGGAGGGTCCATTATTCTCTTCATCACTATTCCACTACCACCTAACTCTGTCTATCTCTGTGGTTGTGGGCGATAAGATCCTCCAGATGGTTGTTCCCCTCGATCACCACTCCTCTGAGGAGGTCCCATGACTCCACTACTGCTAGTATCCATCCTCATAGTAATATGATAGCTACCTGCCCTCTATCTCTCTATGACTAAATCCTCATATAATTGTCGCCAGTGTGTTGTCTCCATCCCAACCCGAAATAGTGCTCTGACAGTATCGGTTGAGAGAGTGCCAGATCCAACCTGTTGAATATGATCAAGAAGGCCCTGAGTATCATGTTGTCTCCTAATAGCCATGTCTCTCTCTGTCATAAGAGTTTTCACCTGTTCCCTAAATTGATCTATATGTGCTCTGAGATCATCCAAGGTCTCCTGCTCTAGCACATCCTACTGGGAAACATGATCTTGAATCCCCTCATATCCACCTTCCTCTCCACCTGCTAGAATATCAACCCGAGTATCCCTCAAGACCCATTGTCTAATAAGAGGAACATGATTCTCTGAATCCTCCTCCTCTCCAGCATGAGTTGCAATAACCCTAGGATCTGGCTGAATCCGACCAAAATATATGCCTCTCCTGCAACCCACATCTAGTCGAGTGCTCCTGCCTCCTCCTGTAGAGGGTAATCCTCTCACTAATCTCATACCTGCCCTGCCTGTATCCCTCCCAATTCATCTTGCATCTCTCCCTCCCATAGGAAGTTGTCTCCCAACCCTACCAACTGATCCAAAAGGTCCTCTACGGACTCTCAATTGACCTCCTCTCCATCTGTGTCTCCTACCACCTCCGCCTCATTCATCTCCCTCACCTCTGGCCTCTCAAGAAGCTCTAAGCTCTCGTCTCTGTCTTTGTCTCCATCTCCTAATGATCAGATCATCTGAATCATCCTCCTCATCTCCTAAGTTGGGAGGAGGGTCTACTGGATCAGTAATCCAAGGAAAAGGGTTTGCAAGCATGTACTAAGTGTAATCCGCAGTCACCACAGGATCTAGAATGTGTAATCTCAAATCATAAGCTACCCTAGGAGTAGCCAAAAACTCTGTGTGTTCTATCTCAAAAGACAAAGAAGGTCCCCAATCTCGCCTATCCTTGTACCATTGTGCATACATAGTGACACCAGTAGGCATGCATAGAATGATACTAACCTGTCTAAAAATATGACTAATCAACTACCACTCAACAATGTATAGAGTACAACCAATCAGATATCTACTATGCAGGATATATGGTAATATCTACGCATCATCCATCTATGGCTCACAATCGATATAAGGTCTCCAAATGATGTTATCTAGTGAATCTAGAACCTAACGCCAATGCTCCATCTTACCCAATTTATGTTGAGTAAGGATACCTACATGTAAATAGACATATGGCTGCCTATCACCACGAACTCTATGATGGATAGCCGAGTAACAACAATTTTCTCCCAGCACCAGATCTGTAAAAGTGTACATCCTGTAGATAGACTAGCACCGTCATCAAAGACAACCTGATGAAGATCATGATATAAATGAGCAAGCATGCAAATACCCCATGCATATCAAGTCTGATGTTGCATCATGCTCTGTAGAATCTCACCCCAACTAACAATGAAACCTTGAGATCTTCTGTCTGGACAGATGAATCTGCTAATCAATCTTGCAAGAATAATTGGGAGAGTCTCGTAGTACATGATCATATCCTCCTATCGGATCTCTCCTCTGGAAATTCTCTCTTCACCAAATACGGCTCTGGAAGCCTCTGTCCCTCCAAGATCCTGAAAATCATACTGGACTAACTTGCCAGTTATGGGGATGTGAAGAATCCTGTAGACATCCTCGAGTGTAACACTGATCTCACCAGTGGGCAAGTGGAAAGTATTATGCTCGCTATGCCATCTCTTTGCTAAGGAAGTCAACAAACCCCTATTATGGGTAATATCACGCATGTATAACAAATGGTGTAATCTGCAGGCATCTATATGTCTAATCTCAGCCTATGTAAGCTCTTGCACTAAATGGCGCATGGCCAGGAATTTCTCCCGACACTGGAGAACTTTGAGTTTCTCTTGTTTAACAAGAAAATTTGATCTCTATCAATCATCTCTATATCAAATCCAAAGAGATCGCCAATATATCAATCTACCAAACAAATAATCGATCACATCAACAATTGGTAAATCTTTTCAACCAAGCAAATCAAGTTATCAAAATAAACCTAAAACTATCAATCATGGTTTTTCTATCAATCAATGAGTTCAATCAAACTTTTTTATGCTCTTCATCAAAAACTGAATCAGTCTCTAAGAGCTACACTATCAATATACAAATCAATCAATCGTTTATCCTATCAATCAAAATTATCAAAATTTCTATCAATCAAGACATCAATTGAATACCTATCTATCACATTTGTGCATCAAATGCCTAAATCAAATCATCTGACTGAATTTTAACATGGACAAAATCAAACAAATTCATCTAAAGAAAAAGCAATATTCTTCAAGACAAAAGCACTATTCCATTGACCATAGGTTTTAAATCTAACAAAAGCGCTGACCTTTTTAACATATGCGCTGACACACAAGTCAACAGCGTTAAAACAGTCAAAAGTGCTAACCTTTTTAACATATGTGTGAACACATCGATCAAAAGTGAGAAATCTTCAAAAGCGCTAACATTCTAAACAAAAGCCGTAACAAAATACTTAAATGCGCTAAATTAACAAAAGCGAGAACCTAAAATTCATATGCGCAAACATAACCCTAACACGTGTCGAAAAACAAGGAAATTGGTACGGAAAGTTGCAAACAAGCTTGGGATAAGGTACATACCGGATAACCATACTTGAGAGGTCACTGATAACGTTGTACGCGCTCAAATCGATGGCTCTCGAACGAAATCACCATTTTGTCAGCTCAGCAAGACAATTCTATTCACTCCAAAAGATGATAAGGATGCAAATGAGGATAAAATTAACCTAGGTTAATTTTATAATTACCATTTGAAAGGGTAATTAATGCTTTTAAGTGTGGCTTAATTGTTTTCAATTATCATGAGATCAATCGTTCAATCCAATTTTTTCAACAATTTCACGATCAATCTCCCGAGGGGGCACACAATCAGGATTTGTATCTCCATTGGCATATTATCGAGACTTGATTTAATCTTTGAAACAATGTTGTCTCAACATCATTTCAAAGAGGGGCAAAATGTATACAAAAAAAAATGGCTATGAGTGATTAAATAAATATTTTATATTTATTTAATATTTATTCTTCTATTAAATAGTTAATTTGAAAAGATTAATTTATTTAATTCATTTCATGTCCTTCTATTAATTAATTTAATTAAAATATTTTATTATTTAATTCATTTATCCTTTTCTTCTAATCAATTAATTAAATATCTGATATTTAAGATATTTAATTATTCCTCTAATTAATTTATTAAATATCTAATATTTAATTATTCCTCTAATTAATCAATTAAATATCTAATATTTAATGGTTATTCTTCTATCCTATAGTCTCAAATAGTAAATAATTTCTTAATTATTTAATCCCTTTTCCAACTCATCTTTCCATCTCCACTTCATCTTTCCTTTGCCAACTCATCCATCATGTGGCTAAATTAATTCAACAAAATTAAATTAAATTAAAACATTTATTAGCCACTTATCTTCCAAAATAAATGAAATATTGTATACATACACATATTTCCTAACTTTCTTCTATATTATGTCCAACATCCCTATATTTTAGGACTTGAGTCCACTTGTCCTCTCATTCCTACATCTTCTCCAACTATCCTATATCTTCTAAAGTCTTCAACTCAGTCAAGGTGAGATGAGTGACACTTGTCTTCTCCTTCCCCCTTTCTCTCAACTTTCAACTGCTTGCTCATAGTCGTCCAATTTGCAAGATTTGATCATGACCATTAATCTTTGCCACCTAAGATCATGCACTCAAAAATCTATAAAAAGGGATCTCCTAAGCCATTTTGAGACTAATAGAACTAATAGACTAATAGTTAATCATATAGTCATTCCAGAAGTCTTCATTTTGCATCTGTGAGTTTGCGTTTGAAGCTAATACATTTTAGATTTTTTTAGCATAAATCATTTTCATAGCATTTTAGCTTAAATCATTTGCATATGCATATCATAGTATCAGTGAACTATCACTCCATTCTTCATATGCCATCTTGGAAGCTACCAATGTTTGTCTGAGAGCAAATTATCTGCAACCAGGAACAATGGAGTTAGGACACAATGAGACTTAAATCATGAAGGTAATAATGTTTTTATTTTATATTCATTTCATGTAGTTTCATTGGTTGAGTTTGGATTTTCTGTAGTATATCCTTTGTATTTTGTGAAGCTAATAGGCTGGAGGTAGTATTCTAAAGATGAAATTCAAGTCAGAAGAAGATATTCAACAAATGGCTCTATAAAAAAGAAAATGACCATCCAAACATCAAACTTCCTTTAGATCAATATTGAAATTGATTCGAAAATACTACAAAGAAATGGTTATGATGGCACAACAAGATTGGGGACACATGCTCAAAGCATTATGGAACCTATATTACCATCAGAAAATCCAAAGAATTGAGGCTTGGGATATACGGGCCTGACAAGAAGAAGAAGGACTTCTAGACCAGATACTTCGGTTATTCAAAATTTGCCAACAATAGCACAAATCACAAATGAGGAGGAGGATACTGAGTCACCAAGCTCAAACAACATGTCAACAATTGCCTTTGCACTAGCAAATGAATTAAATACCTATTCACCACCATCATCAACAACTAATTCATCAAGGGAAACAAGCATAGTACCATTTAGAGAAGGTAATTTCATATTGCCTTTATCTCTCATGCAAGCCTTAAATGAGGTGTCTATCACAAAAGAAGGATCTACAAGTCATGAAACTCTTCCCTTCATCATCAACACTACTAAAAATCCTCTTTCTCCAATTGAGGAATTTGATGAAGATGGATCAGACAAGGAGACATATATTGAGAGCATAACTGATTCCCATGACTATGAATTATTATCTAACTACAGTTGTAGCACATATTCAACATTTAGATCCTATGACAATCAATCATCTGTGGATGATGGCATTGAACATGAGGACATACAAGTTGACCCAAAGTCAACCAAGTATGTATTTGACAACAAGATCTACATGATACTAGCAACATCTCCTCCTAATGAAGATAGAGACCTTTGTCTTTTGTATCCTCACCTAATATACTAGGCGCAAGAAGAACAACCACATTTGGATTGGTTCCAAAATGATGAGGCTATAGATGATTTTTTAGGTGCTAGGGATGGATTTCCCTATGATGATCACAAAGCTAGTTTCATCATAGATGTAGACAAAACCACCTACTGTGGAGAAGAAAGATCCTCTACTAATCCACAAGATGTGGATGAAATTGAAAATGCTGCTAAAAACAGATTGTATAATCTTCCTATAGATCAAAAGCAATCGGCATAGTAGAATAAACTAAAGAAATCAACATTGGAAATGTTGAGAATGTACATAAAATACATTTGGATAAAACTTTAAACCCCATGGAAAAGGAAAATTTTATTCAATTCTTCATGCATCGCCCAATAAACTTTGCATGGTCATAGGCTAACATGCTAGGGTTGGATCCAGAATTGGTCTTACATCATCTACCATTGCTACTAGGAGTGAAACCGTACAAACATAAGCTTATTTTTCCTTTAAACTGTTATGATTCTCCAGGTCACATTATAATACATGAGAAGATCATACTTGGTTTTTAAAGAAAAATATTAGCTATCTAATAGTCTTAAATCTCTTTTAAAAAGTAGAAAAACAATGAGCTATACCAGACAACACTACTTTGATACCATGTTAGATTTTGCAAGATGTGAAAACCAAGATAGGATATGATGTTGATTATAGATCATATACAACTCTAGGCAACGGTTGATCAAAGATCAAAATAGCTAAATGAAGATAAATATAAAATGAGAGAAAAATATAGACAATGAAAGAGAATTTTGAGAAGACTCTCGATACTCTCACCAACCTATCATTGAACTAGTCAAGATGACAGGAGAGTGTTGAATATATAGAAAAATAAGGGCATATGCATCCAAGAGGTGCATTAAATCCTACACATTAAAAGTTGGAGGTTGTACCGACTGGGTAAATGCCAAAACTTATGAAAGGTGGCACATAAAGCCAAAAAAAGGTGAGAAACCCAACTACCCCATAACCCACTTAGGAAATGACATAATAGTGGTTATGAGAGGTGGAACAACAAGCCAAAAGAGGGTTTGTAACTCAACTACCCATGTGTGGGAGAGAGTGACACATGTAGCTAATGTATTTTGTCATGTGTCCTCATATTAACCACTTGTAAAAACCTAAGATAGCTTAAATAATATATGTAGGAAAAATAACTACTCCCCTAACATAAACAAAATAAAAAACCTACACTAATAAGCCCTAGATATTCTTCCATGTGGAGATGGTTGTAAACGATGTAGACACACTTATAATTTAGTTTGGATTAGTTCTTACAAGTTTTTCCTAAGTATTCTAGCTCCAACAATCTCTTTCAACAAATACATGCTTTTGTAACTCAAAATCAGCCATTTTTATTACTCAATATTAATGTAATTTCATCATTTCAAGTTCATTTTTAGGAATTCTTAGATCTATACCTACTTCTTCAACACATTTCAATTAATGAAAATGATCATTTTGGCCTTCAAAACATGTTTTATTGTGTGCAAATTAATTGTTGATATTTACTTTTGTGATTTCATGTTATGAATCCTCAAACACATGTCCCATGTTTAGCACCTTCAAACAATAAAATGCATACTTAATATGGGTTGTAGTTATTGAACACGCCTTAGCACTAAGAGAGAGAGGTGAATCAGTACAGACCTAATACCTAAACTTTATTACTTAATTCACAAATTCTTTAACATTGTTCTTAACAACAACAATGAGAGATATAACAATGAAACGCCATGCACAAGAGAACACCAGATTTATTGGAAAACCCAAACAAAGAGAAACCTTGGTGAGAATAAACTTACTATATATGAAATGATTACAATATAGTTTTAGGCTCACTACCAAGGAAGCACACTACTCCCTGGATGACTTGCAAGCTAGAGCGCACTACCCTAGGGTAAGTAAAAGCTTGCAATCTGAAGATCACTTCTCTAGAGTAGAATACAATGAATATATAAGTAATAAGTAGGATTTCAACAATATGACCTCCAATAATCTCCAAACGTGAAATACTTGAATCTATGTCTCAAACAACCAACTCCACAACAATCACCACACATTGACTTCTAAACATTCGATCCACTCATATATTCATTCACTTTCTCACACACTATTCACACACTCATTCCTTCAACATCAACGATATTCTATATATATATATATCCTCTTCCTTATTACAAACATCAATTAGGTCGGCCAAAATAGATGACAAGCATAGGTCTTATCAAGTCAGCCACCAAAACATAATTATGGTGAGAGCTTACAAATCCAGGAGATAGAGAGGACCTAAGGCATCTTATTACTTCTTTCTAAATAGGTAGGAACAATTCACGTGCTAACATTCATCCTCAAGACTGGCAATAGGGTAACGTGTAAATACACCAAGTAACACACCACAATTCAACCTAAAATATATCTTCCAAGTGAACCAACTAAATATGGTTCCCCACACACCAAGATAGGACCCAAAATTAATGCAATGAAAACTCCTATGCAAGCAAAGACATCCAAGGATTCACCACAAGCCAAATAACAACACTAGTCGATTCAACCAAAGTAGTTACCTTAAAAAATAGATTTCAATCACCCTCCACCATCAATCAGGCTATCTAACATCTTGTGGAGCACATCAGGATGTTCCATCCAATAACATTCTCAAATCCTTCCTTCACTTTTCTACTTCAAGATCATATCAAAATAAAAAATTGATACTAAATACTTCATTTTGGAGAGTCAATCAAACACTAAACATAGTATTATTACTTGCAGACAAACCAACATCTAATAGTTGATCTAAGACATAGCATATATATTGTAATCATGTCCTCCAAGACACAACACCAAAAAAATCAATGCGGAGAAATGTAAATAATTTTTTGGACCACTTTTGACAAAGAACCAAATTGCCAACTAATGCAGAGTGGGAAATAAGAAGGTAAGAAGACCCA
The DNA here is from genome assembly GCF_030272615.1 of Cryptomeria japonica. Lineage (NCBI taxonomy): Eukaryota > Viridiplantae > Streptophyta > Pinopsida > Cupressales > Cupressaceae > Cryptomeria > Cryptomeria japonica. The sequence goes on from NC_081407.1 coordinate 789,522,893, forward strand.
AATCAACCTTTTAAACCTAGACAAGGCTTATCTCAACCCACAACTAGGGTTGTACCCACACACCAATGTACTCAATAAACCACAACACTTTATAAGGAGGGTTAGGGCTATTTGACAACCAAGGACACTCATCCTATGCCTTTCACCCAAGTTTGAAGACTTCCTACTGCACCCGGGTCAAGGAACCCCCAATTAGGCCTATTCCTTGTAGCCTTGTCTAACCGGTATTTCTCAAATAATTCAAATTTATTTCAAATAACCCTAGGAGGACTTCCACCCAATTCCAAGAGATAGAGTTATGACCTTGCTCCAGCACCCCTAAGCTCCTATTGGGTTGATAGACCTAATAGGCCTAATTAGGTCTGTTTTCCAAAGCAACTACTTAAGAATGGGGTTGCAGAATCTAACTCAACCCTTGGGAATTTTCCTTAGGTGTCTAATGAACCAAAATCACCTTTAAACCGGTTCCCAAACTCTCCTTAGGTGATTGTTCTCTCATTCCTCCTCAAGACTAGGCTAAACACATGGTTTTGTTTAACCTAGGGTATGGTGAAAACCACACCAAAACTCACTCCCAGATTCCACCTCTTTGGAATCACAATATACACACCCTCAACCTACATTTCCCAAAGGGCCGATGAGTTCCTCAATAGGATTTGCAAGTTAGGGTCATGTTTATGGTGAAACCCTATGTACCGAGTCTTGGAGTGACAATTTTTTATAAACTCCCTACAGCTTGCTCTAGACTCCACCAATTCGAGTTAGACCACTTGCATTTGAACCTGCACTCACACCACAATCCAACCAATTCAAAATTTCATGCCAACCAATTCTCTATCAGATCGTATAGTACGGAAAACTAGTGAAAATAGGCAAAATCTAAGTTTTTATTTATTCAAACTACCAACTTCTCACATTCATCATCCAACCAACTCACCGATGATCTCTAAGGAACAAATAGGCCTTCCCCCAATGGATACAACTGATTTTAAATTTGTTAAGACCGTTGGAACTTCTTGTTGGCATATGTGCAAAGTTTGATGACATGATGATATTGTATGTTGTCATTGATGTCAATATGCTAAAGTATGAACCGGTATATTGAAGTAAGCAAACTGGCAAGTGAACCGGTATGATGGTATAAAGTGAACCGGTATGATGAAGTGAACCGGTATGCGAAAAGGTGAACCGGTATATGCGAAAAGCTGAACCGGTATATTGGAATGTAAACCGGTATATGCAAAGTTTGTATCGGGGTTTCTAGTTGATGCATTCTAAGTTTGTGTGATTCGACTGACAACATCCATTGAAATGAAGATGAGATTACGTTGCCACGTCAGCCTTGTGCATGTGAAGAATCTTCTTGAGGATCTTGCATGAAGAAGATTGATTCTATCCACCTCGGGAATGTGCAAAATCTCAGTAAATGGTGGAGAGCGCGTGATGGGTTATTAGCTTCCAGAAGCGACAAAGAACGAACGATGGAGAACGTCTTGAGATTTGTTCTAGATTGTTTTACTCTATGCAATGTGATTAAATGGTCAGGATTGGACCAATTGTATTGTTAACCCAAATGCTTAGGGTTTAAGGTTTATGCTACCGACCTAATTATTGTCTATAAGGTCGACGATGATTTGCATTGTGAAGTTGTTGGAAAATGATATGTGTGTATCCAAGTGAAGAGATACTTGATTCTTACCAGAACGGAGTAGTGAGTAGAGATCTAAAAAGTGTGATTGTAGAAGTATAAGAACTGAAGTGGATCTGCCTTAGCATTGAGTGTTGTTATCATATCAGTGTATTACCTGTTGACTTCTAATCATTTCAACAGTTGGAAAATCCCTTTACCGGGTAGCTTTAACAGGGTGACTCAAAATCATTGAGTTCTTAAAATCCTCTCGCAAGGTAACCATTAACAAGGTTCTAACCTTTAACCGAGTATTTAGCCATCCCTTAACCGGGTGATCCCTAGTAGGATCAGTTCCTAGCAGAACCTGTTGTAAAGTCCTTAACCGGACTAGGCTCCTAACAGAGCGGACTTCAGAAGAGTTCAAGAACAACTTGTGGGTATTCATCCCCACCGTGGTTTTTCCTAGTTGGGTTTCCATGTGAAAAATGACTGTGTTATGTGTGATGTTTTTTCAAGTGATGTTTTAGTGGTTTTTGTTAAGCGGTAAAAGCATGCTAATCCAGTGGTCTTTATATTTCTGATGCATTACTTGTTCAAGCATATGGGTGAAGTGGAAATGAGATAGTAGGTTTTGTAAAGATCTAAGTTTTAACCAGTTTATGTCTTTCATAGTCATACTGTGTTTTACCGGTAGTGCCCTGATTTAGATCGGTGATGTTGTTTACCAGTTAGTGTAGTCTTTGCAGTTTGAGTTGTTGATAAAAGTTTTTGTCCATACTGATTCACCCCCCCCCTCTCAATATCTTTGGAGTATTTACTATTCATCATTATTCATCAATTGGTATCAGAGCGGTCCTCTGTGTTATAAGCTTAACCGCTTGAGGAAAAGATCCTATTCTAATGATGAAGAGGGAAGGTCCTAAGTTCAACAGAGATAACTTTAAGATATGGAAGGATAGAATGAAGATATACATTAAAAGCATGGGTGATCAACACTAGAACTATGTTGAGAATACTTATTTTGTCCCTACCGGTACTCTCACCGATGATCAAAGAAGAGAAATTCAGGAGAATGGGCAAGTTATGGAAGCTCTTATCAGCAGTATATCTGATGTTGAGTTTATAGATGTTCAAGAAAAAGACAATCCCAAGGATGTATGGGATACTCTGGAGTCTATCTATGGTGGTGATGAGCATGTAAAGCAAGCTAAGGAAGAAAGCCTTAGAGGAAAATTCAAAGACATGCGGATGGTTGAAGGAGAGACCATTCAACAATATGGGATAAGAATTAAAATTGTTGTTGGAGACATCAAGACTGCAGGAGGTACAATGGATGATTCCACCATTGTTAGCAAAGTTTTGAGAACCTTATTACCGGTCTATGCAATAAGAGTTGCCGCTATTCAGGAGTTGAGATATATTGACAAGACAAAGGTGTCACTTGATTCTATCATTGCTAAGTTGACAACATATGAGCTAAATAGTTATGATGGTAGTGTTCAGAAGATAGATTCAACCTTTATAGCATCTGCTGCACTATTTAGAAAGGGAAAAGAGGTTAGTACCAGTTGTGAGCCTAGACAAAGTAGAGATATGGATGATGAAGAGATCCTGATGGAATTTGAAGCTCTTCTTGCTAAGAGACTTCCTAAGGGAATTGGAAAATACAGAGGTAAGCTCCCTTTGAAATGTTTTTTCTTGTAATAGGATAGGGCACATTGTTGTAAACTGTCCCAATAGTGATAATAAGGACAAACTAGAGAAGTTCAAAAAATTCAAAGGAGGAAATAGGAGAAATTGTCTTGTTGCAGTTCATGAAGGTGTCACTAATGATGAATCAAAAGATGAAGAAAGTGAAGACATAGTGTTTGCAGTCATTAAGGAAGATGTGTCACACAAGAAGGCTCTTGTCTCTCGCTTTGATAATTATAATAAGTGGATTATTGACAGTGGTTGTTCTCACCACATGACTGGTGACCAAAGAAAGTTTCTATCTCTGGAAGAGTATGATGGAGGTGTAGTCTGATTTGGTAATGATGCACCATGTATGGTAAAAGGAAAAGGGTCCATCTCTCTAAATGGAAAAAGTAGTGCTGACAATGTGTATTGGGTAGAAGGTCTCGGGCATAACCTTTTGAGTGTTGCTCAGCTGAATGACAAAGGACTCACTCTATAATTCAAAGATGGAGTATGCAAAATAAAAGGAAAGGGTGTTGAATTGATAGCCACCGGTATGCAGACCAAAGGCAACCTATTTCAGTTGAATACAAATATCAGTCGATGTCTAATGGCTAAGTTTGATGATAGTTGGATATGGCATAGGAGACTCTGCCATGTAAATTTTGATAACATTGTAAAGGCTAGTAAGATCAAGGCAGTTAGAGGATTGTCTGTGCTGAACAAATTAGAGAATCCTTTGTGCATAAAATGTCAACTAGGGAAAATGTCTTCCTCAACCTTCAAAGGTGAATCTTTCATAGCAGATAATTTACTTGATCTTGTGCATACTGATTTGTGTGGTCCTATGAAAACTAGGAGTGTTTAGGGAGATAGGTACTTTATGATTATTATTAATGATTGCTCAAGAATGATGTGGGTCACATTCTTGAAAGACAAGTCCGAAGCTTTTGGAAAGTTTAAAGCCTTCAGAGCACTAGTTGAAAAGGAAAGCGGTAAGAGGATCAAATGCCTTAGAATCAATCAAGAAGGTGAGTTCACTTCTGGAGAATTCAATAAGTACTGTGAAGAAAATGGCATCAAGAGGCAACTATCTGCCCCTCGGACTCCACAGCAGAATGGCCTAGCAGAAAGGAACAACCGGACTGTAGTTGAAGCAGCCAGAACAATGTTGATTTAAGGGAAGGTTGGTCACACTTTTTGGAGAGAAGCAGTGAGCACTGCAGTCTACACTATGAATCGAGTACTCATCAAGAAAGGTAAGGATAAAACTTCTTATGAGTATTGGATTGGTAAAACTCCAATAGTTATCTACTTTAGAGTGTTTGGTAGCAAGTGTAATATCAAGAGAAGTGAACACCATAGCAAGTTTGATGCAAAATGTGATGAGGGAATATTCCTAGGGTATTCCACCAAGAGTAAAGCTCTCAAGTGTTTTAACAATAGGACTCAGAGAATTGTTGAAAGTATCAATGTTAGAGTTGATTAAAGCTCTAAGAAACCTGAGGAAACTGACAGTGAGCAAGCGGTAGATGAACTGGTTGTAACCTTCTGGGAACCGATTACAAAACAACCAAGTATAAGCAACAGTACTCCTACACCAGTAGATGTTGATGTAGATATAGATGAAGAGGAAAAGCAAGAGGAATCAGTTAAGATCATTCCTAGGTATGTGAAGTTGCATCATGATCCAAAGTAGATCATAGGAGATAAGGATGCACGAATTCTTACAAGAAGAAAGGTCAAAGAAAATTCTTGCATGATTTCTGAATTTGAGCCCAAAACATTTAAAGAGACGCACAAAGATGAAGATTGGATTAAGGAAATGGAAGAGGAACCTGAATAGGTAGAAAAGAATGGTACATGGTCTTTGGTACCTAGACCTGAGCACAAAAATGTTATTGGCACCAAATGGGTTTTTAAAAACAAGCTGAATGAAGATGGCACAATGGTAAGAAACAAAGAAAGATTGGTGTGTAAGGGATATACTCAAGAAGAAGAAGGAGAAGACTATGGAGAAAACTTTTCTCCAGCAGCTAGATTAGAAGGTGTTCAAATGCTACTTGCATTTGCAGCCTTCAAAGGATTCAAAGTGTATCAGATGGATGTGAAATCTGCATTCCTGAATGGAATACTTGAAAAGGAAGTGTATATAGAGAAACCAGATGGGTTTGCCCTATCAGAAGACAGTGATATGGTGTGTAGGCTACATAAAGCCTTGTATAGATTGAAACAAGCACCTAGAGCATGGTATGAATGTTTACACTCGCATCTTGTGAAGATTGGATTTGAAAGAACAAGTGAAGATAGCAATATCTATCTGAAGTCAGAATGAGATCAGATTCTGATCTGTGAAGTGTTTGTTGATGACATAATTTTTGGTGGAGATGACAAGATGAGCCATGCATTTGCAGGTGAGATGAAGAAGGAATTTGAGATGTCACTAATCAGAGAGATTAAGTTCATCATTGGACTACAGATTCAACAAATGAAAGATGATATCTTTATCACTCAGTCCAAGTATGTCAAAGAGGTGTTGAAGACCTTTGGCATGGAAGAAAGAAAACCGGTTGGTACACAGATGATGACTAGTTGTAAATTGTCTAAAGAAGATGACTCAGCATTGGTGAATGAGAAAGATTATCGGTCAATGATTGGTAAGTTGCACTATGTAGTACACAACAAATTGGACATAGCACATGCAGTGGGTATTGCTGCTCGTTTTCAGAAAAGTCCAAGAGAATCCCACTTGGTAGCAGTCAAGTGGATCCTTAGATATCTTAAAGGAACTATTGATTATGGATTGTAGTATCCATACAGTAATGATTTCAATCTCAAAGTGTTTATCGATGCCGATTGGGCTGGTAATGTGGACGACTAGAAGAGAACAACCGGTGGTGCATTCTTTCTCGATGGTAGACTTGTCTCATGGATGAGCAAGAAGCAGAGTTGTATCTCTCAATCCATAGCAGAAGCAGAATATGTAGCAGCATTTATGAACTGCACTCAGACAATTTGGATGAAACATGTATTAAGTGGTTTCAAAGTCTCTGTATCTGAACCAGTGAGTATATTTTGTGACAACAAGTGCAATTAATATTTCCAAGAATCCGGTATTGCATGCTAGAACCAAGCACTTCGAGCTCAAGTATCATTTCTTGAGGGAGAAAGTTCAGAACAAAGAGGTTGTATTGGAATATGTTTCTAGTAAAAAGCAATTAGCAAACATATTCACTAAGCCTCTACTAAAGGCTACATTTACCTATTTAAGAGGTGAATTAGGGGTGCTACCCCTTCAACAGGTGAACTAAAGGTATGTGCTCCACATCATTTAGGTACTGCATTGACAAATCTTTTCAGGATTGATGTGTTGAAGGATGCAACTCCTTAGGGGGAGCAGCATAATAGATCATGGATGTTTATGCCTCCAGTTTGGCATTGTTGTTGAAGGGGGAGAAGATGTGAAGCAGAGAAGATATTTGCAGTATTGAAGACATATAGTATGGAAGAGATTGGGGAAAAGATGTGAAGATGTAGAGATATCTTTGTATATCGCCATCAATCCCAAAGGGGGAGATTGTTGGCATATATGCAGAGTTTGATAACATGATGATATTGTATGTTGTCATTGATGTCAATATGCTGAAGTATGAACTGGTATATTGAAGTATGCAAATAGGCAAGTGAACCGGTATGATGGTATAAAGTGAACCGGTATGCAAAAAGGTGAACTGGTATATGTGAAAAGATGAACCGGTATGTTGGAATGTAAACCGGTATATGCAAAGTTCGTATCGGGGTTTCTGGTTGATTAATTCTAATTCTATGTGATTCGACTGACGATATCCATTGAAATGAAGATGAGATCGCATTGCCATGTCAGCCTTGTGCACATGAAGAATCTTCTTGAGGATCTTGCATGAAGAAGATTGATTCTATCCACCTCGAGAATGTACAAAATCTCAATAAATGGTGGAGAGTGCGTGATGGGTTATCAGCTTCCAGAAGCGGCAAAGAATGAATGATGGAGAACGTATTGATATTTGTTCTAGATTATTTTACTCTATGCAATGTGATTAAACGGTCAGGATTGGACCGATTGTATTGTTAACCCAAATGCTTAGAGTTTAGGGTTTATGATACCGACCTAATTGTTGTCTATAAGGTCGATGATGATTTGCATTGTGAATTTGTTGGAAAATGTTATGTGTGTATCCAAGTGAAGAGATACTTGATTCCTGCCAGACCGGAGCAGTGAGTAGAGATCTACAGAGTGTGATTGCAGAAGTATAAGAACTGAAGTGGATCTGCCTTAACATTGAGTGTTGTTATTAGATCAGTGTATTACCTATTGACTTCTAATCATTTGAACGGTTGGAAAATCCCTTTATCGGGTAGCTTTAACATGATTTTTGTAAATCCTTTACTAGTGTGACTCAAAATCATTGAGTTCTTAAAATCCTCTTGTAAGGTTAGCTTTAACAGGTTTCTAACCTTTAACCGGGTATTTAGCCACCCCTTAACCGAGTGATCCCTAGCAGGATCGGTTCCTAGCAGAACCTATTGTAAAGTCCTTAACCGGACTAGGCTCCTAACAGAGTGGACTTCAGAAGAGCTCAAGAACAACTTGTGGGTATTCATCCCCACTGTGGCTTTTCCTAGTTGGGTTTCCATGTGAAAAATGACTGTTATGTGTGATGCTTTTTCATGTGATGTTTTAGTGGTTTCTGTTAAGCAGTAAAAGCATGTTGATCCAATGGTCTTTATATTTTTTATGCATTACTTGTTCAAGAATATGGGTGAAGTGGAAATGAGATAGTAGGTTTTGTGAAGATCTAAGTGTTAACTGGTTTATGTCTTTCACAGTCATACTGTGTTTTACCGGTAGTGCCCTGATTTAGATCGGTGATGTTGTTTACCAGTTAGTGCAGTCTTTGTAGTTTGAGTTGTTGATAAAAAAATTTGTCCATACTAATCCATCCCCCCCCCCTCAGTATCTATTGATTATTTACTATTCATCATTATTCATCACTTCTTTTCCAATCGGTGGGGAAATGTTGCTTAGCAACTTTTACAGCTTTTTACATATTTTGACAACTTTTCAATTTTGACATTCCAAAGTCCCTAATGGACTTGTAGACCAATCCTACGCCTAAAAAAACTTAGGGAACAACTTAACAACATACCTCCTACCCTAGATGAACCCATGGTTAGAGTTGGTCACTGGGTTTATAAGTGACCTAGAGCCAACTGACCTTACAAGAGGTTCTTTATTACATTCATAGGTTCCAAAGATCCACACTGATTCAAAACACCATTCTAGGGTGTAGGACCATACACCAACACACAAACAACAAACAAAATCTAAAACCAAGAGGTGCCCTACACCATACTCTTGGGGTTAGAAAAAACTCAAGTCTCTTGAGTGGGCAAATTTGGAACCTTGCATCCAATCTTCTCCAAAGCCTGCTCTGTCATCCAAGTTGCATCTTCTAAAGGTTTGTCCTTCTATTGGACCAGATACTCATAATAAGTATGCCTCCTTATTATCTTACTCACCCTCCTATCAAGTATGTGCTCAACTTCAAGCTTAGGATACTTAGGTAGGTCTTGTAACATCTCTTCCCTGCTAGAATCATCTAGACCTACATCACACACATCAATAACAAGACCATTATATGCATAGATATCTGAAACATTGAAAGTGTTAGAGACCAATGTCTGATGGGAGATCAATCTTGTAGGCATTGTTGGCACACTTTTGAATGATCTTAAAAGGGCCTATCTCCTTCATCATCAACTTGGTGTATTTCTCCTTAGGTAGTCTCTCCTTTTTGAGATGAATCATCACCATATCTCCAACCTTAAACTACAAATCTCTCCTTTTCTTATTTGTTGCATGCTTGTACTTATCTGAGGTTTTTTATAACCCATCCTTAACTTGTTGATGGATATCCCTCATTACTTCTACAAAGTCCTCTGCTTGTGCACTTATTTCGCCCAATTCTTTGACATCTCTCAGCTCCAATACACCTCTAGGGTGTGATCCATACACTATCTCAAAGCAAATGTGACTAGTGGTTCTATTCACTGAGTCATTATAAGAAAATTCTGTTTGAGGAAGTATTGAATCCCATGTAGTTCCCTGATCCTTAGTCAGACACCGTAATAGGTTTCCAAGTGACCTATTGATAACCTCAGTCTGTCCATCAGATTGGGGATAATAGGCTGATGAGAATGACAAATTGGTACCCAACTTTCTCCAAAGAGTTTGCTAAAAATGTCCAAGAAACTTAGAATCCCTGTCTAAGATAATTGACAGTGGCAAACCATGTAATCTTACAACCTCCTTGAAGAATATACTTTCTATATGGGATGCATCATGTGTGGTTTTACAAGGTAGAAAGTGAGCCATTTTGGAAAATCTATCAACAACTACATAGATGTTATCACGACCCTGTTTAGTCTTTGGAAGTCCTAACACAAAGTCCATACTGACTGAATCCCATGGCTTTCTTGGTATGAGTAAAGGAGTATACAATCCTACATTTGAACTGCTACCCTTGGCCCTCTGACAGATCACACAACCTTCCACATACTTTTTGATCTCAGTCTGCTTCTTAGGCCAAAAATAGAATCTCTTAACCAACTCAAGGGTCTTGTCAATTCCAAAATGACCTACCAATCCCCCACAATGCTTTTCTTTCACAATGTTTTCCCTCATGGAACCTCTAGGAATGCAAAGTTGACTTCCCTTGAAAAGTAGACCTTCCTGCAGAATAAAATCTGAGAACTCATTGTGGTACTTGTCACCCTTTTCCTGACCTACTTGGTATGCTTCTTGAAAATCCTCATCTCTTTGGTACATATCCTTCCTGGAAGTAATGCCTATGCTCTCCAACTGAATCTCTTTTACTGTCAAGTTCCTCCTACTAAGGGAATCACCTACCTTATTTGCTACTCATTTCTTGTGCTTGATGGTGAAAGTGAATGCTTGAAGGTATTCCATCCACTTCATATGTTGGTGATTCAACTTGTTCTGCCTATTCAAGAAACTCAAAGCATGGTTATTAGTTTAGACTACAAATTACTTTGGCAACAAATAATGCCTCCATTTCCTCAAGGATTGGACCATTGCATACATCTCTAAGTCATAGGTTGAGTACTTCTATTTAGCCTTACTCAATTTTTCACTAAAGAAGGCTACTAGTATACCTTCTTGGCTCAAGACTCCCCCTACCACCTTTTTACTTGCATCACATTCTATGGTGAAACCCTTATGAAAATCAGGTAAAACCAATATAGGTTGTTTTGCTACCCTCCTTTTCAAAAACTCAAAGGACTTGTCTACTTCACTAGTCCATACAAACTAACATTTTCTACCCCCCTTAATAGTATCAATCATAGGTGCACATACACCACTAAAATTCTTAATATACTTCCTATAGAAGCTTGCAAGACCATGAAAACTATTTACCTCACTTGCATTTCTAGGGGTAGGCCAATTGAGGATTGCTTCTACCTTGGATGGGTCCATCTTGAGATTGCTCTCGGAGATTACAAAACCAACAAACACCAACCCTTCCTGCAAGAAGACATACTTCTGCAAATTGATCTTCAACGATTCTTCATTCAACCTTTTCAATACCAAATCCAAGTGTGTTAGATGCTCATCCCTATCCTTGCTAAAAATCAGATTATCATCTAAGTACACAATAACAAAATGATTGATAAAAGGTTTCAAGACTTCATTCATGAGTCTCATGAATGTACTAGGTTCATTTGAGAGGCCAAATGGCATAACTAGCCATTCATAAAGTCCTTCATTTGTTTTGAAGGTTGTCTTCCACTCATCTCCCTCTCTTATCCTGATTTGATGGTAACCACTCTTCAAATCCACCTTAGAGTTGTACTTGGCTCCTACTAGACAGTCCATCAAGTCCCCTATCCGAGGCATAGGGAACCTATACCTGATAGTGATCTTATTTATGTCTCTACAGTCTGTACATAATCTCCATTTACCTTCTTTCTTAGGGGCCAATACTGCAGGGACAACACAAGGGCTAATGCTCTTCCTTATGAATCCCTTTTCTAGCAACTCATGTACTTGTCTTGCAAGTTCTTCATTTTGATCAGGGGTCAATTTATATGCTGCTTTGTTGGGAAATGTTGAGCCTAGTATAAGGTCAATATAGTGACTCACATCTCTGAAAGGTGGCAAGGTCTCTGGTTTGCTTCCTGCAACTATACCCTTGTATCTTTCCAACAATTCCTTCACTTCCCTAGGACCTGTAGTCCTTTCTTGCACTTTGTCTTCCATTTTCTTTCTCACATCTTCTCTTGGCTTCACCACTATGGCAAAGCATGGGGTACCCTTCTCTCTGAGTGTCTACATAAAATCCTCTTTATCTACTAACATGACACTAGTCACAACGTGACTATCCTTCCCATCATCTGGTAGTGGAGTCATAGTGTATTGCACACCATTTTTAGCTAACTTGTAGACATTTTTCCTCCCATCATGTCTTGAGTCTACATCATATTGCCATGGTCTTCCAAGGAGTAAATGGCAAGCAACCATCTTTGCAACATCACAAAAAGATCTTGTCTCTATATTCACCTATTTGAAATTCAACCTAAACTTGTTCACTTACCAAGGCTTGCTGCTCTTTGCTCAACCAGGAGACTTTGCAGGGGCTCGGATGAGGAAATTTCTTCAATCTAAGCTTACTGACCATCTCAGTTGAATCAAGATTATCCGTTGACCCTGAGTCCACAATAACTCTACATACCTTTCCACTTACCTTGCAAGTAGTTCTAAACAATGTCTTCCTCTGTGGTGGCTCCTTGATGGTTGGTACCTTCAAGAGGGTCCTTTGGAACATCAGACACTCCCCTTGTTCTGGGTCTGCATGTCTTGAAGGTGAGTTCACACTTTGGGTGTCCTCCTCCTATGCCAAATGAACTCTCCTTTATCCACCTTGAATGTTAGAGCCTTGTTTTTACAGGCATCTAAATGACTGATGGCCAACTTGATTACATGTGAAACACCTTCCAGTGAACACATTGGCTCCTCTACCTCCAAATCTACCTCGTCCATTTGGTCTCCTTCCCCTAAAACTACCCCTGTGACTTGGTTCTCCTTCTGATTCCTGATTACTTGACTCTCCTTGTGGTTTAGGAGATGTTCCCCTTCCACCAAATCTACCTTTTCTTATAAATTTACCTCCTCTTCCTCTACCTTGCCGATCTCCCTTTCTTCTAAACTTTTCTTCAATCCTTAGTGCCATCTAATAGCATTTGTGAACTGTCTCTAGATTGAAGAGACTTAATTCATCTTGAATGGCATACTTGAGGCCATTCATGTATCTTGCCAACTTTGCTTTTCATTCTCTAACACCCTTTCTCTCAAGGACAGTGTGTGGAAATCCTCTGTGTATTCACTAACATCCAAATCCTTTTGCCTTAGGCTATGCAACTTCTTGTGCATTGTCACTTCATAAATCTCAGGTACAAATTGTCTTTTCACCTCTACAACCATCCTCTTCCAAGATGAGATGGATTTCTTTCCCTCATCTACTCTCTCATTTTGCAAGAAGTTCCACCAACTAAGGGCAGATCCTTTCATCTTGGACTTAGCAGTCTTCATCTTTTGGTTCTCAAGCACATCTTCACACTAAAAGTGATTCTCTGAGGCCTTCAACCAATCCATTACCTCCTCTGGGTTCATCTTCCTACTAAACACAGGTAGGCTTGTTTTGTCATCTCTGCTACCTACTCTCTCAAGGGCTTCAAGGAAACTTCTTTGATCTGAAGGTATCCTTTCTCTTTCCTACAAAAGGGAATCAACCTCATTCCCTTCTTCCTCTTCTTCTTCAAATTCTTCTTTCTTCTTATCCATCTTACCCTTCAACCTATCCAATTCTTTCCTTTTCTCTTTGTTGGTTGTCGCCTGCTCTCTTACCAACTTGGCCAATTCAACATTGGTCATCCTTATTCCATCACTAGTGTCTTCTCCTTCTGACATCTCAACTACCTCCTTATTCCACCCTCAAGAACCTTTGAGGCTCTGATACCACTTGATGCAGAGTGGGAAACAAGAAGGTAAGAAGACCCGAATCACCCTTTTAAGCCTAGACAAGGCTTATCTCAACCCATAACTAGGGTTCTACCCACACACCAATGTAATCAATCAACCACAACACTCTCTAAGGAGGGTTAGTGATATTTGACAACCAAGGACACTCATCCTATTCCTTTCACCCAACTTTGAAGACTTCCTACTGCACCCGGATCAAGGAAGCCCCAATTAGGCCTATTCCTTGTAGCCCTATCTGACCGGTATTTCTCAAATAATTAAAATTTCTTTCAAATAACCCTAGGAAAAAATTAAATTTCAGAGTACCCTTTTGGTACTTCCACCCAATTCCAAGAGATAGAGTTGTGACCTTGCTCCAACACCCCTAAGCACCTACTGGGTTGGCAGACCTAATAGGCCTAATTAGGTTTGTTTTTCAAAGCAACTACTTAAGAATGGGGTTGCAGAGTCTAAGTCACCCCTTGGGTATGTTCCTTAGGTTTATAATGAACCAAAACTACCTTTAAACCGGTTCCCAAAATCTCCTTAGGTGACTGTTCTCTCATTCCTCCTGAAGGCTAGGCTAAAAACATGGTTTTGTTTAACCTAGGGTATGGTGGAAACAACACAAAAACTCACTCCCAGATTCCACCACTTTGGAATAACAATATAAACACCCTCAACCTATATTTCCCAAAGGGCCGATGATTTACTCAATAGGATTTGCAGGCTAGGATCATGTTTTTGGTGAAACCCTATGTATCGGGTCCTGGAGTGACAGTTTTTGATAAACTGCCTACAACTTGCTCCAAACTCCACCAATTCGAGTCAAACCACTTGCATTCTAACTTTCACTCACACCACAATCTAACCAATTCAAAATTTCATGCCAACCAATGCTCTATTGGATCGTACAGTACGTAAAACCAGTGAAAATGGGTAAAATCTGAGTTTTTGTTTATTCAAACCACCAACTTCTCACATCCATCATCCAACCAACTCACCGATGATCTCTAAAGCACAAATAGGCCTTACCCAATGGCTACAACTTATTTTCAATTTGTTAAGACCGTTGGAACTTCTTTGCCAATCAGTGGGGAAATGTTCCTTAGCAACTTTAAAAAGTTGCTTTGCAATTTTTTACGTCTTTTGACAACTTTTCAATTTTGACATTCCAAAGTCCCTAATGGACTTGTAGACCAATCCTAAGTGTAAAAAAACTTAGGGCAAAACTTAACAACATACCTCCTACCCTAGATGAACCCATGGTCAGAGTTGGTCACTAGGTTTATAAGTGACCTAGAGCCAACTGACCTTACAAGAGGATCTTTATTACATTCATAGGTTCCAAAGATCCACACTGATTCAAAACACCATTCTAGGGTGTAGGACCATCTACCAACACACAAAAAACAAACAAAATCTAAAACCAAGAGGTACCCTGCATCACCAACCAACATCAATCACCAACCATATTAGCTGCAACACCAAGGACATTGAAAGATAGGAGTACACTATCCATAGAGTATAAACATTATATCAGGTTTTCTAGATGGTATCTGCAAATGCAGAGAAATACAAAACATTATTTTAGATAAACAAAAATACATGTTTCTATACCAATTTTCTCCATTAGGTTACTAGGAACCAAAATAGTCCCGAAAAATAGCAGTTTCTCACTCAGTACACCATCTTCAGTATATTTCCATTCTTCTAATTCTCATATTAATATCTCAAACCATCTAACCATAAATATACCATTATTTCCATTAGCAACATCAATAGTATCAATACAACTTAGTGTAGACATCAGACACCAAGGAGGTGGACATCCACATACCATCTACAACCAATACTCATGTGTTATTCACATCAACTCCTTCATACCAGTCAAGAAAATCATGACAACCATAGGCAAATAGTAACCAATGTAATCTCATCATCCAAACCATACATACAAATAGTCATGTTGGTCACATCACTATGCCAACAATCACTTTCTCATAAACTACAACAACACCCTACTTAACTAATCATCATATCATCAATGACCACAACAAACAAGGACAACATACATTAGTATACATCATGTTGTCATGAATGAAAACACATATTGCCAACAATGTTTAGTGTTTTTGTGATAAATAGTTGTTAGTTGTAAAAATCAATTGTCTCTTCCTTCTATAGCTATCAATACTGAAACCTTTTTGCAAAAAACATATATAGATCTATAAAATCATTAAATGTTTGTGTGAGAGAATGATAGTATTGGTCTTAAAATATCTAGTGCATCACCATCAAAGTTTTAGTTTTTTTTTTTGAAGTAATTTGTTCCCTTTTTCCCCTTTTTCCATTGAAAAGTAATAGTTAAGAGTAGGTTTTAGGTGAAGTACCAATCAACACCAACCTTCTCTAGAGGTTCGTCTCCATTATAGGTTACCCACAACCTGGAGGTATTCCCATGTTTCAATAAGTATTTGAGTTAATAGTTTAGCTAGGGTGCAAACTTAGTTGACAATACTATCAAGAAAAATATTCACCAAATGAATCCTAAGCTTGCATTAAAATGGTCAAGATCGAGATAAAATTACTTTTGAAGGCTAATTTTATCCATCTCATTCATCAATCACCTTGGATATCTAATATAGTTTCGATCACTAAACTTGATGGTTGTATTTGTGTTTGCATTGATTTTTGTGATCTTTATAAGGCTTCTCTTAAGGATGATTTATCGTTCCCTAATTTCAATATGATTCTAGACTCAATTGTAGGCCATGCCTTTTTATTTTTTATGGATGACTTCTCGAGCTATAAACAAATATTTATTAATCTATAAGATGAATATAAGATAGACTATACAACCCCTTAGGGTACTTTATGCTATGTAGTCATGTCATTTGGGTTAAAGAACTATAGTGTAACTTACGAATGTGTGATGACTCTAATCTTTCATGATTTCATTCATAATATTTTATAATATTACATTGATGACATCTTTGCTAATTCTATAACTCACCAAGATCACATTGAGAATCTTTATCTTATAATTAAAAAGATTAGACTTAATCCCCTTAAGTATGTCTTTGGAGTATATGATAGAAAACAATTTTGATATATTGCCTCACATCGTAGAATCGAGATTGATGAAATTGTTAACATACCTCTACCTAAGAACATCTCTTGACTTCAAAGTCTAGGGAATCCAATAAATTTAAAAATTTATATCTCAACTGGTTGATCATAGTCTTCCATTAATATGTTTGTTAAAGAAAGATGTGTGCTTTCAATGGGATAATCAATATCAAAATTCTTTTGAATCTATCAAGAGATATCTAGCTAATCCTACCAACTTGAAGTTGACTATACAGGACAGAACATTTATGCTTTATGTTTCAACATCACGTTATACTTTAGCAGCTTTATTAGCTCAACATGATGATGATGGTAAAGAAAAAAAAAATTATACATTGATCAAATTACATTTTACTATGAAACTTGTTATAATGTTATGAAAAATAAATAACGTACTCTCATTTTTGCAACATAGAAGCTAAGATATTATCTTCTCCATGATATGAATCATGTGATAGTCAAATGTGATCTTCTTAGATATTTTTTTCTCTACAAATGATCTTGCTAGTAGATTAGCTAAATGGATGATGTTTCTCTCTTAGTTCAATCTTAAGTTCATGTCTTGGAAAGAAACAAAAGGTTGAGCTTTCATTGATCAATTAGTTGAAGCTACCTTAATCTATTATTTTCCTAAGTGTGACATGTTCCCTAATAAAAAATTGTTTAATCTAGAATAGGATTTCACATGGGAGATGTATTTTAAAGGATGGGGATGTCAAACTAAGTATGAAGTAGGTGTAGTTATAATATGACTTGATGGTAAGTTAGTTCCTATTCCATTTCAATTGAACTTTCATTTCAAATAACACCATTCATTATGATGCACTTTTTACTAGCTTAGCTGCCATGACGACTTTAGACATTAAACATACTCATATCTATCCCAAATTTGAACTAATAGTAAATCAAATCATAGGAACATATAAAGTAAGCAAAATAAGGTATCTCAGTAACAAGATCTGGCTTTGTCCTTCATCAATTTACTTCTATTCACTATTGATGATGTTCCTAGGAGAGAAGTTTGTCGTGTAAATGCAAAGGAAAGCATGGATTCCCTTGTATCCATTGATAATGAGGTAGATGAGTATAATTTTTTGATATAAATACTCTACTTTTTTGTTGTCTCAGATAAACCTAATTTGATAGTCTCATGTATGCAAGCATAGACTTAGAGGAATGGTATTCTCATGTCTATAGCTATTTGAAGATTTAAAATTTTACTAACTCTAGTAGAATTACTCACATCCAGATGTGAAAGCTTTCACCTTGATACACAATTTTATCTAATGTTATTACTACAAGTCTTATAATAGTCTTCTTTTGCAATGTCTTACTAAGTCTAAGATATCTCTCACCCTACAATAAGCCCATTCAAGCTTTGGGGGTGGGTGTTTCAGTGGTAAATCATTGGTACATAAATTATTGCGTATGGGATACTATTGGAAAATAATGGAGTGTGACTCCTTTGCATTTGTCAAAGAGTATCCTCAATGTCACCAATATACTAATCTCATTCAAGCTCCTACACATGAATTCTTCACTCCAAGGACATTTTCAATGTGGGAGTTGGATATTATTGAAAATATATCTTCCCCTTCTTCTAAGGGAGATACCTTTATCATAATAGTTACAAATTACTTTACAAAGCGGGTAGAAGCTATCTCACTTTAGTCCACTAACACCGAGGAAATCTGTAAATTTCTTCTATATAATATGATTTCTCATTTTAAACTGCCTTCCACTCTTTATTTTGACAATGGTACAACGTTAAAAAAAAAAAAGTGAAGCAATTCTTAGAGACATTCCATATTCAACATCATTTTTTTACACCTTAGTATCCTCAATCTAATGGCTCGGTGAAAGCATCCAATAAAACTATTGAATAAATTCTTTGAAAAATTATAAACAAGCATGATAAATATTGACATACTTAGTTAACTTATGCATTATGGGTCTATCACACAAGTATTCACATTGTTTATGAGGAAGTTTTCACTTCTACCAACATAGAATAATATATACAAGTATATCATGCCCTCTCTTGAAAAGTGGAATCTTATAAACTATTATGTTCAAATAAGATAACTCCAAGGTTCCAAATGTTAGGTCTTGACCATACTTGGATAACTTAGTGAATTGATATGATTTGCTAATAATGACAAGGCTACTTACACAATTGTTTCTAGATCTAAATTTATGCATATGAGACTTTTAATGTTTTCTAGATCCTAACTTTCATAAACACTTGATTTCCAATATACTTTGATGTCTTCAGAAATTATAAAACTAATCTCAAAGAAGTTTCAAAATATTTGGGTTTAAGAAACTAATCTAATCCTAAATGAAATAATACTAAAATTAACAGACTTAATCCTTAACTAAACTTTGCTTTGTTAGCTTAACACAACTCAAGAAAAAGTAGGTGCAATTATCAACAGTATTCTTCATATTTTCAGACCACTAAACATATATTGAACTCGTAAGATAATTCAATTCAACACATAATCCGAGAATTGAACTTAAACTCATAAATTTGTTCAAACTAACCATGCATAGAAATTTGTAGTCAACAAATTCCTAATGGTATGAACTAGGGTTTATCATATATTAATCTAAATAATATCTCAAGCTAAGCTTACTTGGAAAGAAAATTACTAGCTAGAGAAGTGAGAAACTATGTTATTCACAAAAACAACACATATTCACCAACTCAATGACTTGTATTTTCTAAAGAAATATTGGGAGATGACATTGCACTTTTATATTTTTTTATTGTTTGGATCAATGGACAAGATTAAATCCTTTCAAGGTCCAGGATTAAACTTCTAGGAACCCTAAGATGATTAATATTAAATTATTTCACCAACCAACTTGGAAAATACAAAAAAGACATGCTTTCCCGGGATAATAAGACAAAATAGCAACTTTCTAGAGAAATAACTAACTTTTGGCTTAATAATATTAAATCAATTTTAGCCAAAATATTATTATTTCTCATTTACAATAGAGAATTTATTTTTAAATTAAAATATCTTTCCACTTGTCTCTTATATCTACTCTTTCTTCTACCACATATTCCATAAATCTTGATAAAACTTCATCTAGCATTCAAATCCTTGATGAAGGAATAAATCTCTTATTCTCATACTTCATCTTAGCAATCCTCGATAAATTTCTAGTCTTGAAAAACTACATTTGATCTAAAAAAAAGAAACAATTCAAGTTACTTCTAAATAAAATACTGGAAAAGATGAACAAATCCTCTTAGAAATCAAATATAAAGAAAATTAAATTCTAAATTCTAAAATAATTGCAATAATATTTTGTCCACATCATGAGAAAATTTGTAATTAAATCAAATGTTTAAAATCCCCCTCAAATTGCTTAAATCTAAGCTTTGTCATGCATTTTTTGAAAGTTTGACATCTTTAGATTTTCAATGATTCAACATATTTTGGGAAATTTAACCCTATCATGGAATTTCGAGAATTCCATGAGTCCATGGATTTTCCTCTTTAGATTTCCCCAAGTTTTGATATTTCCCTAACTTTGAATTTCCCTGAGTTATGATTTTTCCCTAACTTTTGGAACAATTTCTTAACTATTAACCTTTTCTACTATATTTTCAACAACTTCCATTTTTCAATCTTGGCAAGGACTTAACCAACTTTAGGTCCTCAAGACTTAAAAAACAAAATGCACTTAAAAATCATAGGGGGGAAGAACAAGATGTTGGAAATTAGTCAGGATTAGAGAGTGAATTGACAACCTTTCACAAGTGAACAAAAATAAGCACAATAATATATCTATCATATATAAAATGAAGAGTGTATAATACAATGATCAACCTTGCATATATAGGCAAGGATGGGGACGTGAGAAGCTAGAAGTGAAACTTTAACTACCTCTCCAAATGTGTGAAATTTGTGAGCAAAGTGGCATGTGCTCATGCAAGTGGAAATCCAATATGCAATAGGTGTCTCCAAAAAGGAGTACACGTCTACATCACATGTGGTGAGACAAAGTCATGAAAAATATTAAGCGTAACCTAGGTGTGAATAGGTCTATGGTAGTAAAGATGATATTCTAACTAGATAGATAAATATACTATTTACACTAACACTTTAATTAAGTGCAACTTAGGGAGAAATGTATGCAATGATGATGAATACCAACAACTAAGCCATGTTAGGTACTCATGCACAAACATCTCATAAAGTGGAGAAAAAAAAGAGAACCCAATGGGAACAAAACTCCTCTCCAAAAGAGAAATAGTGTATAAAAATGTCCAAGTGAAGAAGAAGAAGAAGAAGAAGAAGAAGAAGAAGAGAGATAATGTATCATTTAGAACCCCCAAGGACTACTTCTATCACAATAGTACATGAAATATTCTCCCAATATGAGAGAAAATAAAAGGTGGGAATATGACGCCTCCCAAAAAATGTGAAGTCATGAACTCCATGTGAGGAAATGCTTCCTCTCAAATCTGATAAGAGAAGAGAAACCATGCAGTCTCCTCTTAGAATACCTCCTATAGTACTTGTGTATGCTTGACACAAGATGTTGAAGATGATCCATGATTGCTGAACAATATTTATTCCCTTGGGAAGAAAAAGACCCATAGAAGTGTGCACATGATCTTCCCATTCTAGATAGGAACATATAGTAAGAAGAGTGAATGTCTCTTAATGATGCACAAAATCCAAAGATGAATATGATTCCTTCAAATAATTCTTAATGATCTCCAAGTCAATTCTATGATCATCAATATCAGCTCAACCTGGGATAAAAGTTGATGTAGGCAAGACAAGAGTAACAATATCTAAAGGTGATGACGATGCAACTTCATGAAAGATAACAACAAATAGAACAAAATTTTCCTCAATAGTATCATCTAATTTAGCAAGGTAGGATTCTATGAAAAAATATGAATGTCAAGTAGATATGTATCCCAATAAGGTGAATCTGGAATGGCAATGGCAATGTCACGATGCAAAGAATCTTTAGGACTCGTGAATGAGACAACATAGTATTAAAATGTAGCAACAAGTGATGTGTGAGATGATGAGATGATTATCCCCAAATTATAGTTTCTCACAAGATATCTTAGTGAGACCATATGATGGTTTTGTAGGTTTTGGAACTAGAGGCTTAGGTAATAGAATACCATGAGCAAGAAGAATTTGCTCCATCTCAATACTTTTACGAATGAGACAATCATATTTTGTATGCCTTTTCTTTCCATAATATCAACATTTGATTTTCCATTTATTAGGAGTTTTACAAAGAATACTCAAATGGAAGGGATTAAGAAGACATGATCCAACAAACTCAAAAATGAAGAAACACCTAAATTGCAAAACTTTAACTTTTTCAAAGGACAACACTCAGTTTTTCGTTACCATTCAAAAGTCATTATAAAAATGCTTTCTTTCTCAAATGACCTATTTTAATTAAATCTGTATTGACACATTAAAAACAACACCAAAAAAGTGACCAAGTATTGGTATGCAAGCAGTCATTGAAACTAGGATGGAATGAGCTCCGCAACAACTATCCACTTGTAAAAAATGCCCCTTCAAGTTCAAGTATTAGTGAAAACAAATCTCCCCCCAACCCCTTATAAGCATTTTAATTGCAAAAATTTTTTAAAAATATCATTTCCCATTTTTACAAACACTTTAAAAATATGATGGTGGATAGTCTAGGACCATAAAATGTTACAACAATAGTAAATGTTGGCAGATTTATACCATCAAACCATTAAATGCCAACCCCAAGTCAAGGGAAAAGTACAAGCCTTGGAATGTGGATTCACTATTGTAGCACCATTTTCTTCTCTTCTCCAAATAACAAGCTAAGAAATAGCAAAAACTTGAAACTTTCAAATTTCACATTGAAATAGCTAAAAATAATTTATGAATAGTTTGTATGTTGCTTTCTGGATTTGATTGTGTCACTGTTTTTTGCATCAACATTTTGAATCACACTCTATGTTACATCATCAAGATGATAGAGATAATAAGGAGAAAATTCTGATTTGATTTGTTTCTCTTTATGCTCTCTATCATCCTGATGATAGATCACCAAGTGTGATCTAGAACATTGATGCAAAAAACACTCACACTATAATGCCTGCCAAAATACCCTAGAGAAATATATCTAACTATCATGCAAATAGAGATATTTTTTTTTAAACATCAACTAATGCAACACATATAATCGAAATAATCCAATGCATTAAACAACCATCTACTAGATATGCACATAATCAACTTAAGCATAATATAAGAACACAATACACAAGCAAAAAATAAATATAACTCATAAATTAACTTTACCTAGGGTATCTCAATGCCATTACTTAGTATAACACCAAGAACATAACATCATGTTTACTACCATAAATTGGTTCATTCTAACAATTACTTCTTACAATTATATAAGAGAACATCCATTAATCTAACTATCAGGATTACATTCAATTATCTTCCTATTGTCATTAATCCCCTTAGATTCATTTTAGGAGCACCAATCCAAATATTCCTAAATACTATTCTCTTATTTACGAACATACCATCATCATTCCAATACTAACATCTCCTACAACATATCTAATACATTTCCTTTAATACCAATAGCCTTATACATCAACATAATATTATTTATGCATAACCATATTCAAGAGATAAGAAGACTGAGGTGATAACTTCTTTCCCAACTAAGAACATATACTTTATTCCATTCAAGACTAATGTAATGAAATCTTAACATTAACCATGAATTAAAATCCTTATTTTCATAAATGATAGATATCCAAGATACAACATAGATTCAATAAGAATTACAAAAATATATATCCTATTACAAGAATCATGATCACAACCCAGTACATATTTTTTCATTACATAAGATACAAGATCCTCTTACATCAAGATACATGGTTCTCATTCTACATATACAACTATCACATATATCCTACTAACATAAATGTCGAATGAATCATATTACATCAATCTGCTCCAAGAATCCAACCATATGTTGAAGAGATAAGAATCCACATCCATGCATAAGAGCAACCAACGAATAACATCTCAATGGAAGAAGGCATCAAACCACCCAACCACATGGAACCATAAGGAACCACCCCCCATGCTAGGAGATGACACAAGGTCCCATACATACTCTAGACCTAGGCCGACACCTAACAACCAATAGACCTCAACAATATAAATACCACAACTGAAAAGCAACCACATAAGAAATAATTCAAATCACATCACATGGCTATATACATCAAGATATCTACCCGATACTACGAGATCTCCACCCTTCACCCTGATAGACATGCAAAACTATCTCAACCTATGAGAGAATCAAGGAAGTTTGGTTACATTGTCTCCATGACCTTCCCATGCTCATCTCGAGTCTCCATCAAGGGCTATGAGGTGGGTCACCAAAGATCATTTATTATCGTATTTAGGTGAATCCTAATTACCCAACCTATAATTAATTATTATGGTTATCACATATTTAAATCAAGAAAACCTCCAATGTGTTCTTGGTGGTCTAGACTCCAAGCATCCTTACAATGAACCTCTTGGAAACCTATTCTCTCATGACCCCAACCATCACATGGAAGCCCACTCCCCCTAACCATGTTCCAAGATGTTAAGGTAACTACATACAATAACATCAACAAGGAGGCTCATCCATAATCACAAAATAACATCCACATACATATATGCAAATCTGAAATAATAGCCAAAAGCCATAATCCCAAGTATACATAAACCAAGAGTCTCAATAAATAATCAATAGACAAGAGAAAGGCATGACTCCCTCTTGCTTTGCCATAAACAATAAAATCCTCTACAGTAAGGCACAATCATCTCATTGGAGCCATATCACTACAACCCTCTATAACAAGGCACACAAATTCTTGTTGGAGCTATACCAATACATTCCTCTATAGAAAGGTATAAACCATCTTGATGGATCAATAAAAATAACCAAATATCCAAATTTGAATAATAAATCAAATCAGAAAATCACAAAGATACTGAATATAGCCTCTGGTACAATGAACAAACTCAGAAAAACCATCACAAAATGTCAAAATGACCTAAACACAAAAAACATAACAGAATAGCACATATGAAAGTCAGTTCAGTGCATATGAAGAATAGTTCAATGCTTTTACCAAATACTACAACGCATTTAAGAGCCAAAACAGTGCATGTGCCATATAGAACAACACATTCTTCACTTCTTGTAGTGCATTTGATGAATAGGATAGAACATATGATAATTTCTATAGTGCATAGACCCGATAGAATGACGCATTCATTTAGAAAACTAGCACCTTGATTGAATTAGCGTATTTGTTACGAGATGTAGTGCATTTGATATGCAAACTCAAAAAATAGACTCAAGGAATTATTATCAAATCGGGAAAATAAATAAGTCTATCAATGAAGCCAAAATTAAATAAAAGAGAGACGTAATGACAAATGTGAACCAAGGGACTTATAAAATATCAAGAAGTATATCAATGCATAAGATCACTCCTCATAATGTTACAGGTAAAACTCCTGGCTAACCTAAATAAAACCATTTACAGAGGACACTAAAATTTCCCAACATTAGATATCAAGGAAATACAACAAAAACAATCTCAAATTCAAATAACAACTATCTCAAACTGCACAACCAAGAAGCCAAAACAACGATGACAAACATAGAGAACAGATTACAAAAGCCTTTCACAGCTATGCACCAGTAAATGAAATATATGGAAATATAACAACCCCCAAACATAATCTTTTTAAACCTTATAAATAATATTTCTACAACTATTTCCAACACCTTCCCATAAACAATCTTTTCAAATTAAAAATAATAGAAGGGAAAATTCCTCAAACCTAGAATATCGAAGTTATGGCAAACGAATTCAATGAAGCACAAACCCAATCCAAAATCTAGCCAAAACCAAAGCCAATCTTCAAACAATCAAAATCTTGACAGTACAAAAAATTCTCCAAGAAGCCAACCCTGACAAATGCTCAGGAAAATATATTTATAAAAATCAAATCAAAACTAAGCAATAATCCAACCAATCAAAATAATCGAAAATACAATATATCATACCTACTATGCAAAAAATTGAGGTAAGAAAATATAAAATATTATTATTTAGACCTCCAAATCTCTCAGCCAATAATAAAATAGGGTGGGTAGGATAAATAGTAATTTAATAATTCAAATGTGTAAAAAGAGATTAAATAATAAGAATAACCAATAATTAAATAAGCCATGGGCATAATAAATAAATACCCAATTAAATATAAAGCCACAAAACATAATAACATAAGATCATAAATAATTGAACAATAGACAATAAATAATAACAAATCCAAAATCAAAGCTTAATAAATATTAATCAAAATAACATTAATAAATATTAATTCTCAACAATAAATCACCCAATAATAATTAAATTTCAAAAATATACATTAAATTACTTTTAATATTAATAAACTATATGAATCAATTATAGTTAATTAATTAAATAATCACAACACTACAAGACAACCCGACATAGGGTCGAATAACACATCATAAGATACTAACATGACGACTCGCGCCAAGACACTAATTGACAAGGGTACCAACTTAAGCCTAGAGTGTGTAGAAGGAAATCGTGTCACCTTCGATCAACTTGCCATTGGGCAAAAGACACGCTCAGACCTATGAGACCGAGTGGAGTCGATGTCTAGTACCTGCAATCCTACAACAACCAATATCCACAAGATGGCATATACAATTGCATATATCATAAATAATAAGACAAGTGAGAGAGAATCACAATGTCATATCATGCTTGTAATGAGTGGTATGACATTGTCTCTATCATGAATATAGTAGTATGACAATCACGGAAATCATAGCATCAATTCATCCATTACAATCATGAAGTAGGGTTATTATTAACAAGATATCATCATGTCATCATAAGCAATATAATATATCCATGAATAATGGGTGCATATAGATCATCAAATGTAAGTTCATTCATCATAATAATCCAAGATATATCACCATCCACATAAATCATCATATATCCAATGTCCATATAAAATGTTTAGCATCATCAATAAGCATCTGAGATATAAATAAAGTCATAGTATCAATCAAAATATTATTAAAAGAGTCTAAATAAGTCTATCAATGAACGAATCAAGAGATAAATCGGGGAGGGACACTACACGCACAATCAAGTCCAGAAGAAACATACACATCATTCGCATTGATTGTGAAAATCTACTAACATTGACAATCTATGAAGCTGGACAATGAGAGGGAGCAAGATAGGCCAGTTCAAATAGGGAGTGTGAAGTGAGCCACATGGGGTGCTAGAGGGAGTTTGGAGGTTGTATGAACAACTAGACAAATGATGGAATAAAGAACTTTGGGGTACAAATGAATATTGTGACAACAATTATTTGGCAGATGAATGGTATTTGCAAGAGACTTTAAAAACAATCTTTTTTTTAGTTGACAACTAACTCTATGAGAGAGAGGATCGCGTGGGGAGTGTTTGCTACAAATAAAACATTTGCACAAACAAAGAAAGAGTCTTCTTCTATCTGATTACTCCTCCAACAATGCAGAAACAAAAAGAAACTCTAATCTTTCAAGCCAAAGAAATCTTGCCAAATTTATGACTGTAGAGTATACTATAAATTTGTAGGGGTTGGTTGCACCAAGTGGAAGAGTTGTTGGAGCTTGTCTTCAACCAAACAAAAAAAAACTTGCAAGAGGGGTTGGTTGCACCAAGTGGAAGATTTGTTGGAGCTTATCTTCAACCAAACAAAAAAAACACTTGCAAAAAAAAGTCAACAACCACATTGTGAAAGAAGGGCACTCAACTTCCTCCTATGCCACTTGTTTATATTGAATCCTGAACCTTTTAATCTCTACAATAATCCCTCAAAAGCTTGGAGGAAATAATATCAATTTCTTTAACAAAATTCTTATGCAAGATAAGGTTTGGAAAGGCAATATGAGGAAAATTAGGTGGAGACAAAAGGCAATAAATCTATTAAATCCACGCCACTTCTTAATGCTAAACAAACCTTTGGTTAATGCAAACCACAAGTAAAGAGGGGTATAGTAACAAAGGAGTGGACCTTGAAAAGAGTGGGTTCCTGTCAAATTAGCGTAGGAAAATAGGCACAAAAAGGAGATATATGCAACTAGTTATAATATAAGAGCCATTGGAATAAGTTAATGAGGCTTGCAACTCAACAAATAAACTTGCAAAAGTTCCCACAAAACCTATAAATAGGCCCAAAAACTGCAACAAATGCTTGTATTTGTTGCATAGAGGCAACAAAATGTCTACAAAAATAGTGAAATATTTGCAATATATCAATCATAAAAACCCTTCAAATAGGCCACAAAGTCCTGCAGAAAATAAATGACCTATCAAAACTAGGTAGATGATCAAGGAAAATATGATCCTCAAATTTGAAAAAATGAAAGAGATTTTATTATTTTTCAATCCTTATAGATGTAGTGGCAGTGTCCTTATGGCTTCAATGACACTTTGATGATAGGCTTATGTATTGAAATCAAAAAATGAGAAGGAACGGGCTCTTGAGGCTTTAACATCATGTTGGAAATTAACCAATGTCAGAGAGCAGGAATTGACAACCTTCCATAAGTGAACAAAAATAAACACAATAATATATCTATCACATACAAAACAAAGCGTGTATGATAGAATGATTAACCTTGCATATATAGGAAATGATGAACTGAGGTGAGAAGGTAGGAGTGAAACTCTAACTACCTCTCCAAAGGTGTGACACTTGTGAGCAAAGTGACATGTGCTCATGCAAGTAGCAAGCCAATATGCAATAGGTGTCTCCAAAAGGGAGTACACATGTCTACACCATGACGTAAGACAAAGTAGTTAAAAAGTCTAGGTAAACTTAAGCTAGGTGTGAATAGGTCTATGCTAGTAAAGGTGATATCCTAGCTAGGTAGATAAAGACACTATTTACACTAACACGAGACACAATAGACCAGGATGGCCATAAAAAGAAAGGGGGGTACTTGTCATGAACAGAGTGTGTGTAAAGGGAACAACAAATGGCGACTTGATTGGAAAAAGTTCCTAAACATTTCAATGAGAGATATGCATTCTCAACCTAGCTCTTGAACTAAATCACATAATAAGAAAACATGCTCAAAAGAAAAATGAAATCCTTAGTTATATCAAGTCAACTTTACCTTTGATCATTTAAGTGTGTGTTACTACGTTTATTCCAACTTGAAAAACATCGAAGCACCTCAATTCTATTGAGACAAGCTACATTAGTATCTCTACTTCAAAAGTAACTTGGACATTATCTCACTACCAATCAGGTGTCCATAGCCTCAATAACATTATCATTATAATTTTCATGAACATTTTTGTACTACCAATTGAGCATCTATAGCCTCGGTAGAACTATCCTCATTTTTTCTCAATGTCAAAATTTGAATATATTTTTCTTTTTTATTATTAAACTTCTAGAAGGGCCAACACCCATTTATCGCTTTTTCCCGGAGCTATGAACTAGTGTGACCACATTTTTGAGGGTTCTCATCCTCAAATTTGTTCAACATTAACACCCTTATAACTCCTTGTCTCGTCCTATCTATTTCTACCACTTCGAAGATTGACAAGCCGATTAGACCCTTATCACTCCATCTGCCTTATCTCACCTTGATATTTAAAGATTGACCAACCAATTAGACCTTTATCACTCCATCCACCTTATCTCACCTTTATCTCCTTATCTCTCCAAGCCAACACTCCACCTTATCACTCTGTTGTGTTGGGAATGGTTTGGTCAAGCTATAAGTCATGGGCGAGCGTCATCCATACAACATCCCTCCTCCTCCTCCTCTGTTAGTCCCCTTTCTCCATCTTCACCTACATTCACCGCCACCCTTCCTTCCACCACTAGCTACCACCTTCTTCCATCAATTCTGTTTTGGAATCATTCCACACCTCCTATCTCCATCACTACACCTTCTACCTCTGGTCACCTCCATTGCTCATGTCACATGGATATCTCTATTGTGTCCACCAAGATTATGTTCTACCCTCCATCGACCACTATTGTTGTCAACCATCGACCATAAAAATGATCATCTACCACAGGGGACAAAGCTTAGCAATTGCCACAAACTTGGCAAGGGTGGGGACTCGAACACATGATTGTTGAGATACAACAATTCACAACCATCATTTGCGTTGCGGGATCATGCCCAATTTTAATATACTTTTATTACTCATTTCAATATTGTTTCTTTCTTTTACTCTACATTTCAAACCTATAAGCAATAAATCCTATGAGAGGTTTGAGAATTATAGTGGTAACTAAATCAAGACTTTAGATTTTTCTCTATATGTGAAAGATATAATGGTCACCAAATGCAATTGGAAAGATGCAAATAATGATTTCCTCCTGAGTCAAGAACATGTTTTAATTGGGTGATTCAAATAAAGAAAAATAACCTAAATTGATGAAACTATTAGAATAAAAGAAGCATGCAACATTTAGCTATATTTTGAACATATACATAGTTACAAAACAAAGAACCAACTTTCCCCAAAGCAAACAAAACTAACCTAGCCTATAGACAACTAACCTAAGATATAAAAAGGAAATCTAACCTAAAACATAAAGCAATCCTGAATGCACATGATAAAACACTTGAACCAATATGGCTCAAATTATTTGAATACATATATGACCTAACATGGTTTTTCAGTGTACACAAAAGTAACATGGTGTTGGTCATGGTGCAAAGTTATGCAAGTTTATATTTGTATTCAAATAAATGAATTGTCATTGTGTAGCTCTCATACTAAATGGATACATCATCAACAATTGGGGTAATTCATTATGTACATGATTAATCCATATACAAGTTGTGTTCAATAAATATCAATAGTGAAATTGATAACTTTTAGAATTTACAATGTAACTCCCCACTAAGGAACCCCAGAGGACTAACAACAACTAACTAAAATAATAAAGCAATATTTTTTTTTGAAAACACATTGCATCACAACTATTAACTTATCAAATAGTTAACTATTACAAATGCACAAGCAAAAAATAAGCATACATTAAACAATGTCCTCTATGGGTCCCCTAACGTTGCTACTATGCACCATAAATGAAATAACAATAACATCATATCATAAAGATCAACTACAACTATGTACATTTTAAACATCAAACCAAGTGATCCTATGGTAACCTTTAGCATAAGATATGATAAATCATTCATCCACATAGGAGTAGTCGGTACCAACACCAAACCACTCAAACTCTACTCTACGATTACATGAATACTGATTACATTAATCCAATTACATCATCCTCCATATAGAGTGTCCAAAATATAATTACAATTTCATTGCTTCATAATGATACATTTTATTTTTATTGAAATTAGGTCATCAACACTTAAATATAAGATTGATTATCTTGACAAGAAAAAATATTAACATTTATTTAAATATTTTTTTCAAAATATGATGCACTAGAGAAAAGAATCTATATCAAGATGATATAGTTTTTTTCTATAAATAATGAATAAAAAAGGTGGCGGCAAATGGAAAGAGTTATATTTCAGTACACGCAACTATTCAAATTTATTGAAAAATATATATTAATAAAAAAATAGAAGATATATCCATGCACTAAAGTTTCAAGTTATCAACATACACAAAAAAATTGAAGAAAAAAAAATTATTAAATAAAGTGTGGTGGCTTGTGTAACTTCAATTTCAACATTTTATCAACAACTAAATTATAGTGTTTACTTTATACAAAACTATATTCAAATAATTTTTTAATTTTTTATAAAAATCACAAACATAAAATACACAAAAGAATATACATTTTATTAGTTTACATCATTTCAAAATTCAGAATCAACATTGGCCATTTCCTTTATAAAATTGTGGCACAACTTTGTAGTTTTATCCTATTGGAAAGAAGAAGACTAGATCCATCTGACGCACATGAACAAGTCCATAGGTCCCCAATGGAGGTTGGAAACAACTACCCGACCATGTGGAGCCCTTAGGTCCACCCCACCATGCTCAAGAGATAGAAACAAGGCCCCAAACATACAAGCAAACAAGGTCTACTCACAAGCACAACACCAACATCCAAGGGAATACAAGATATGCTCAAGGATAAGAAAGATACATAACTAGGTTCCACTAGAGGCTTTTAACACAACCACATATGATAGGGTTATAGAGTAAAAATAGGGAAGAGTGTCATCACATAGACTCAACATGGGCAATCTTGGTAGCCTCTATAGGCTCTAACCCCCATTTGATGGCTCATGCAAAATCGAACAGTCCTTTCATGTAGGAAACAAGGAGGTTTGATCATGCTATATCAACACCCCTAGGATAGCTAGGCCTTCCCAATCCCATCTTTAGTCTATATAATCACTCGATTCCATGGATGGGGCATCAAATATTAATCTTATTAATGTGTTTCCCACCCACCAATTCATTTATTAGGTTATCACTTGATTAACAAACTCACAATGGGTTGTCCTGTAGCCGCTTTAGGGCCCCAACCCCCCATTGAGGGCCACTTACCCTAAATTGCACACATACACCTCTAACCTAGGGTTCAATCCAAAGCATGATAAACACTCGTAGCATAGATATCTCATGTGAATCATACATGAATCCATAAACAAGAAACTGAATCATAGAACATACACATAGGCCTTCCTAGACCTTATCCATCAAGATTCATCAATGAAACCCATCCAAATGAAATACTAATAGGAATATTTTACATTGAATAATAGTGAAGATCAAGTAAACATGAATCAATCCATTTCAAACCATACAGACCCCAAAATGTTGAATCAACTAGGTATAGACTTAGAACAAGCCTCTGGAATACTCTAGGGAACCCAAATTGAGCAAACCAGGCCAAACAAGGGTAAAAAACAACTCCTACACAATTATCCTAAGTCCTGCATAGTTGGGGGCTATACCAAAAAAATTGAGAGCCCAAGCTATGTAGATGAGGGTTGAAATTGTGCACTTGACCTTGTACCTGTGCAGTTGGAGAAGGGGGACTTTAGACTCCTAAATGGGCATTGATTGGGCCCCAAAAGAAACATCAGGCAAAGACCCATTTGAGGGGTGCCGATTTCCCTTCTGTAAGACCCTTCAATTTAATCCCAAGACTCACAAATTGAATACAACACTTAAAATTCTTAATATAGCCCCATAAAAATACAAGGGAGATGACAACTTTTCAAAGTTAAACTTAACATACATAACCAAACAACAAAACCATTTCTAGATTACATAGAAAGGTACTAAATACATCATTTTTCCATTTCAAAAAAATAAAATCAAAGAACATACAAAGAGGGTAATAAACCCTACCTCAAATCTTGGGAAAACAAGGAAAAAGAAGGATAACAAAGGATGGAGGTTGCACACAATCACTCCCACAAACAGCAGCAAATTCCAACAAAAAATGAAGCAATTTGCAGCAACAAAAACTCTATCCAATCCTCAATCCATCACTCAAAATCAAGTACCAAATATCTCCTCCAAGAATCCACCCAAAAATATAAGAAAATCCTTCCAAAACCCTCTTTAAATCAATTCAAATATTACTTCCCAAAAAATTGTACGATAATTCCACAACCACCCAATAACAAAACTAAACAAATCCAACAAAATAAAACAATTAATTAAACTCATATATTCAACCAACTCCCACCAAATTAATAATAATAAATAAATGTTATTTACTTCCAAAATACAATTACACAAGTGAAAAGGTTATAAATAATTACTCCACGCAATAATATATTAACACATACCATAAGAGCTCATGATTTACATAAAATGAGGTCAATATTCTAATATCAATATTAATAATTTATATTACATTAAAAGGGTGATAAAATAAAAATATATATTAAGATTACTAATAATAGGAATATGGATGGGGAATAGTTAGAGCATAAATATTATTAATAACATAAAACATAAATGATAATAAATGCAACTAGGATAAAAACATCAAACACCAAACACAACCAAAGCTCACTGACTTAGAGTAAATGAAAATTGCCTTCATGGAAACCTTAGAATGTAAACTCAAGACCATGGTTATCGCCCTAGTTCGAGACAATGATTAGGATTAGGTCACTTGGGCCTTAATGATCTCCCTTCACCACCATCGAGGATTGTTTAGGAATGCTCAAACCTACAAAGCTAG
Source organism: Cryptomeria japonica (assembly GCF_030272615.1). Classification (NCBI taxonomy): domain Eukaryota; kingdom Viridiplantae; phylum Streptophyta; class Pinopsida; order Cupressales; family Cupressaceae; genus Cryptomeria; species Cryptomeria japonica. The sequence goes on from NC_081407.1 coordinate 789,556,761, forward strand.
GTGGTGTCGATACTTGGTACCTGTATCAACCAAAACACAAAACACCTACACAACATATATATTCACATATACATCTAACAATAACATTAGTAATCATAATCAATGCTCCAATAGAATCACTTGAAACATGTGTTAGTACATCGCCATCCATTATGATCATAATATATTATCTACACGTCAAAGTCATAAGAAATCAAAAATAGAAACCCCTAATATAATCATTATAACCTCATCATACCAAAATCATTAGGAAATCATAATTGTACTATTAACCCTAGTACCACCAATGGGTCCTTCTATATAAATCATCATAACATAATCAAGAACAAACATAGAAGGTGTTACTCTAGATCATTATTCATTTCCTCATAACAAATCACGAAGCAAACATGGTTAGAAAACCCACTTGTTAAGTACACTTTACAACATTATCAGAGTATCATTAAATGACCACCTCCTAATAAGTATAGTCAAGATATTTACACATTATACCTAAGCATCCTTATACACACACACACACACATATAGACACATGTATGTAGACATATGTATGTATACATATATATAATTATATATACATACATATATGTATATATACATACATGTATGTATATATACATATATGCATGTATGTATGTATATATATGTATATATATGTATACATACATACATACATACATACATACATACATATACATACACATATACATATATACATACGTATGTATATATATAGGTACATACATATATATGTGTGTGTGTATTGATGGAATCACCGTTGTCGTTACACAAAAAGCTTAAGTTGTCAGTGAACGGGAGAGCGGCCAGAGACAAGGATCCACGGGAGGCAGGAGGAAGCCATGTTGTGAACCCCAAGGAGGTGATGACCACCAAGTCAACAATCCCCCCCTCAGCATCGACTAAGGGTTCCGCACTGACGGAATGAAGGGGACCTCCTGGGATTCAAACCCGTAACCCAATGCTTTGATACCATTTGTTGGAATCACTATTGCCGTTACACCAAAAGCTTGAGCTATCAGTGAATGGGAGAGCGGCCAGAGACAAGGACCTACGGGAGACGGGAGGAAGCCATGTCGCGAACCCCAAGGAGGTGTTGACCACCAAGTCAACATATATATATGTATATGTGTATATATGTATATGCATATGTATATATGTATATGTGTATATATATGTGTGTGTGTGTGTATGTATGTATATATATATATTGTTGGATCTGGAGGTATACATGGTTAGGGTCCACCCATTTTCCTACTAACACATGAACAATCAATCAACCATGGGTGCCCCTCTACAAGCATGAAAGAATCTCTATATCTCTTTGCATTGAGTATGAATACACAACATATATAAGGCACCCTCACATATCTATGTATGTGGCATCGTTTCCTCGAGCTCAAATTGCTACCATTAGAAAAACAACATCATCACAGCACAATGTCAAAAAATAGTGAGGTGTGGCATTGTATCTCTCACATCATCTCGAAACATGTGCCAATATGGGATCTATCTCGGCATGGGTAAAAATATCCCTCCACATGTTGGATAATATAAATGTACATATATACAATCTTTGATAATCATAAATCTGCTATAACTATGCTAAAAAAATGTGGGGATGAGGCTAAGCACACATGAACCACATGAATGGGTCCACCATAAAGGAAAGTAGTGGGCATTCTTCCTTGAGGTGTGGAAGTTGAGGTTACTTTGTGTCATCATTATTTGTATGTTGTACCATACTGTAAGGAAGTTAAGTAGCAAAACAACTTCCTACACTAACCTTGAGAGGAGGGTAATGCAAAAACTTTTATAGATCATCACAACAGTTACAGAAAATAGAAATAGATATAATAACATTCAAACCATAACACAGTGATTTATGTGGGGAAAACCCTTTCGAGAGAAAAACCCCACACTCCAAAAGCTGCCCAATATATTATTCAATAATCAAAACATATTACAATATACTTGTAGAGAAAGCTCTTCACAGGAGTACCACTAATCAGAGATTTAGAGGTATCTCAATATCCATAAGACTCTTACACACAACCTCTATCTCATGTACCTCATATATAGGAGATACAATACAAGAAACCATCAAACGGTATGACAAAACCATGGGCTAAAACCAGCCAATAAGGTGTAGCTGACCTTATCTCCCTTCTAGATGCCCTATGACATGTCCCTCCCTTTTTACAGCTCATTTATGTGTCTAATGTATTTAATACTTCCTATTTCAGGAGTACAAATTTTCGGAGACCATAACTTATGAACCGTGTGTCCGATTGACGAATTGTTTGAAGCTCCAGAAAGCTCACGAAGTGCTCTATTGCCTCATAAACCACTACACCATTTACACCCACTTTTCAAGGTGTTTTGAGGCCTCTAAATCCCTCTAAATCAAATTTAAACCTTTTATTGGACCCCTCCAAAATGGAAAATTTAATATCTTCAAAACTAGTTGTGATATTGCGACATAACTTTATTGGAATGCTTATCTTGCCAACCAGAAGCTTCAAGGAGAATTTCACACCATTTCGTGCCCAAATAAAAACTTAGTATGAATAGTAACCTCATGTAAATGCAAGATTGAGACACAATTTTCCCAACACATATAACTTGAGGAAGCTATTAGTTGCTACTACCCCTTCACATACTAACTTACCAACAACCTATGGGTTGGTTCTCAGTTTGGTGAAAATTGCACAAACAACACATAGAAGGTATGGTATTTCCATACCCATATGCAAAACATAACCTTCCTGGATGATTACATACTTCATCACATGGGTACAGAAATCTAGTATTGTTGGCATTGTGTTGTCATTAATGTCAACTGGTATAGCATGGCAATCGGTGTGAGAGATTGTTGGTATAGATATCATTGATATCAACCAGCATGTTAGAAGGTGAGGTTGACCACTAAGAAAGTATTGGAGACTAGTATGGAATGTAAACTAGTGAGTGATGTGTTAGCAGTGTATGGGTTACAACCGGTAAGCATGTGACTGGTAAGAAAGCAAGGAGGATCCAATGAAGAAGTGCAGAACCGGTATGCAGTTAGATGTTTGGATGTGAAACAACAGGACTCCCATTGGTAAGTGATAATGCTTTTCTTATCTCATATCATGCATGGAATGCATCATAACCTTCTAGGATAAGACAAACAAGTAGAAGGCAGGTGATTGAAGCCTCACACCGGATGAACAAAGTGAAATATGAGGATGCCTCAGGTGCATGAAATCAAAGATATGCATCGGTTCAACAAGTGAAGCCATGATGAGTTATCGGTATAGAAAAGGAAGGATATTTTTATTTTGACAAACCAGTTGAGAGGAGAACCAGTCTAATAAAGATAAAGGTAAGGTTAAACAGCTGTAGACAAGGATGTTACCGGAATGCAGATGGAGTTTGGTGTCATCGGTGTGCATGGTATGCTACCAGTATACAAGAAGGAGATATTACCGGTATAGATGTCCACCGGTAAAGCTGACAAAGTGATAAGTGAAGAGCTCTTGTCGGATGGTGATGAGTATGATGACTCACCCTTGGTACATGTTGTAAGTAGCAAATTGGTGTCCGGTTAGTGTATAATTGGCAAGGTAAGATGAACCGATAGATGAGCATCGGTAGTGGATGATGTGTTCGGTGACATAGTCTAAGTTGACACAGGTGATTGAGCATAGGTGGATGTCGATGATAATGACATGTAGGTCATAGGTGTCATGCATGCAGTGGTCGGTGAAGTGTGCTTCAACGAGGTTGGTGATGAGTCGATTGATGTTAATGTTGACTACGGATATTACAGGTTGAGGACAAAGGTTTGTGGCTTGATGTAGACCAAATGGCGATGATCTAAGTGATGCACTGATCGATGCAAGTTGTGTAGGTGTTGATCGGATGTGGTGAAGTGGACCACGAACTCATTCATTGTGATTGACAAGTGCAGACCGACAAAGAAGTCGTGTTTGCTAAATATAGAAAACATGTTTTGGACGCAACAAGATTGGCGGAGTTGAGTGATCTGTTGTAGGTTGACCATCTCAGAGAAGAGATCCGATCTGATTTGATATGACTCATGATTGATGCCTTGCACACCGGTGACACCAAACTCCATCTGCACACCGGGGTTGGTGCTCCTTGGGTTCGTGCCCTAAAATTTGTAACAATGTTTATTGTGAGGATGGATTGGAGCAGTAGACTCTAACAACATTTCTCACTGAGGTTTTTCCCATGTTGGGTTTTCCTCGTAAATCTAGTGTTATGTGATGAGTATTTGTGTGTGTTTGCATCTTGATTTTCTCCCCTATCTCACCGGCATGTTTACTTTATGTTAGATCTACTAACCGGTACACACACATAAGATTAAAAGGTTAAAGTTTGGAAACCACTGATTCACACCCCCCTCTTAGTGGCATCTTGTGTTCTACAAGTACTAGTTATTCACAACACCCAACAAAAGTACTAGTAAAAATTATTCACTTTTATAGGGAGTACTTTTCCTATAACAATATCATTGCTTTAAGAGAGAAATTTCATTACTTTTCACATGAATAAACAAAATTAATATCACTTTTCCAGTTACAAACTCCTAGCAGTCATGATAGTTTTCTTTCCAAAGTAAACTTTGGTGTCAATCAGGGGTTGGTGCTCCTTGGGTTGGTGCCCTAAAATTTGTAACAATGTTTATTGTGAGGATGGATTGGAGCAGTAGACTCTAGCAACATTTCTCATTGAGGTTTTTCCCATGTTGGGTTTTCCTCGTAAATCCGGTGTTATGTGATGAGTATTTGTGTGTGCTTGCATCTTGATTTTCTCCCCTATCTCACCGACATGTTTACTTTGTGTTAGATCTACTAACCGGTACACACACATAAGATTAAAAGGTTAAAGTTTGGAAACCACTGATTCACCCCCCCTCTCAATGGTGTCTTGTGTTCTACAAGTACTAGTTATTCACAACACCCAACAAATGTACTAGTAAAAATTATTCACTTTTATAGGGAGTACTTTTCCTATAACAATATCATTGCTTTAATAGAGAAATTTCAATACTTTTCACATGAATAAACAAAATTAATATCACTTTTCCAATTGCAAACTCCTAGCACCCATGATAGTTTTCTTTCCAAAGTAACATTTCTTACAATTCACTTTTCTTTACATAATATCAAACTAAACACCCAAGCCATACCTATTAGCATTTCATTCTCATTTTCATGAGACGTCACACTAATTCATAACAATAACATATGCAATAACATATTATAACTTCACATCTCATTGCATTAACATTTAATAACTTCACAGATACAACACTTATAAAGAAATCCATCATTCATAATGTTACTAAAATTCCTTGAATATAAACACCTTTCCAAGATCCAAATACGAGAAAGTAATAGCATCATTGCTTAACCTATTTACTTGATCAAACACAACATTCATATTTCACCCAAAGAATGAAGATATCTTTCTAAAGAAAATGAGGACATGAAAGGATGATTTCCTCTTTTATAAGCACGGCTTTAAACATTTAATGCATCACCCTTACTTTACATTCATCACTTGTTCCATAGCATGATGTAATAATCTAATCTTTCATGAGTGTTGGCATTATGTGAACCGGTATGAGGACATAATGACATTGTATGTTGTCATTGATGTCAATATGCTGAAGAGGTGAGAACCGGCATATGTGAGAACTGGTATAACACTATGAACCAACATTTGTGCCAAAGTGAAGCGGTGTGCTTGTTCAAGGTGAATCGGCATATGGTTTTGGGAACCGACACATGGAAGCGTTGTATGACTACCGGTTGGTAGTCTCAACTTCAGGGTTTCCAGTTGAAGTGCTTCAAGCCTGTGTGGCTCAACCAGTGACTTTGGGTGATGAGTTAGCATGGTAACGAAGAACAGATCATGTTGCCACATAAGCCTTATGCGCGTGAAGGATCTTGCATGAAGGAGATTGTTCCCATCTACCTCGGGAATGTGCGAAGCCTATAAACAGTGATAAAGCGTGATGGGTTATCAACCGCCATGAAATCAGTGGAAAGCGAACGATGGAAAATGTCTTGAGATTGGATCAAGACTGTTGCATCTAATGAAGTGTGCTCAACGGTCAGGATTGAACCATTTGAATTCCTTAACCTAATAGGTTTAGGATTTAGGGTTTATGCTACCGACCTATCTGTTTTCCTATAAGGTCGATGTTGTGTTTCTTTCTAAGGTTGTTGGCAAAAGTTGTGTGTGTGTGTATCCAAGAGAAGAGATACGTGATTCTTGCCAGACCAGAGGAGAGAAGTGATACCTGTAGAGTGTAAGTGCAGAAGGTGAAAAGGAGCTTAAGCGGATCTGCATTGGCATTGAGTGTTGTTACTAGATCATTGTAATACCTATTGATCTCTAACACCTCAACAGTTGGAAAATCCCTTAACAGGGTAGCTTTAATCGGCTTGCTGTAAATCCTTTAATAGGGTGACTCAAAACCATTGAGTTCTTGAAATCCTCTAACAAGGTAACCTTTAATAGGGTTTAACCCTTAACTGGGTATTCTAGCCATCTCTTAACCGGGTGATCCCTAACAGGATCGGTTCCTAACAGAACCTATTGTATCGGTCTTTAACCAGACAAGGCTCCTAATAGAGCGGACTTCTAAAGAGTTCAAAAACAAGCTTGTGGGTATTCATCCCCACCGTGGTTTTTCCCAGTTGGGTTTCCACATGAAAAATATGTGTGTCATGTGTGATGTCTTCTTCATGTGATGCTATGTTGTTTTCTGTCAAGCGGTGAATCATGTTGATCTAGTTGCTTATATGTATATCTTTGATGGTAGATTACCTGTTCATGCATTAGGGTGAAATGGAAATGAAGTGTTAGATTGTATGAGAAGATAAGTGTCAACCAGTTTATGCTTGTCTCAGTTATTCTGGGATTTGCTGGTTGTACTCTGTTTAAGGACTGGTGTTACTGTTTGTCTATCAATGCACAGTGTCTGCTGACAAACCGGTTTAAGAGTGTGCTTTTGTTTGTACTGATTCACCCCCCCTCTCAGTACCAGTTTGGTACTATTCGTTCATCATTGATTTATCAATGAGATCTCTTGATATTATCCATGCAAAAGACATTTACCTAATTTACTCATTTATACCATGTCATGAATGCAATTGGGAACTTAGGTCCTTAATAAAAATTTGGCTTAAATCAAACATTCCTTTTGTACACACTAGATCATATTCACAAGTAAACTCTCAAAGATTCTAATTGATACAAACTACACCACCGAGTAGTATCCTTATTAATTCATATATTCAAATAGAGAGAGAGAGAGAGGTACTGGTGCAGTCACGATAGGAGGGTCCTCAAAGAGAACAGTCCAAACTGTGCAACAAGAGTCACACAACATAAGCGACACAATATGATGGAGGAAATGCAAAACAAACTTTATTATATCATGAAAATTAATTACAAATTGTCAGCAACATGCGGGCTCGCAAGGGTCGATCACAGGTCTGATTACATACATTCTCCAATATAATATCTGGGCTCAAGCAAGAATGTGAGCCAACTCTAGACCTCCTAACCTTCAGGTTTATCTTCTATGTTCTAATATCTTGTTTCTAAATGCTTAATTACATTGATTTATATGATCAAGAATGATCCACGTCAGCCCAAGATCATACAAATATCGATGAACAAGATGTAATGTGTAAAACAACAAGGTCAACCTCCGTCAAAGAGATCCTTCCAGAAAATATATAGAATGAAGGGCAGACCCAAGGGAAGGTCAAACACCTACTAAGGAACGTTGGAGACAATGAATTGAAGCTCCGCAAGCTATGAAAATGATTCACAAGATTCACTAATAGAAAATAGGTCCAAGCAGTTCTAGAGATTCTTGCTTGAGCCCGGATATTGTATTGGAGCATGTATGCAATCAAACCTATGAGCCAAACCTTGTGAGCCCGCATGTTGTCGGTAGTTTGTAATTAATTTTTATGATATAATAAAGTTTGTTTTGCATTGCCTCCATCACATTGTGTTGCTTCTTTTGTGTTAACTCTTGCTACAAAATCCATATTGTTCTCTTTGAAGACCCTCCTGTCATGACTACACTAGCTACCAATCAAGCAATATTTATATCAAATCAAGTTCATTCTATATTTATCACAATACATGCCATATAGCATTTATACATACTCTTAAGCATGCAAACGCTTCATTTCATTAATCACAAGGAAATAATTCATCACTTTAACATAGTGAAGCTAATAAGCATGATCTTATCACAACACATAATCTTATACATATGTAGCATCAACAATTAAAGAGTACAATTGTATACAATTTTATTCTAATCTATAAATAAGATCATCCATATGTCAAATACCATCTTTCACAGCCAAGTAAACACTAGAAATCATAGGGGTAACTCAAGCCACATAGAATCAAATAAGAAATTGCTTACATAAAGAGCATACACCATAGATAGATAAATACAATGTTAGTAAAAAAACATAATCCAAGAATGGATTGCACCAGTCGAAACTACCAAACTAACTCAAGGGTCTCCATAACCCTTCCCTAAGCATGCATCCAGGAGAACAAACAAATAGACTAATTTGCCACAACAACATGCCACACAAGACAAAGGCCAATAATATTAACCATAGATCCCAATGTTTGCAACATGGGCTCCAATACCAGTTGTAACACCCCCTAAGGAACCCCAGAGGACTAACAACAACTAACTAAAATACCAAAGCAATATTTTTTTTTAAAAACATATTGCACCACAACTATTAAATCATCAAATAGTTAACTAAATTTACGAATGCATGAGTGGAAGATAAGCATACATTGAACTATGTCCTATATGGGTTCCCTAACATCGCTTACAACATTCCTAAACAAGTACTAAAATACATAAACCATAAATAAGATAACAATAACATCATATCATAAAGATCAACTACAACTATGTACATTTTAAACACTAGACCAAGTGATACTATGATAACCTTTAACATAAGATACAATAAATCATCCATCCACATAGGAGTAGTCAGTACCAACATTGAACCACTTAAAATATACTCTAGGATTACATGAATACTAATTACATCAATCCAATTACATCATCCTCCATATGGAGTATCTAAAATACAATAATGATAATTGCAATTACATTGCTTCATAACGATACATGATATAAGTTAATAGAATAACAAAATAAGTTGCATCATAGACAAAGAGGTCTCCAAATATGAGGTACACCCCTCTCTCCATGCATTCTTCTCAAACAATAATACATATTGAGCATTCTTGAATTGACCCATGCAATTATCTGACCAAATAAGATGTTGACCCATTACAATATATTTTTCCTACAAGAACTCATATAAATTTTGAAAGCAATGTTGCACATACTCTGATGAGTGAGATCTATCATCACACATATAAAACTGGCACTCCTTGATTATCTTCTTCTCCTCTTCTGTACTATCAGGGGCATGTCTATATGTGACAAGGAAAAAAATAAAAATCTAAATGGAATTGTAATACCGAGATTGTACATCATTTTGTGGTTGCAATGTGTAGTTTTCTACAAAATCAACCACTGACATAATAGTGTTGATCGAGAAAGAATCCTTACATATTCTAAATTGTTGATCCAACCAATGAGACTTGTGGCTATGCCTTGCATACTTGTAGAAAATATTTTCCTTAAAATCTAAAATTAAATCAGCCACACTAAATTCTCTAGAGACCAACTCACATCTAGAACCTTCACCTCCACTCTTCAAACTATATTTTACCATCTCATATATCTTTTTATCAACAATTTTCTTTTCAAATTCATGTTTGTTGCCCTCATAAAAATATGAAATAAACTTTGAGAGGCCACCACATTGTGAACACTTCTCATTTATAAAATGATTTCTATAGAAAGAGCATCCATAATCTCTAACACATAAAAATAGATCTAATAAGTCCCTAGATGACTTCATAAATTGCATTGCACCACACTCCTACAAAATTTCATTAGTATGTAAAGTAGAATGAATATAGCACAATAGTTCATGATACATTGAAAATTCAACATGGTATTTACAACAATAAGTATTATGAATTTTAAGAGGTACACAATAAAAAGGCTTACAGTATTCAAATGCCCTTTGTGAGATTTGCAAAGTTGGATGTGTTTCACAAATTTTTTTGTACAATAATGTTTGGCTTAATTCTTAGAAATGTTTAAGATGTGATGTGCAGTCTCGATTGCTAGTTCTTAACTTTAAAGCATCCTTTACATTGGGAGATACTCTAGAGTTAGATTGCCAAAATTGTTCAATTTCCTTCTTTACAATATCCATTAGGTTTTTATCAATACGTGGAAGCTTCCCACAAAAATCCCATGTATCATTTTGAAGAGGAACGCCGAGTCTTTCTCTTCTTGAAAGTTATCTATCCAATGTTCTACAACTTATGTTGAAATCAATACAAGTCAATCTCATAAAATGAGCCTTTCCCAAATGATGGCTTACAAATGAGGTTGTGATCACTTTATGAGTATCTCTCTTATCTTTTTCCTTGCTAGTCTATCCAATAGAATTGAGAGCATTAATTTTTTTTTTGACAAAAATATTATTTTTCTTTGTCTTTTGGTTCATAAAAATCTTCAATTTGGCTACAAAGGTCTCATTTTGTGTATCTTTAGCAATTGAACAAAAATTTAGCATTGCTCGGTCAATGTCTTATTTCTAAAATATTCATTGAAAAGTTGTGTAGCCCACAACCAAACGGTTCTTGTTTACCTCCTTCCTTCCAAATTTTCCATAATGTTCTCATCAACTTCAAGTAACCATTTTGGGGTTCTTGAAGGTCTTGGATTTGGAATTTATCTTTCCTCCACACAAAGATTTTCATTTCTAGTGATACATAACGTTCAATTGTTTCATAATTTTCAATGTCATTTTTAACATTTTCATATTCAACATTTACAATATCAATTTAAACATTTTCATTTTCAATTTCAATGTCATGTTCAACATTTTCAAATTCAACTTCATCTTCACTTGAATAAAATTTACAGGTGGAGAAGAAGCCTCACCTAGACCAATATTCGACATACCTCATCTTCTCTTCTTATGACTATCTCTATGTTTTTCTCTATATGCTTCAATTTGCTCTATTGTGAGTTTTCTCTTGCCTTTTTATTTATGATGACTGCTACTCTCCATTATACCTACAAAAGATGCACAAAAAAGATTAATAAAGTGAAACTTGTGTGAAAGAATGCATCAAAAGTAAAATTTTGTATGTATCAGACAAAAAACCCACAATTCTTAACTGCAAAAGGAATGTGGGACCATTGGAATGTTCAAAACAACCCACTATCTTTTTTTATATGGCTTAGGAATGGATATCCATTACCTTTTCACAAAAAGACCGCCAAGGGAAATATTTCCCTTTGCCTCCACTTTTTAGGCGACAAACATATCAGATATCCAATCATAACTAATATCTATTATGAATAGATATTAGCTAGGTTATAATATATTTCTTCATATATATATATATATATATATATATATATATATAGAGAGAGAGAGAGAGAGAGAGAGAGAGAGAGAGAGAGAGAGAGAGAGAGAGAGAGAGAGAGAGAGAGAGAGAGAGAGAGAGAGAGAGAGAGAGAGAGAGAGAGAGAGAGAGAGAGAGAGAGAGAGAGAGAGAGAGAGATGAGGAGAATTGGTTACAGATAGGTGTAATGTGGGAGGGATAGCGGGAGAGATAGACGTGTTGACAGAGGGAGAGAGTGTCCAAAAGGGAGAGTATAAGAGGGACAAAGGGAAACATAATTTATTTAAAATATAAATGTTATATCAAGAATATATAATATTTTTAATTTATATTATATATAAATTAATATCATTAACTATATCATATTATATACATATTAGGAATATATAAATATAAATATACATATTAAATATATATATTAAATAAAAATATATAATTTATATATTAATATTAAATATTAAATATAATTATATAAGAGATTATAATATATTTTCCTTTTTTGATAAATCACTGCTGAAGCGGTAAATATTAATAATAATAAAAAGTCTTACAAAATACTGCTAATGTAGTTCATGTTTGCTATCTATCTCAAGATGCCCTACATAGCACTTCTAGAGAGTTATTCTCCATCTAATATCAGACACCTATGCCTATCGCTAGCTACCGAGCATGATTAGCTAAATAAAATTCATGCTTACAATTGCAAAGTCAAAACAACATAAATCTATATCACTGTGCCCTATTTGGCACTATTAGAGGATTTCTCTTCACCTAATATCAAGCATTAGTGTCTTTTGCTAGCAACTAAGCATGATTACCTATACGAAAATTCATGCTTACATTAGTACTTTAGAATCAAACAAAAATTAAACCTTATTTGTAGAGGAGTCACTAGAATTGGTCCTCATTTTTTCCCTTTTCCCTTCACCTTCAACAAGCTCTGATCCACATAAATGCACTCCCCATGTGGAGGGAGAGGCTTATTGGTTGCTCGAGTCGCCTCCTTCTGTAGCTCGTTGGGGCAAGCACGGTCATGCCTTTTCTTCATTAGATTCAATGGGATTTCAACCACCTCATCTTCCTCTCTGGATTCTACCATCTCAAGGGACCATGGAACATACCCTTCTGCAATCATATAATCCTTTCACCAATCTCCACCCAGAATCACCTTCTGACTGAGCCACATCTGCAAAAATCTGATATTTCTAGCAATGGTGGGTTTCCTTTCTTCAGAGGTTGTCATGTCCTTAACAATGAGGATGAACCTTTTAGAAATTTGATCCCTATTATCACTTGTGTCCCTCATCCCAACCCTAACCAGATAATCCTTTGGGTATGGAGCCCTCATCTCCTCATCCACATTGTCTATAGCCAAATTCAAATCTCCTTTCGAAAAAGGGTGCAACATAGCATTATTGCCTCAAATTTTGGCAATCCCATCACCAATAAGATAGACACAAACAACACAGGGATGTTTGTGTTCACCTGATAATGATGCTCTGATTCAATGAATTCATCCTCTAAAATATGCCTTACTGCTCTATTAACCAAATCATCCTTCGACTCAAGAATCTTTGCCCATCTTTTATCCTTGATGGTGCCAAGAAGTAACATTTATTATTTCTTTGAAGCAAGCACAATGTGGACTCCATTGAGATAACCAGTGGAATTTTGTGCTCTGCCAAATTTTACCACGAAGCTTCTATCACAAGCTTGCTTATAAAAGATACAAACCTAATGTGACACCACCACACAGTGATGGAGACGATATTGAGGCAATCTCTCACATGTAAAGCCTTTATCAACTTGCCCAAATTAAAAACCATGCCATCTTGAGGTGATGTTAAATCTATCTGCAATCCTTTAAATCTTTGACATCGATGGGAAATGATTACCATGTACTCCTCATTTAATGAGGCTTTCATATCAAGCCCCGTCAATGTCATTTCAAATATTTTAGCATGTGTATCAAATCTGGCCTATGTGGCACAAAGTGCTGAGGTTGTTTAAAAATCACTCACAACTATATTTTCTCCAACCCTAATTAGCCAACCTATCAACTAGTCCATTTGCTTCCCTGAAAATGAATTTAACTGTGTAATCTTGAATTGTATCCAAGATCTCCAGAGCATGATCAAGAAGGCTCATTAGCTTCCAATTAGGTGTATCTCTTATTCTAATAGCATTAATGATGATTGTCGGATCTCCCTCGATTTCCACTTTTGAAATACCTTATGACTTACATAGAAGAAGGCCTTCAATCAAGCCATAGAATTATGCTAAGTTATTTGTGGCCTATCCCAAGCTTACTATTTTATATGCAATGATTTTCCTTTCCCATGAATTGATGATACATCCTACACCTAACATAATTAGATTTATACAAGAAGCTCCATCAAAGTTGAGCTTATACCACCCATACTTGGTCTCGGTCTAAACACAATGCCTTTTTTTTTTGTTTATCATCATTATGTTTGCCAAAGAAAGGGGGTATCCTAAGGCCTCGCTAGTTCTTTCTCATTAGATTGGCCCATTCTGAGAATTTAAAATCTTTTCTAACATACTTCAGATTTCAACTATGGTAGCCTCGATTTTGTTGAGGAGTATGTCTGCTTCTAACTCTTTATCTTTGAAGATTCTTTTGTTTCTCTCTTTCCACAGTTCCCAAATTAGGATAGATGGGTTGCAAATCCATTGATTACCAAACAAACTAGAGAGTTTAATGATTGGCCACCCTCTAAACCATTGTAGTATGCCCAAGGGAAGTGTTGTTGACCAACCTAACTTATTGAGTAACCACATTCAACAGGATTGGGCAAATGAGCATGTGAGAAGGAGGTGATCAGGATTTTCTTTTGCCCTTTCATACAAGACACACCTTAATGGGCCTAAAAAACCAATTTTCTTAAAATATTATGAGGTTAGTATCCTACCTTGGATGGTTTCCCAAGCAAAGGCCCCACTTTTGGCAAGCATAGTTTGTCCCAACAAAGAGTGGTAGGAAGATTGTCCTTGCTCTACAAAGCTTCTTTGTAAACCGCTTGGAATCTATCTTTAGAATTGTATTGTCCAACCTTTGATTTAGCCCATATAACCTTATCATAGCCTTCCTGAAAAGCCAGAGTTCTAGTTGAGAGAATATCTTTCAATCTATCCCAATCATCTTGACTCATGAGAGTTGAGAAATCCTTCCATTTCCAATCCAAAGACGAGTGAGGTTTATCCATTTCTACATAGCAATGAAGAGTCATGCCTCAATTTTGAATGAAGATATCCTTGAATGTACTAGTGTCCATTAAACTATCAATTGGGAGGGCACCTGCCCATGACTCCTCCCAAAAAAAGAGCAGACATGCCATCAAAAATGTCCCATGATACATGTTGCGAAAGCACCTTCCTATTGTTTAGAATAAAGTTCCATATTTTGGAACCTTTTGGAGGATTTGCTACTCTGAAAATTTCTTCTTTATCGTCAGAGTTTAAGTACTTCGACTGAATAACCCTTACCCATTTGAGATTTGGTTCAGAGTATATTCTCCAGGCAAGTTTTTCTCCCAATGCCTGAATTTTCCATATCAAGTTCTTGAGGCTTGTGCCCCATCTCACCTGAATCTGCATAGCTTCTCCCAAGATATTAGTGCATTTTTTTTTTTTTTTCTAAAACTCCTTGCCAATAAAATTTTCTCACAATTTGAATGATTTTTTTATTACACCCAACTAGGAGATCAAGACAAGATAACATGTAGATTGGCATGGCTAATAGGATTGATCTGAGCATCACCATTCTCCCAACCCAAAAGAGCCATTTCCCTTTTCATGAAGAAATCTTTCTTTCCATCTTTTCATTTAGAGGTTCTCATAGTTTGGTATTTTGGATGCCTCTATCTAAAGGAACTCCTAGATATGAGCATGGGAGCTTACCAATTTTGAATCTCAATTGATTGGCTATCTCAACTTCCTTTCTAGGATCTGTATTAAAGAAGAAGATCTCAAATTTCTCATTACTCACCTCTTGGCCTAAAGATTTCTCATATTGGTTAAGAATCATCTTGAATTCCCGAGCCTCCTTCTCGCAACCGAACCCCATCAACAGGGTATCATCTGCAATTGTTGATGGGTACAAGCTTCCACCCCACTAGAAATTTGAATGCCCACAATCTTTCCCAATCTTTTTTATTCCAAGATACCCCTCCCCAGAGCCTTTGCCATTATTATGAATAAGAACGAGGATAATGGATCCTCTCGTCTCAAACCTTTGGAGGTTTCAAAGAAGCCTTCTAGTGAGCCATTAACTAACACAAAGAAATGAAAAGTTGATATGCAAAAGAAGATTCAATATGTCCATCTTTTATTGAAACCAAAAGCCTCCATGTATTTGCATAAGAAGAGCCAGTCTACTTTGTCATCATCTTTTTTGATATCTAATTTAATAATCAGGCTTAGCCTTTTTTGACTTTGGATTGGGTGGATGGCCTCTTCGGCCAGAATTATGCCATTCAAGATTGATCTACTCAGAACAAAGCTGGTTTGTTCATCTAAGATAATGCTAGGAAGAAATTTTTTAAGTCTGTTAGCCACAACTTTGGCCAATAACTTGCATATCATGTTACATAGAGATATGGGCCTGAAGCTTCCCACTTTGAAGCATTCTCTTTTTTTGGAATTAGTGCAAGATAGGTGTTATTGATCTCCTTCAAGAACCTCCTAGCCTTTTGAGCTGCTATTAAGGCTTCCACCACATTATTACCTATGATATACCAATGTTTCTAATAAAAACAGCTGGGAAGCCATCTGGACCTGACGCCTTGTCCATATGAAATTGAGATAGGGTTGCTTCTATCTCAGACCTAAATATTCTCTCATTGAGCATCCAATTTTTCTCATTATTTACCAACTTGGGAATGAATTGTAAACATCTTGTCTGACTGGCAATATCTGAACCTTCTAAGTTGTTAAGAATAATTTTGAAGTGGTCTACTGCACTTTCTACAACTAGGTAGGGGTCCTCTACTACTGTTCCATCATCCTTGTAGATTCTTGTGATTTTACTTATTGCTCTTCTTTATTTGACTGAATTATGGAAGAATTTGGATTTTTTATCTCCATCCTCTAGCCATGATTCCCTTGACTTTTGCTTCTAGAATATTTCTTCCTTGGCTAAAATTTCTTCATATTCATGCATAAGATTTTTCTCTAGGATGAAGCTCTCCTAATCCATCCCTATTTTAAGAACCTACTCATTTAAGGTTGTCATCTAATTTTCTATTTGCAACTTTTCTGAAAATATATCTTTAAATTGCTCCCTATTCCATTTTAGAAGCTTTCTTTTGGTGGCTTTAAGATTGGCCACCAAAATGAAGAATTTTGAGCCAAAGAATTGTTCCTCCCTCCACCATTGCCAAAGATTTTTGTAGAAATCTTTGTGCTTTAGCCATATAAATTCAAATTTATATGAAGACCAATTGGGTTTTTTGTCTGCCATTATTTTCAGTGAGATTGGATAGTGGTCTAACCCTGACCATGATTGAACATAAGCTTTTAGGTCAAAAGGAAGGGTGGATAAGCCCCCTTCGATAAAAAACCTTCCAATTTTTCAGCAATCTGACTGAAGCCCAATCTCCTATTATTCCAAGTCAAATCTCTTATGCCGATCTCAACTTCAAGTAACTTGTTCTTGCTAACCCAATTGTTGAAATCTAATTGAGAGCGACCCATCAATTGAGAACCACTCCCCAAAATGAAATTATTGTTTAAAAATCTTGATAGAAACCCTTCAATTTTTGACCATACCTCTCTTTTCCTTGAAATAGGTATGGGTTCATAAACATTTATGAGAATGAACTTAAGATTATTGTTGAGGGATTTAACAAAGCCTCCTTCTCACTGCCTTTCAGTTATCACTGGTTCAATGATCACTACATTTATTCTCCATAAGATGGTCAATCATCTAGAGGCATCATCTGCATTAATTGCCTCTACTTGCTAAGGACCTAGATTTCTTGCAAACTTTGTAATTTCTTCATCATTCATTTTTGTTTCTTGGAGTAGAAAAATATTAGTTTGTATTGATAAGAACTTGCACTTGACCAAGCACTGCTTGTTAGGGGCTCCCAAGACCCTAAGATTCCATGACAAGAGCTTCATTACTCTTGGGGAAGGGAGATTCTCTTTCCTTGAGATAGAAGAGTTGTTATCTTTATTTGCCCTTATGATTGCCCATCCTTTGCTCAAAGTTCTAAATGAGACTTCCTTCCTCTTTTGTTGGGGGTACCTTTGCTACAATCAAACAACTTTTTGGAGGACAATTCTTGATGGAAGCCCGGAAAATGATTTCGTCGATCTGCATCCCCAACAAGTTCCTGAGCATTTGCCCCCACCAAGCCTTCTTCATTCAAATTATCCATCTCCATCATTTGTTGAATCAAGGCTTGCCTTTTAGATTCTATTTCTTCTTCATTCAAATTTCCATCTTCAGACTCTTCGATATGAATTGACTCTATCTCCACATCTCTTGTAATAGGATCCTCATGACTATTCTATTTTTGAGTAAATAATGGATTATTTATCCACTTTATTGGATCAATTTGATCCTATTGAGCCATTGTTTCAAGGTTGTTATTAATCTCTTCTTGCAAAAACTCTACCTCATGAATCAAATGTTCAAGCTGTTTTTTTAACCCCAATTCCTTATGCTTGGTGTCAATGTACATATATGAAAAATTGCCATCACCATTATTTAGAATTATGGGGAAAGAGGGTTGAGGCTCCTCCCTCATTTCACATTGATTGTTTTTGGAGGGGGCATTGTTTACAATTTTTGGAAGGGAAGTTTGAGTAAGCCTGTATTGATGTTCAAAATTAATGTTCTACCCACTGAGATTTTGTGTTTCTCTTGTCAAGCCCTTACCTACTTCTGTGTCAGAAAACAAGCATGCTTTCTTATAGCAAGAATTGTTATTCATTTGCCAATCTACCAATGATGGATCAATTTCCCTTAATCTGCCAACCTCCCCAAACGAAAGATCTGTTGATTTGCCTTTTCTCATCCAGTAGCTGGCGATGTAGCTCTTACTAACAATGCATTTACCTCTTGAAGATTTGACTACAATCT
This sequence comes from Cryptomeria japonica, assembly GCF_030272615.1. Classification (NCBI taxonomy): domain Eukaryota; kingdom Viridiplantae; phylum Streptophyta; class Pinopsida; order Cupressales; family Cupressaceae; genus Cryptomeria; species Cryptomeria japonica. Next base: position 789,575,479 of record NC_081407.1, read on the forward strand.
TTTGGAACCACTTCCCCTTATCCCTTAGGATCTCCAATTTGTCTAGATGTCTGAAATTCATATCTAGATCGATCAAAATCTTGACAAACCCATATTTACCTAGAAAGAACTCTTCTTCGAATCCAATTACTCTTCCTAAGGAGTTCTCAATTTTTTCTATTATTTCTGCAATCCAATACTTAGTTGGGAGATTCACTAGGGTGACCCAGTATGGGAAGCGAGTTGGGCAATGCATTACGGAGTTGAAATTTGGTTCCCAATCGAACTTGTAAAAGCAGAAGCCCTCAAAGAATATTGGCTCCCCATAAATAATTTTATTTTTTAGGTTTTGATTTACGCATTCAAGAAGAAAAAAACCTTTAGCTAGGGTTCTAACACTTACCCAATTTTTGAAAGTCAACCTAAACCAATCCATAATCCTCTATGTTAGGGGGTCCTTGCTTGTCCATTTGACAAATAACCCACAAATTTTAAGGTGCTCCCAACGTGATTAGAGGTAGTATGAAGATATCACAATCAACTTGCACCTTTTGTCCGGTGGTGAGTAGGGTTTGTTGTTATAGGAGTTGATAATGGTGATCTAAGGATTAAATTTCCTCCATCGATTTTGGGAGGGATTGCCATTTCTCCTCAATCCCCATTTCTAATGCGGTGGAGACCTTGTCGAAAAATAATTCACAATCCCCCCATGTTGTGGATCTTGATGCCGACTTTGATGCTCCTTTGACTAGTCATGATTCTCCTTCTGTGGCTCTATCCTTGACACCCCTGCTGAAGGAACACTTGTGGTATTTCCTCCTAATTGCTACTTCATTGTATTTTTGATGCCTCCATTAACTGTCCGAATCATTGCATTGGCAATTCTTTTGCTAAGTGGGATTGAGTTTGCCCCAGTAAGCACGCCAAACCTGCCACTATTGCTTGCTTGCCCCTATCGTTGACCAAATCTACGCGAGTTGTCCTTTGAAGTTGGCATGAAAATTTTCACCTTTGTTGCACCTTGCGAGCCATTTTTTCCCCATTTAATTTAATTAATAGTTATCTTCCTCATAGATTATAATATATTATACATTATAGACTAAGAAATTAGTTATCAGAATATATAGTTGAAATAACAAATTTTGTTATAATAAATTACAAACTAATTAAAAGGGGTTAGTAGCATATATCCATTATTATCGAATATCCAATATTAACAGATATCTGTTAATATAAAATATATGATACTAACATATATCCGATATTGTCATATATTTGTTTTTTTGACAAAAAGCTATACTGTTGGGATTCGCTTTGGGATTTGGCTTGGACATGCCAATCCTAGAAAGTCAACACAAAAAATGTGTTTAGAAGTTTTCCTTGTTTTCCCAAACTTAGCCCATGTGGCTAACAACTTTTGTTTTACCCATAATTGTTGAAACAAAAAGGATTTTTTAAGGAAATTATCATCTTTCCACCAATATAAATTTTGTCTTATTTTGAATTTAAAAAATAATTATAATTGATTTTTTACATACATTATGTCTAAAGTCCTAATTGATAGGCTGATTCAAAAACATTTATAACTTTCAAACGGTTTAACATTTTTTGAATCCAAAAGATGCAACACATTTTATGCTTCACATGCTACAGGATTAAAAAAAATGGGTTTCGTTAAGTTTTGACCAAGTTATGGTGGTCAGACATGTAAGTTTTTATATTTTTAAAAAGTTCTAGTAAAAAATCATAACTAATTATTTAGTTTGCAAAAAATTACAAAAAAATATGCATCAAATTTGGGCATGAGTCCTCTACTTATATTTAAAGTGGCATAAAAAAAATGTTTTGTTTGTACTTAGGTTGGTCAAACATACACATGCTTTTTATCATTTTCCTAAAAAATTATTACTACTACATTGAAATTTCAAATTTCCATCAAATAGATTTAATTTTTTTTAGAAAACAACTAGTAGCTTAGAAACTATATTTAATTTGATCCTATTTTTACATGTTTTTCAAATTATGTTCATAACCTATTCAAATTTTCATTTCAAGTTGCCTATGTTTTTTTAAATTTTCATCGCCACTTAAGGGCCTAGTTTGGCCTATCATAATACTGCACATACCCACAATCTAGTTGGAAAATAGGTGTTCATACATGATATTCCATTGGTTTCAAAAATTCCTACTAACATTCTTTCCATCTATCATATTCATTATTTTGGTAAGGGAAAGACTATTAAGTTCACACCATATTATGTAGTCATTTAGGAGCTATAGGAGCTTGAGATTG